>NC_090326.1:147563453-147873422 GCF_035084215.1 Heptranchias perlo | reverse complement strand
TTTAAGGAAGGACATGCTTGCATTGGAGGCAGTTCAGAGAAGGTTCACTAGGTTGATTCTGGGTATGGAAGGGTTGTCTTATGAGGAAAATTGAACAGGTTGGGTCTATACTCATTGGAGTTTAGAAGAATGAGAAGAGATCTTATTGAAACATTCAAGATTCTGAGGGGACTCGATAGGGTAGATACTGAGAGGATGTTACCCCTCATGGGGGAATCTAAAATTAGGGGGCATAGTCTCAGAATAAGGGGTCGCCCGTTTAAGATGGAAATTAGCAGGAATTTCTTCTCCCAGAGGGTTGTGAATCTTTGGAACTCTTTACCTGAAAAAGCTGTGGAGGCTGAGTCATTGAATACATTCAAGGCTGAGTTAGACAAATTTTTGATCAGCAAGGGAGTCAAAGGATATAGGAAAAGGGCGGGAAAGTGGAGTTGAGGTAAAAATCAGATCAGCCATGATCTCATTAAATGGCAGAGCAGGCTTGAGAGGCCGAATGGCCTACTCCTGCTCCTATCTCTTATGGTCTTATGGTCTTTGACATGAGTGGTCAAGGTGAGTGAGGTCAACTGTCAAGAGGCGTCTCTAACATCTGCACCACTCGCTGCATCCACTGCTCCATGCACTACACCACCCATCATCCACCTGCCAACAAACTCTTTCAAACAGTACTCAACTCTTCCAATCAGATGCTTCCTCTCACCCTCACAAATTACCACTGTTGCAAGCTGCACACCCACAACTCACAGGTCACACACAGTGGCAGCTATTCAACCACGACAGGCACATCATCCAAACATCTTGCAGAGCACTCACCGATACCGTCCTGCTTTCTTGCAGGAGAAGGTGGCGCATAACAGGAGGCAGCAACTCCATGGAACATGAACCTGCTGTCCTCTCTCAGGATGACAGCATTCCTGTCCCACCCCTGCCACTCTGCCAGTGCCCTTGCTGTTTCCTGTCAGCTAGCCAGCCCACTCCCTGTAGAGTATTGAAACTTTATTATAGGAACATAGGAAGATAGGAACAGGAATAGGCCATTTAGCCCCTCGAGCCTGTTCTGCCATTCAATGAGATCATGGTTGATCTGTGACCGAACTGCATATACCCGCCTTAGCCCCATAATCCCTTAATAACTTTGGTTAACAAAAATCTATCAATCTCAGATTTAAAATTAACAATTGAGCTAGCATCAAATGCCATTTGCGGAAGGACGTTCCAAACTTCTACCACCCTTTGCGTGT
Source organism: Heptranchias perlo (assembly GCF_035084215.1). Lineage (NCBI taxonomy): Eukaryota > Metazoa > Chordata > Chondrichthyes > Hexanchiformes > Hexanchidae > Heptranchias > Heptranchias perlo. The sequence continues at coordinate 147,872,181 of NC_090326.1, read as the reverse complement.
AGAAGCATTTCCTGACTTCACTCCTGCAAGTCCTGGCTCTAATTTTTAGACTATGTCTCCTAGTCCTAGTATTCAAGTATGGGAGACCTCCAAAAACAGGTACAAATGCATCAGCAGCCAGAAGTAATAATCCAGCAACTAACCTGTAACTCCTGCATGATCCCTTTAAATAGCGCTGGTGGGGGTCCTCCATGTTGTTTACGACCTGTTCAGCTGTGCAAGGTTAAGACAATGCGTTAGCTGGAGCGTTGAGTTCCAAAATCGCATCTGCCTCTTTAAATCAGCGTTGCACACTGATCTACCGCATATTCTCCCTACTTGACCTGCAGCCGGCGTTCATTATCTGCGCGTGCGCAAACACCTTTACCAAGATGGCGTCCGGCACACGTCACGCTAGAAGTGTGTGCGTGCATTCCGGATGCCATTTTGGGTCCTTAGGAGCCCACATAGTGCCTACAAAATGGACTCTAAGCGGCCCAATTTGTAGCCCTATGTATGGCATGCATTGCATTATACATTCTGGATTGGCCGTCTTAAAATGGAAAGTAAATAATACTTCTTCATGGCAGTCCAGAGCAAATCCCTATCTCCTTACTGAATTGGGGAGGGGGAGTCAACCACAAATTGATGTCAAAGCCCCAAGTGTTGGTGAACTCTGATCTTTCTAATGCATTATTATTTCCACAACAAAGCACTAATAAAGGGACACTTCGAAAAATTCTTTAAGTTCTATATCTATGAAAACAGACACTCTAAATACAGAGTTATGGTACAAATCTGATGATATGGCACTGGTCAAGGCTTAAGGTAATCAGGATTAAGATAAATTTTGTGGGAATCAGCATAGCAACCATATGCTTTCCATAGTGAGGGACTGTTCAGTTGTTGAATTACTTCAGGAAGCAATCAAGTATTGAAAATAGACAATAATAAGCCTAATCAGAAGTGTATCAGTTGAATCTGTAATTGTAACATACCATAATATTTAACAAAGGACAGCCTTATTGGGAATGATACACAGCCCAGTGCGGTCCTGCGTCAGATAGACCAGAAAGCTTCCAGATTCAATCACAGTATGCTTGGGTTAACTAAAAAGAACGAAAGGCTTGCATTTATATAGCATCTTTCACGACCTTGGGACGTCCTAAAACGCTTTACAGTCAATGAAGTACACTTGAAGTGTAGTCACTCTTGTAATGTAGGAAACACGGCAGCCAATTTGTACACAAACAGCAATGTGATAATGACCAGAAAATCTGTTTTCAGTGATGTTGGTTGAGGGATACATATTGGCCAGGACACCGGGGAGAACTCCTCTAATCTTCTTTGAAATAGAGCAATGGGATCTTTTCCGTCCACCTGAGAGGGCAGATGGGGCCTCGGTTTAACGTCTCATCCAAAAGACGGCACATCCGACAGTGCAGCGCTCCCTCAGTACTGCACTGGAGTGCCAGCCCAGATTTTGTGCTCAAGTCTCTGGAGCGGGGCTTTGAAGCCACAACCTTCTGACTCAAAGGCAAGAGTGCTACCCACCGAGCCACGGCTGGTACCTAACTGTTTTCAGCTATGGTAGTGGTAAGAGTACTATTGTTGGCATAAGCACTCTTGGACTACAGAGGGTTCCATCTTCTGTTCATTATTGAATGACTCCTTCGCTTGGCCCCCCCACCCCCCCACCACTGCATTTGTATGTGCTGCTGGAACTGAACGTGTACAGATATATTCGGCTGAATGGCCTGCTACTGTGTTGGAAATTCTGTGATCCTATGACATCAGTGAAAAACAGGATCGTACTTGCTTTGGTACTATTAACGGAAGAACAGCTGACACTCACGTACAAGGCTCACACATGACGAACGTCCGCTTGGGTGAGGGACCAGAGGTCAGCTGACCCCCATGGAGCCATACCCCTGGCAAGAGCCAGTGCTTTTTGGAGATAGGGAAGGAAATTGGAAAGGGGGAAAAATGCAAGCTTCGCTCACCAAATTGAATCCAAATCCAGCTTCTCGTTCCCTGTAGCTTTCAACGGTGGAGTACAATTGAGGGCATAAGCCCATGAGCCTTGTCATTAGGTAACCAGCCTGCGTGTTTTCACTCATGTTATCTGGATAACTATATTGCAAGTGGTGATATCATGTCATCTGCAGCTTATGATAGCATTCATTTTGCATTTAAATTGGTTTAAAAGCTGCGAGAGCATTTATATCAATGACATGTCGCATTTGCATTATACATCAACTGAGTGTTTAACTGATTTTTTGAGCAACAAAAAGCAAGGAGATGACCTCATTCTCAGTGAAATAATTGTGGTTCGACAACTGGATTTTGAAGAGATGGATGTGTCGATTTCTGCAGCGAAGTGAGACACTTGCCATTTTTAAAAATGTTTCATATTACCACTTCTTAAAAAAGGTATCTTTTAACTGAGAGGAATGACTAGTGCATTGATTATAGGCTGTCCAAGCAGTTAAGTTACATGATTGGCGAATGCATTTTCAATCTGTGCATCTCTAATGCTTCGAAGTGGCTGGGCAAAATAACATCTGTGGTCACCTCCACTCCCCCTCAAAATGTGAGTGGGTAATGTCTCTTCAAGAGTGAGGATCACGATTAGTGACACATTTAAAAGTCAAGCATTTACAAAGAGTTATGATCAACACTATGAATGCTTTTTGTCTTAGAAAAAAGTACAGAATTTGATTCACAAAACACACGTATCCCCAATTTTAATCGCTCCACCATTGACGGCCGCGCTTCACCTGCCTTGGCCCTAAGCTCTGGGATTCCCTTCCTAAACCTCTCTGCCTCTCTCTCTCTCTCTCTCCTCCTTTAAGACGCTCTTTAAAACCTACCTCTTTGACCAAGCTTTTGGTCACCTGTCCTAATATCGCCTTATGTGGCTCAGTGTCAAATTTTGTTTGTTAACGCTCCTGTCGAATGCCTTGGGACGTTTTACTACGTTAAGGCGCTATATAAAGGCAAGTTGTTGTTGTTGTTGTTGAGTAAAATTCCAGAATCCCACCTGATAAAAAATGGAATTTGACTTCTTCAGTCATCACAAATCGGAAAATGATGGATTTGGCCTTTCCAGTGCTCAGGTGGAGCCAGTTTTGACTCATCCATAACTTGATGTCAAACAGGCAGCCCTTTAACCACTCTTCTAGGATCTTTCCTTTTTTACAAACTACAAAATTGACTTTAGAAAAGCCGCCAACTTGCGAGACGTACTGCCTAGTGTGCAACAAAGTCATACATGGTGAAGAATGATCACTTCATACTTTAAATACAAAAAATACATTTGGGGGGTGGGGGCTCCTTTGATGACCTAGTAGGCACCACGCGCTGTAGTGCTAGACCATATATACAAGAAGGTCCCAGATCCAGATGCTAGTGTTTGTTGAGGTTGCTGATCTCAGCTGGAACAGAGGTTGGGAGGCTACAATTGCCTTCTGGACTATGGATAGCTAAAATCAGGGGTTTTCCTCCCACCTGACTGCTATCCAGTGATCCTTGCTTGAAAGTGTGTGCATGTGGATATTGTGTGAGAACAGGGCCAGGCTCAACTGTGATATCTGCCATGATGAAATAGCCCGGCAACACAAACTGTCATGGTTCACACAATGAAGGACGGCCACTCTGAGGTAGTGAAGGGGTACTCTCAGCTGTAGAAGAGTCAGCAGCTTCAGAAAAGGGGAGAAAGTTGGTTGGAAAAAAAGATTGTTCCTTAATAAAAGGGCACAGTTGGTAGCACTCTCTCCTCTAAGTCAAAGGTTGTGGATTCAAGTCTCATTCCAGAAACTTGAGCAGAGGTGCCAGCTTTCCTTTGAGACATTAAACGGAGGCCCTGTCTGTCCTCTCAGGTGGACGTGAAAGATCTAATGGCACTATTCGAAGAAGAGCAGGGGAGTTCTCCCTGGTATCGTGGTCAATATCCACCTTTCAACCGACATCACTAAAAACAGATAATCTGGCCATTATCACATTGCTGTTTGTGGGACCTTGCTGTGCACAAATTGGCTGTCCCATTTCCTACATTACAATAGTGACTACACTTCAAAAGTACTTAATTGGTTATAAAGTGCTTTGGGAATCCTGAGGTCGTGAAAGACGTCAAGCCTTTCTTTTCTCTTTCAAATATGAGCTAACCCTCCCTATCATTACATAAGAACATAAGAAATAGCAGTAGGCCATACGGCCCCTTGAACCTGCTGCGCCATTCAATCAGATCATGGCTGATCTTCGACCTCAACTCCACTTTCCCACCCGATCCCCATATCCTTTGATTCCCCTAGAGTCCAAAAATCTATCCATCTCAGCCTTGAATATACTCAATGACTCAGCATCCACAGTCCTCTGGGGTAGAGAATTCCTAAGATTCGCAACCCTCTGCATGAAGAAATTCCTCCTCATCCCAGTCTTGAATGGCCGACCCCGTATCCTGCGACTATGCCTCCTTGGTCTAGACTCTCTAGCCAGGGGAAAAAAAATCTCTCAGCATCAACCCTGTCAACCCCCCTCATAATCTTATATATTTCAATGAGATCACCTCTCATTCTTCTAAACTCCAGAGAGTACATGCCCATTCTCCTCAACCTCTCTTCATAGGACAACCCTCTCATCCCAGGAATTAATCTAGTGAACCTTCGTTGCACCGCCTCTGAGGCAAGTATATCCATCCTTAGGTAAGGAGACCAAAACTGTTCACAGTGCTCCAGGTGAGATCTCACCAAGGCCCTGTACAACTGCAGTAAGACTTCCTTACTCTTGTACTCCAACCCCTTTGCAATAAAGGCCAACATGCCATTTGCCTTCCTAATTGCTTGCTGTACCTGCAGACTAACTTTTTGTGTTTCTTGTACTAGGATACCCAAGTCTCTCTGAACACCAACATTTAATAGTTTCTCACCATTTAAAAAATATTCTGTTTTTCTATTCTTCCTATCAAAGTGAATAACCTCACATTTCCCCACATTATACTCCATCTGCCACCTTCTTGCCCACTCACTTAACCTTTGCAGACTCTTTGTGTCTTCCTCACAGCTTACTTTCCCACCTAGCTTTGTATCGTCAGCAAACATGGATACATTACATTCGGTCCCTTCATCTAAGTCATTAATATAGATTGTAAATAGCTGAGGCCCAAGCACCGATCCTTGCGGCACCCTACTCGTTACAGCCTGCCAACCTGAGAATGACCCGTTTATCCCTATGCTCTGTTTCCTGTCCTTTAACCAATTCTCTATCCATGCTAATATATTACCACCAACCCCATGAGCTCTTAGCTTGTGTAACAATCTTTTATGTGGTACCTTATCGAATGTCTTTTGAAAATTCAAATATACTACATCCACTGGTTCTCCTTTATCTACCCTGCTAGTTACATCCTCAAGTGCCCTGTTACCACTTCCTTAATAATGGATTCCACCATTTTCCCGATGACCGATGTCAGACTAACTGGCCTGTAGTTCACTGTTTTCTCTCTCCCTCCCTTTTTGAATAGTGGGGTAACATTTGCTATCTTCCAATCCATTGGAACCATTCCAGAATCAATAGAATTTTGGAAGACAATAACCAATACATCCACGATCTCTGCAGCCACCTCTTTTAGAATCCTATGATGTAGGCCATCAGGTCCAGGGGATTTGTCAGCTTTTAGTCCCATTAGTTTGTCCAGTACTTTTTCTCTAGTGATATTAATTGTTTAAAGTTCCTCACTCTCATTTACCACTTGGTTCCTCACTATTTTTGGTATGCTTTTTGTGTCTTCTCCTGTGAAGACAGATACAAAATATTTGTTTAATGCATCTGCTATTTCCTGATTCCCCATTACAATTTCTCCTGTCTCAGCCTCTAAAGGACCAATGTTTACTTTTGCTACTCTCTTCCTTTTTACATACTTACAATCCATTTCTATATTTCTGGTTAGTTTACTTTCATATTCTATTTTCTCCCTTTTTATCAATTTTTTGGTCATCCTTTGTTGGTTTCTAAAATTCTTCCAATCCCCAGGCTTATTACTCTTCTTGGCAACGTTATGGCCTCTTCTTTCAATCTAATACTCTCCTTAACTTCTTTAGTTAGCCAGGGGTGGATCACTCTTCCCGTAGAGTTTTTATTTCTCAATAGAATGTATATTTGTTGTGAATATTGAAATATTTCTTTAAATGTTTGCCATTGCTTTTCAACTGTCAAACCCTTTAATTTAATTTTCCAATCTACCTTTGACAACTTGCCCCTCATACCTATGTAATTGGCTTTATTTAAGTTTAAGATGTTACTTTCAAATGCAATGTGAAATTCTATCATATTATGATCACTCTTCCCCAGAGGTTCTTTTACTGTGAGATTATTGATTAGCCCTATCTGATTCCACAATACAAGATCTAAAATAACCTGTTCCCTGGTTGGTTCCATGAAGTATTGCTCTAGGAAACAGTTTTCAAATATCTCCAAATAAATGAGCAAATAAGCAGCAGAATAATGCACCCTCCACCCCCATTAGTACATAATCCCCCGCCCTATTCACAGCTCTAATTAGGTTGGAGGTACTCGTTAAGGTAACGCTTTACCATTCTTTCTCAAAGGTATTATAAGATGTTTACAGCAGCATCTGTTGTTTAGATGGTCATGTTGTTGGATGTTGCCAGGAAATTTAAAGAAGTCTGTCAGCTTAGATTTGTGTTTGGTAACTCAGAGGTTGCTACGGTTACATTGCCCTTTTACAGACAAAGGGCTGAATTTTGTTGGTGTCCATGTTGATGTATTGCTTTTACCTATTTTACTTGGTTTTGTCTGACAAATAAATATTTGTTGGGTTATTTAAATATATTTCTGGTGCACTTTGACACCAGTGAAGCAGAAATTGATCAGGTAGAATGTAGTCTCTCAGGTTCAGAGGTCATTTGTAAAGATAAGACTTCTGTTAAGTATAAATTAGTTATTTGTGCTTTTTGCCAACTAAAAACAATAAATTTCAGTTATTAGCACTGAGGTGCCACAGTTCAAAAATGTTTTGAGTGAATTTGATGCTCATCAAGGATATGAGTATTAGGTAGCCAATTCTGTCACCCAATGTGCTCCCAGGCCAGGTCTATCATAGGCAGCTGCCTCAGCAACCACCCCAGTTGAGCACCCCTTACAGCATCAGTGTGCATTTTCCCACTTCCTACACCATCCCTCCTTTATGGCCTGTCTGACTGAGATTAGTGCCAGTTTTGTGCTTTGGGCTCGCATCCACTAGGATCTGTGGTTGCAGCTGCCCAAACTTATTTCACATAGGGCCCTTACAGTTCAGACAAAGGAAACTTTTGAATCCATCATTCTGGCTTGGATTCAAACCCAGGCCTTGGAGGTGAAAGGTTCCTCATTAATACAGCATCTGACCCTTTTCCTAATGGCGGAGCACAAAATCAATTCCTCGGTATTCCCTGGGGGGGGCGGGGGGAGGGAAGGGAAAGCAGTACTTGTCACAAGCTTTGTATTGCAGCAAAATGCGATTGGTTTGCAGAGTAGTTTGTACACAATCTATATTGAAATTCTATCCTCGCACTTTTAAACCATTAAAATCTGAAGAAAAATAAAGGGTATATTTTCCTCTGTATGGAAGGTTAAAGGAAAACTGTCTTGCAAATACATTCCCACTTCTTCCGCTGTTCCCTCCAGGCTTCTGCCCTGCCCACAGTACTGAGGCCACACTATTAAAGAAGGTTTACATAAGATCTTGTGTGACTGTCTCCATGGTTTGCTGTTTCTCCTCATCTTCTTTGATCCCTCTAATGCCAATGGTGACACCGTGTTCCTTGAACATCTCTCTTCCAAAGTCTAGCTTCAGGTTCCATTCCTACATATTACACCATACAACAATTTGCATTCATATAGTGTCTTTCACATGGAAAACATCCCAGGTGCTTTACAAAGCAGGAAGAAAAATATACCTAAAAGAAATCAAAAGAATAGACAATGAGCTATGGTATGAGAGATAAGGACCACCCGGCATCAGACCACTAGGCACCGGACATGACAAAGGCAAAACAAGCCCAGTTGACCCTGCAAAGTCCTCCTCATGAACATCTGGGGAATTGTGCCAAAATTGGGACAGCTGTCCCACAGACTAGTCAAGCAACAGCCTGACACAGCCATACTCACAGAATCATACCTTTCAGCCAACATCCCAGACTCTTCCATCATCATCCCTGGGTATGACCTGTCCCAACGGCAGGATAGACCCACCAGAGGTAGCAGTACAGTGATATACAATCAGGAGGGAGTGGCCCTGGGAGTCCTCAACATTGACTCCGGACCCCATGAAATCTCATGGCATTAGGTCAAACATGGGCAAGGAAACCTCCTGCTGATTACCACCTACCGCCCTCCCTCAGCTGATGAATCAGTCCTCTTCCATGTTGAGCACCACTTGGAGGAAGCACTGAGGATAGCAAGGGCACAGAATGTACTCTGGGTGGGGGACTTCAATGGCCATCACCAAGAGTGGCTCGGTAGGAGCACTGCTGACCGAGCTGGCCGAGTCCTGAAGGACATAGCTGCCAGACTGGGCCTGCGGCAGGTGGTGAGTGAACCAATACGATGGAAAAACCTACTTGACCTCGTCCTCACCAATCTACCTGTTGCAGATGCATCTGTCCATGACTGTATTGGTAGGAGTGACAACCGCACAGTCCTCGTGGAGATGAAGTCCTGTCTTCGCACTGAGGACACCATCCAACGTGTTGTGTGGTACTATCACCATGCTAAATGGGATAGATTCAGAACAGATCTAGCAGCTCAAAACTGGGCATCCATGAGGCGCTGTGGGCCATCAGCAGCAGCAGAATTGTATGCCAGCACAATCTGTAACCTCATGGCCCGGCATATTCCTCACTCTACCATTACCAACAAGCCAGGGGATCAACCCTGGTTCAATGAGGAGTGTAGAAGAGCATGCCAGGAGCAGCACCAGATGTACCTAAAAATGAAGTGCCAACCTGGTGAAGCTACAACTCAGGACTACATGCATGCTAAACAGCGGAAGCAACATGCTATGGACAGGGCTAAGCGATTCCACAACCAACGGATCAGATCAAAGCTCTGCAGTCCTGCCACATCCAGTCGTGAATGGTGGTGGATAATTAAACAACTAACGGGAGGAGGAGGCTCTGTAAACATCCCCATCCTCAATGATGGCGGAGTCCAGCACGTGAGTGCAAAAGACAAGGCTGAAGCGTTTGCAACCATTTTCAGACAGATCTGCCGAGTGGATGATCCATCTCGGCCTCCTCCCCACCATCACAGAAGCCAGTCTTCAGCCAATTCGATTCACTCCACGTGATATCAAGAAATGGCTGAATGCACTGGATACAGCAAAGGCTATGGGCCCCGACAACATCCCGGCTGTAGTGCTGAAGACTTGTGCTCCAGAACTAGCCGCGCCTCTAGCCAAACTGTTCCTATACAACTACAACACTGGCATCTACCCAACAATGTGGAAAATTGCCCAGGTATGTCCTGTCCACAAAAAGCAGGACAAATCCAATCTGGCCAATTACTGCCCCATCAGCCTTCCCTCAATCATCAGCAAAGTGATGGAAGGTGTCGTCGACAATGCTATCAAGCGGCACTTACTCACCAATAACCTGCTCACCGATGCTCAGTTTGGGTTCTGCCAGGACCACTCGGCTCCAGACCTCATTACAGCGTTGGTCCAAACATGGACAAAAGAGCTGAATTCCAGAGGTGAGGTGAGAGTGACTGCCCTTGACATCAAGGCAGCATTTGATCGAGTGTGGCACCAAGGAGCCCTAGTAAAATTGAAGTCAATGGGAATCAGGGGGAAAACTCTCCAGTGACTGGAGTCATACCTAGCACAAAGGAAGATGGTACTGTTTGTTGGAGGCCAATCATCTCAGCCCCAGGACATTGCTGCAGGAGTTCCTCAGGGCAGTGTCCCAGGCCCAACCATCTTCAGCTGCTTCATCAACGACCTTCCCTCCATCATTAGGTCAGAAATGGGGATGTTCGCTGATGATTGCACAGTGTTCAGTTCCATTCACAACCCCTCAGATAATGAAGCAGTCCGTGCCCGCATGTAGCAAGACCTGGACAACATCCAGGCTTGGGCTGATATGTGGCAAGTAACATTCGTGCCAGACAAGTGCCAGGCAATGACCATCTCCAACAAGAGTGTGTCTAACCACCTCCCCTTGACATTCAACGGCATTACCATTGCCGAATCCCCCACAATCAACATCCTGGGGGTCACCATTGACCAGAAACTTAACTGGACCAGCCGTATAAATACTGTGGCTACGAGAGCAGGTCAGAGGCTGTGTATTCTGCGGTAAGTGACTCACCTCCTGACTCCCCAAAGACTTTCCACCATCTACAAGGCACAAATCAGGAGTGTGATGGAATACTCTCCACTTGCCTGGATGAGTGCAGCTCCAACAACACTCAAGAAGCTCAACACCATCCAGGACAAAGCAGCCCGCTTGATCGGAACCCCATCCACCACCCTAAACATTCACTCCCTTCACCACCGGCGCACTGTGGCTACAGTGTGCACCATCTACAGGATGCACTGCAGCAACTCGCCAAGGCTTCTTCGACAGCACCTCCCAAACCTGCGACCTCTACCTCCTAGAAGGACAAGGGCAGCAGGTACATGGGAACAACACCACCTGCACGTTCCCCTCCAAGTCACACACCATCCCGACTTGGAAATATATCGCCGTTCCTTCATCGTCGCTGGGTCAAAATCCTGGAGCTCCCTTCCTAACAGCACTGTGGGAAAACCTTCACCACACGGACTGCAGCGGTTCAAGAAGGCGGCTCACCACCACCTTCTCAAGGGCAATTAGGGATGGGCAATAAATGCTGGCCTCGCCAGTGACGCCCACATCCCATGAACGAATAACAAAAAAAGCGAGGTGACCATAAGCTTAGTTTATAAGAAGATTTATATGAAGGTTTTGAAGGGAGATCGGAGGAGAAGTGAAAGGATTTAGGGAAGGAATCCCAAAGTGTAAAGCTGATGTGACGCTAATGGTGGGGTGAAGGGAGGGAGGATAAACAAAAAAAACCACAATCAGAGGACCGGCATGTAGAGGACCTGACATAAGGCTGGAAAAGTTTGCAGAGTTATGGTGAGACAAAGCTATGTTTCACCATAATTTGAAGGTGTGGAGGAGGATTTTAAATTCAATGTGTTGGGGAATAGGGAGCCAATGTAGGTCAGTGAAGATGGGAGCGATGGGCAAGCAGGAGGTCATGTTGACCAGGATACGGGTAGCTGGGTTTTAAGCAAGATGGAGTTCATGGAGAGTGGAAGATGGGAGTCTTGCACCGAGAACATTGAAGAAATTGAGTCCAGAGGTGACTAAAGCATGGATAAGGGTTTCAGTGGTAGTGGGATGAGGCAGGGGATAAGGCAAACAATGCTGTACAGGTGGAAGTGGATGGCCTTGTTATAGATCGGAGGTTGGGTTGAAACTCGAGCTTTGGGTCAAACAGGCACCAAGGTTCATGGTTTGGTTCAGCATGAGAAAATAGCCGAGGAAGGAAATGGATTCAGTGACAAGAGATTTGACTTTATAGAGTGGTCTGAAAATGATGGCTTTGGTCTTCCCAGTGCTCAGGCCAAGGTAGCTTTGACTCATCCATGACTTGATGACAAACAAGTCGTCTAACGGGGCAGAAATGGTCGAGAGAAGTGGTAGAGATGGGTGTCGTCAATACAAATATAGAAGCCAACCCTGTACCTCTGGATGATGTCACCAAGTTGCAGCATGTAGATGAGGAGGAAAGAATCAAGCAGAGATCTTTGTGGGACTCTGGAGGTGATGATGCAGAAGCAGGGAGAGAAGTCATTGCTGGAGATGAGCTGGTTGCATTTAGACAGGTCATAGAATTATACACTCATAGAATGGTTACAGCACAGAAGGAGGCCAGTCAGCCCATCGAGCCCGTGCCGGCTCTTTGTAAGAGCAATCCAGTTACCCGCATTCCCCCACTCTTTCCCCGTAGCCCTACAAATTTTTTCCCTTCAAGTATTTATCCAATTCCTTTTTGAAAGCCACGATTTAATCTGCTTCCACCGCCCTTTCAGGCAGCGCATTCCAGATCATAACTACTCGCTGCGTAAAAAAGTTCTTCCTCATGTCCCCTTTGGTTCTTTTGCCAATCACCTTAAATCTCTGTCCTCTGGTTCTCAACCCTTCCACCAATGGGAACAATTTCTCTTTATTTACTTTATCTAAACCCATCATGATTTTAAACACTTCTATCAAATCTCATCTCAACCTTCTCTGCTCTAAGGAGAACAATCCAAGCTTCTCCAGTCTATCCATGCAACTGAAGTCCCTCATCTCTGGAATCATTCTAGTAAATATTTTCTGCACCCTCTGTAAGGCCATCACATCCTTCCTAAAGTGCAGTGCCCAGAATTGGACACAATACTCCAGTTGTGGCCGAACCAGTGGTCTATAAAGGTTCAACAAAGGTCGGGCATGGACACGATGGGCCGAATGGTCTCCTTCTGTGCCATAACTTTCTATGATTCCATGAACATAACTTCCTGCTTTTGTACTCTATGCTTCTATTTATAAAGCCCAGGATCCCATATGCTTTTTTAACCGCTTTCTCAACCTGTCCTGCCACTTTCAAAATTTGTGCACATTTACCCTCAGATCTCTCTGTTCCTGCACCCTCTTTAGATTTGTATCATTTAGTTTATATTGCCTCTCCTCATTCTTCCTGCCAAAATGTATCACTTCACACTTCTCTGTGTTAAATTTCATCTGCCATGTGTTCGCCCATTCCACCAGCCTGTCTATGTCCTCTTGAAGTCTATCACTACCTTCCTCACTGTTTACCTCACTTCCAAGTTTTTTCATCTGCAAATTTTGAAATTCTGCCCTGTTCACCCAAGTCCAAGTCATTAATATATATAAAAAAAAACAGTGTTCCTAGTATCGACCCCTGGGGAACACCACTGTATACCTTTCTCCAGTCCGAAAAACAACCGTTCACCATTACTCTGTTTCCTGTCACTTAGCCAATTTCGTATCCATGCTGCCACTGCCCTTTTTATTCCATGGGCTTCAATTTTGCTGACAAGCCTATTATGTGGCACTTCATCAAACGCCTTTGATATACACAACATCAACTGCATTGCCCTCATCAACACTTTCTGTTACCTCATCAAAAAAATCAATCAAGTTAGTTAAACACAATTTGTCTTCAACAAAACCATGCTGGCTTTCCTTTATTAATCCACACTTGTCCAAGTGACTACTAATTTTGTCCCGGATTATCGTTTCTAAAAGCTTCCCCACCACCAAAGTTAAACTGACTGGCCTCTAGTTGCCGGGTTTATCCTTACACCCTTTTTTGAATTTGCAATTCTCCAGTCGTCTGGCACCATCCCTATATCTAAGGAGGAATTGAAGATTATGGTCAGTACCTCTGCAGTTTCCACCCTTACTTCCCTCAGCAACCTAGGATGTATCCTATCCGGACCGGGTGACTTATCTACTTTAAGTACAGCCAGCCTTTCTAGTACCTCCTCTTTATCAATTTTTAGCCCATCCAGTATCTCAACTACCTCCTCTTTTACTGTGACTTTGGCAGCATCTTCTTCCTTGGTAAAGACAGATGCAGAGTACTCATTTACTACCTCAGCCATGCCCTCTGCCTCCATGCGTAGATCTCCTTTTTGGACCCTAATCGACCCCACCCCTCCTCTTGCTACCCGTTTACTATTTATATGCCTGTAGAAGACTTCTATGTTAGCCGCCAGTCTATTCTCATAGTCTCTCTTTGCCCCTATTATTTCCTTTTTCACTTCTCCTCTGTACTTTCTATATTCAGCCTGGTTCTCACTTGTATTATCAACCTGACATTTGTCATACGCCCCCTTTTTCTGTTTCATCTTACTGTCTATTTGCACTTGGTGGAATCATAGAAGGGCAGTCCGATGGATTTAGACATTGGAGGAGATTGATGAATCGACTGTGTCCAATGCTGCAGAGAGGTTGAGAAAGACAAGTAGCGATGCTGATGACACCAACCTCTACCACTTCCCTCGACCCCAAAACCATCTCCGTCACCAAGACTCCTTCCTTTTCTATGCGTAACAACACCTGCCTCTGCCCCTGGCTTCTGTTCTCCCCTTCAGCCACTTTGTCCCCACCCTCTGAAACGCCATGCCCCAGAATTTCCTCCTTGTCACCAACCTCCCTGTCTTTAAAAGCTTCCTTAAGAACTTTTTGTTCAACTGCACTTTTGGCCCCATCTCACTTTTTCTCCTTCCCCTTCCTAATAAATGATCACTTCTTGTTTACTGCTCTGTTAGGTGAGTTCAGATGTCTCTCTGCACATGAGGAGCACTACAGAAATGCAAGATTTTGTTATATTGAGTGAAAAGAAAATATCTTTCGCTTTACACAGACAGGAAAATATACCCCAAAAGTTGCAATACAATTCTACTTTTTCCTGCTGAATTCTCCCTTCCCCGAAATTCGCTTAACATGAGCTGAAAAGAATAAAAGAGAAAGAGATGTCCTGCTTCACTTGAAGGAGCACAGTACCCCCAGCATATCTCCTCTACATTACATCCCACTCCAGAGACTTAAGAACAAAATCTAGGCTGACACTTCAGTGCAGTACTGAGGGAATGCTGTACTGTCGGAGGTGCCGTCTTTCAGATGAGATGTTAAACCGAGGTCCCGTCTGCCCTCTCAGGTGGACGTAAATGATCTCATGGCACTATTTCAACGAAGAGAAGGGGTGTTCTCCCTGGTGTCCAGGCCAACATTCATCCCTCAACCAGCATCACTAAATAACACAAAGGCCTGGAATTTGCTCCAAAAATAACAGAGAGCCGAACAGCGCTCACTGTTATTTAAGGGCAAATGGAAGAGCAATTTCCGGCGAGCGCACATGCGCAGTCAAACGTGAAAATCTGGAAGCTGCTCAACCAGATGCCCTGCTCGTCCAAAAGTCGGACAGCTCACCGATGAAATGAATGGACCAGAGTGAAGTTGCTGCACTGCCCAGCTGGAAACAAAGCAAAAGGTACGCTCAGTTTTCTTTTAGGTCTAAGCTAACTTTTAACGGTGTGCTAAGTCTTAATGACTGCTAAACAACCTCTCTGGCACTGAAAATTAACTTTTTAAAATGTGGATTTTAATTGTTTTTGGACATTTAAAAAAAAAAAATTTTTTAACTTTTTCTTTCTGCCTCATTTATCTCTGTCTTTTTATTCAATATTTCATACCCTCTCTTTATTTCGCTTTCTCTAACTGATTTTACATTGAATTGACCGTTGTAACTTTTATTTCCTGGTTCTGTGTCTACACGGTTGGTCAAGGATACTTCAATCTGATTGGTTGAGGTGACAGAGAGATTCTCTCCCCGTTCACACAGCTCATAGGTGCCCCGGGAAAGCAACAGGATCGTTTGTGGGTACGTTTAAATCCAATGAGTGGCAGGCACCGCTCGTTCGCCGCTCAGAGCAAATTCCGGGCCATTATCTGGTCATCAGCAAATTGCCTGCTGCAGTTCCTACATTACAACAGTGACTACGGTTCAAAAGTACTTCACTGGCTGTAAAGAGCCGTAGGTCGCCCTGAGAATGTGAAAGACAATATATAAATGCAAGTCTTTCTTTCTTTCCTATGATCCTAAGAGGTGGGTTTGGTCCTGAACTGAAAAGACAGGAGGTTGCCTCATACCCCAGGACAGGATCTTTGCATCTCCCCAGCGTTTTTATTCATTCTGATGATAACATGCAATGAGTTTCAGTCCTTACGCGACTGCTGTCTGAAACGTTCCCCAAAAAACAAATCATGTAGCTACCTGAAACCCTCCTAAAAATCTATCACTTTATGCCTATGGCTCTCCCTTAATCCTTCCTGTCTCCTGCTCAGCATCTACCTCTTCGTTTTATGAAGTGTGCTGAGGCATTCTCAAACGTGAGGAGGGAGGGCTAGAAGAAAACTTGGCTGAGGGGTGTGTGTGTGTGGGTGTGTGTGTGTGTGTGTGTGTGTGTTTTTTTTAAGGGATTGCGAAGAGGGTGAGAGACTTCCCACTGAGAGGGTAAATCTGTACGCAGGCCATCTTGAGGTGCTTTTTCGTAAAGGGGCAGCTGGTATCTGGGCAATGTTGTTATGAGGAGCTTCTAAAAGAGAAGAGAAAACAAAATAATTGAGGTTAAAAATGAAGAAATGATAGCAAAATGTTAGGGAGCTGGTGAGAAGGCAAACTTGACAAATTGGAACTAACTGCAGATGCTGGGGAGGTGAAATCTCTCTTTTAAATTAAAACAGGAGAATGCCTGTCTGATCTCCAAAGAAACTGGGAAGAGCACCCGCCACAAACAACATACCCTCTCTACCGCTTCCACCCACTCCCCGGCCACTGTGTCAGACTGTTAAAGGCACTTTATCAGTGCAAGTTGTTGTTTTCGTTGTCAAAACTGAAATTTCATCCCGCAGGTCTTTTCACTCTGAGGACCTACAGCCAGAACTGAGAGCCAGGCAAAAACAAAAGTGAAACTAGAAATCTGAAATAAAATTAGAAAATGCTGGAAACACTCAACAGGTCAGGCAGCATCTGTGGGGAGAGATTGTTTCTCTCTCCATAGGTACTACCAGACCTGCTCAGTGTTTCCAGCACTTTCTGTTTTTATCTGAGAGCTACAAAACCTCTCTAACCTCGGGTACATCAACCTGAGAATTATTAACCCTTCTTTGTTGGGATAAATGGTACATTCTCGGACTGGCAACCAGTAGCCAGTGGTGTTCCGCAGGGGTCGGTGCTGGGTCCCCAACTCTTTACAATCTATATTAACGATTTGGAGGAGGGGACCGAGTGTAACATATCAAAGTTTGCAGATGATACGAAGATGGGAGGGAAAGTAGAGAGTGAGGAGGACATAAAAAACCTACAAGGGGATATAGACAGGCTGGGTGAGTGGGCGGAGATTTGGCAGATGCAATACAATGTTGGAAAATGTGAGGTTATGCACTTTGGCAGGAAAAATCGGAGAGCAAGTTATTATCTCAATGGCGAGAAACTGGAAAGTACTGCAGTACAAAGGGATCTGGGGGTCCTAGTGCAAGAAAATCAAAAGGTTAGTATGCAGGTGCAGCAGGTGATCAAGAAGGCCAACGGAATGTTGGCTTTTATTGCTAGGGGGATAGAATATAAAAACAGGGAGGTATTGCTGCAGTTATATAAGGTATTAGTGAGACCGCACCTGGAATACTGCATACAGTTTTGGTGTCCATACTTAAGAAAAGACATACTTGCTCTCGAGGCAGTACAAAGAAGGTTCACTCGGTTAATCCCGGGGATGAGGGGGCGGACATATGAGGAGAGGTTGAGTAGATTGGGACTCTACTCATTGGAGTTCAGAAGAATGAGAGACGATCTTATTGAAACATATAAGATTGTGAAGGGGCTTGATCGGGTGGATGCGGTAAGGATGTTCCCAAGGATGGGTGAAACTGGAACTAGGGTGCATAATCTTAGAATAAGGGGCTGTTCTTTCAAAACTGAGATGAGGAGAAACTTCTTCACTCAGAGGGTGGTAGATCTGTGGAATTTGCTGCCCCAGGAAGCTGTGGAAGCTACATCATTAAATAAATTTAAAACAGAAATAGACAGTTTCCTAGAAGTAAAGGGAATTAGGGGTTACGGGGAGCGGGCAGGAAATTGGACATGATTTTAGATTTGAGGTTAGGACCAGATCAGCCATGATCTTATTGAATGGCGGAGCAGGCTCGAGGGGCCGATTGGCCTACTCCTGCTCCTATTTCTTATGTTCTTATGTTCTTATGTTTACATTACTCTCACTGCTAATATATTAAATGTCATTGTCACAAAATCACTATTTGTCTTAGACTGATTTCTAGTGAGATATATGTCTGGATTATAACTTTTTTTTGGTTTCTTCTATTTATCCCTTCCTTTCCTGAAGGTGCGAACCACTTAGCCAAGCTCCACGTGTGTGCCCACACACAGTGAGTGTCGATGGGTTATTTGCTCTTGGAGGTATTGCCAGCTGAACTTCCTCCTGCCCTCATCCAATGCTCACGCACAAACACTTCGAAGCAGGAGTTGCTGGATAGTGATCAGGAACAGGAGCCCAAGCCAGAATCCTCGTCCCCAATTTGGGTGCTGCAGTCAATTGTAGCAGCCCTACCACCCCAGCTGAGGTCAACCACCTCACCTTGGAGCAGTGGTAGAACCTGAGACAACAACAACTTGCATTTATATAGCACCTTTAACATAGTAAAACTTCCCAAGGCGCTTCACAGAAGCGTAATCTGGCAAAAATTGACACCGAACCAAAGAAGGAGATATTAGGACAGGTGAATGAAAGCTCGGTCAAAGAGGTTTTAAGGAGCATCTTAAAGGATGAGAGGCAGAGAGGTTTAGGGAGGGAATTCCAGAGCTTAGGGCCCAGAGGGCTGAAGGCACGGCCGCAAATGGTGGGGCAAAGGAAATGAGGGATTCACAAGAGGTCAGAGATGGAGGAGCGCAGAGTTCTCGGAGGGTCGTAGGGCTGGAGGAGGTTACAGAGAGAGGGAGGTTGAAGCCATGAGGGGATTTGAACACGAAGGTGAGAATTTTAAAGACAAGGTGATGGTAGACTGGGAGCCAATGTAGGTCAGCAAGCACAAGGGTGATGGGTGAATGGAGCTTGGTGTGAGTTAGGATACGAGCAGTTTACAGTACCAAACCTTTATCCCAAAGGCCGCATCACATCATGCAAATCTGGGTGTATGATTCTGCTGCTGGAGCAAGGGAGTCAGATTGAGCAGCATCAATGCTGGGAGCCAGCTCACAGAATTTGAACCAAAACAAGCGGCGGTAAATAAAAAAAGAATTTAGTGGCAATGACGTTTAAATATATTAGCAGAGAGGGTAATGTAAGGGTTAATAATTCTCAGATTAATGTGGCAGAGGGTCACAGGGGTTATGTGGCTCTCAGTACTGGCAGTAGCCCCTCTCTGTCTGCAGCACAAAGAGATTAGAGACATCTTGACAGGATTGGCCGACAGCCTCCCAGTCAGAGTGCAAACAGCACAGTGGCAAATTGACCGAGGGAAGCACTACGCTGTTGCAGCTCAACATATCTTGGAGGGTTACATTTTTCTAAAACATCTTTACACCATTTATCAACGTACAATTACTGTCACGCTTGTGTTTCATCAATAGGCTTGCTTTTCCTTGCCACAAGTTTTTTTTTTCTTCAAAAAAATGCACTGGTGCTTGGCCTAATTTTTCATTATCATCTTCATTAACCGCAGCAAGTGGGAGCAAAGGGCTTATCCTCGCTCCTGTCATCGTCATGGCAACCCCTCCAAAGCTTGTCTGCCGACTGTCCACAGGATAGGAGAGATTGTATGTCCTTATTATTCCGCTTCTCTCCCCATGGCAAAGGTGAACAGCAACGTGCCAAGCCCCTGATTTATCCCAAATGATTTCTTCTGACAGGCTGATACGGTATCTCAAGTTAAGGCAATCACTCTGATTTCACAGTTTAATTACTGCTAATCTGAGGGAATGTGGCCAATGCTAATGAGGCAGCAGTAATCAGCAAAGTACGTCGAGGCGCAGGAATCTGTCGCGCCTGATGCACCTTTAAAATGGGAAAAAAAATATTGCCTGAAGTACTGTGTTGATCAGAAGCTCGCTCGAGGCTGTCATTTTCAAGTACCCGAGCCAATCCCTCTTATTGAAATATCTACCACAAAGCTTCCCAATGACACAGCGAGTTTACCCAGCAAGTGGCTGAGTCATGCAGACTAGAAAGGTCCCAGCTTCCATACCCAGTCTGTGCTGAGTTAGCTGCTCGTAGAGTCAAAACAACGTTCTCAGCACTCCTGGGTTAAGAAGAAGTGAGAAAGTCGGCCAGGATTCCCTGCTCCTGATCAACACCCAGCGATCCCTGGGGGTGGGTGTGTGGACGTCAGATGAGGATAGAATAACGGTCAAACATTATTCCCTCATAGTGGAGTAGACTGAAGGGAGGAGAGTCTGGAAAAGAGAATCTGGAAAAGAAGAAAGAAAAGAAAGATAGATCTGCTGCTGTTCCTGCAGAGGTGGTAGGACAGGGAAAGGTTCTAGGTGGTTCACTCTTCCACCTCACTCTTCCACCTGGTTGTGTCACCCTCGGCATGGGCCCAGTAGGCCAGTGTGTTAATGTGCCTCTGAGCAAGGCAAACCTCAATGTTCATGCCACGATCCCAGCTCCTACCCTTATTTCAATCCCAACCATCCTGCTCCATCCCAAATTACACCCAGTTCATTTCCCAAGCCCCCACCCTGCCGCTAACCCAACCCTGCCCCACCTCTATGCCAAAGCAATCATCATTCTTTTGGACTTTTGGAAAAAAGTTGTAACCCTATACTCGCTGTGCACATTGAGGTATTCCAGCTTCCTATGAACACTGCTTCACATGCCCAGGCACATGACGCAGCACGTACACGTTTGAACAGAGGCACTCCAAGCCTGAGGGGGAACCTGAGTGCAACGCGAGTATAACTTGTCTGGTATGAATAAGGTGATGTTATTTAATATGCCTCACTCACACCAACTGGGTAACAGCTTAAGAAAGCCTTTGTGTAAAAGCTTCATAACGCCATTTTTGTTTGATACGTCTTAAGGCATTTTACATTGTAATAAGGGCCGCAATACAGCAGCACTCAGAGACCCGCAATCTCTGGGCACCACTCGACCCTATTTATCTTACTTCTAGCAAGTGCTCCAACCAAGGTCCACTGAAGGCCGAAGACCTGTGATTGTCAGATTTGAAAAGGATAGAATTAACTATGCATGTTTAGTAAGGAGTGGAGCCTGGTCTCTGGAGGTGAGATCCTTTAAAAGTTGTGGGTTTGAACACCATTCCAAGATTTAAGCATGTAATGTTGGCTGATAGTCTAGTGCAGTTTTGAGGCAATACTGCTTTGGTGGAGATGCTGCATTTTGGCTGTTCTCCTGGTGTCCCAGCCAAAATTGCTTCTTTAACCTAGATTTGCCTATATAACAATAGTGACCACACTCGAAAAGAAATCCATTGGCTGGGAAGCATTGTGAAATGGCCTCAGGACGTTAAAAGCCTGATCTAAATGCAACTTCTTTCTTTTCCTTTCTCTCTTAACCACCAAGAACCACCTATTGGATGTTGCTGATGTAGAATGATAACCATAGCAACAAAAGTTATTGCACTTCTAAGTCCACCATGTAAAGCACTTTGAGAGGTTTTGATGAACTAAGGTGTTGTACGAATGCATGGCTTTCTTTTAACAGGCACTGCACTGCAAAAGTAATTTGCTGTGTGAAGTGCTTTGAAATGTTTTGTAAATGCAAGTATTACTATTTATTATTGAAGGTAGTAAAGGGAGATGCTGAATAGTCTCAATTGCTTTACACTTTAGAGAAAATTGATGAGAGCTGTTTGAAATGTCAGGAAAGATGGAGAAGGTGAGAAAAAAAGGCACAAAGGGCATTGAATCTTTTGATTACTGAACTTCCCTTGTGGGGCTCCGAGGCAAGAATGGCAAAACAGAAGCATTACAAGGTGTGGATTTTCCAAATACAATCATGTGAAGAGCAGTTAGCACCGTTCACATTTAGCTGTCTTATTGAGCTTGAAGTTAATGAGGAAGGTCGTAACAAATAGCTACCCCACCCCCTCACTCTCCATAACTACCACCATAAACTGAACAAATATTAGCACCAACCAAAAAGGAGGGATTGCATCAATCTTCATTGGTCAGTATAATAATATAACTTGTCAACTCTTTGGTGTATCTTATCCAAACACAGTAAATAAGAGCAAGAGATCAGTCATTTCTAAATTTAGGGTAAACATTGATGGGCTATTGAGAAACTTGTGACACGATTCCAGCCATCAACACAAACAGTTTTTATTCTGTTGCTGGTTTAGATGGGATTCAGGAATTCCTGTGATCATGAGCTGTGTCCAGGCATTTACATTGCCACCCACAAGCTGAGTGTCTCTCTCTCTCTCTGCGCTTTACTGCATATGAAAAAACTGCCCACTCTTTACAAAAAAAAGGGGCCTCATCCAAATGACAGCATATCTTAAAATGCAGCACCCCCTCAGTACTGCACTGAAGTGTCAACCTAGATTATGGGCTGGAATCCACAACTATCTGACTCTTTTTTTATTCGTTCATGGGATGAGGGCGAGGCCAGCATTTATTGCCCATCCCTAGTTGCCCTTGAGAAGGTGGTGGTGAGCCGCCTTCTTGAACTGCTGCAGTCCGTGTGGTGAAGGTTCTCCCACAGTGCTGTTAGGAAGGGACAAATGTAAGGAATCTTACAACACCAGGTTATAGTCCAACAAATTTATTTTAAAATCACAAGCTTTCGGAGATTATCCCCTTCGTCAGATGAATGAGTGAAAAGGTTCTCAAATCGCATATCTTATACTATGCTGGGACAGCATCACACCAATCAAAAGGTGTCGTTGTTATTCAAACAGGCCAGTCACGGAGAACAGCACGTCCCAGTACACTGGATATACATTGTGTCAATTACACAGACAGGCAGAAAGAAACCCAAAATGGCAGAGAGAGAGAGAGAGAGAGAATATTAAAAAACATAATTTTTTTCCCCCTTTTTGCTGATGGGGTTACGTGTAGCGTGACATGAACCCAAGATCCCGGTTGAGGCCGTCCTCATGGGTGCGGAACTTGGCTATCAACTTCTGCTCGACGATTTTGCATTGTCGTGTGTCTCGAAGGCCGCCTTGGAGAACGCTTACCCGAAGATCGGTGGCTGAATGTCCTTGACTGCTAAAGTGTTCCCCGACTGGGAGGGAACCCTCCTGTCTGGCGATTGTTGCGCGGTGTCCGTTCATCCGTTGTCGCAGTGTCTGCATGGTCTCGCCAATGTACCATGCTCCGGGGCATCCTTTCCTGCAATGTATGAGGTAGACAACGTTGGCAGAGTCACAGGAGTATGAACCATGTACCTGGTGGGTGGTGTCCTCTCGTGTGATGGTGGTATCCGTGTCGATGATCTGGCATGTCTTGCAGAGGTTGCCGTGGCAGGGTTGTGTGGTGTCGTGGACGCTGTTCTCCTGAAAACTGGGTAACTTGCTGCGAACGATGGTCTGTTTGAGGTTGGGTGGCTGTTTGAAGGCGAGTAGTGGAGGCGTGGGGATGGCCTTAGCGAGGTGTTCGTCGTCATCGATGACATGTTGAAGGCTGCGGAGAACATGGTGTAGTTTCGTCGGGTACCCTTCGTCGTCCAGTACTTCCCTGGAGCGGAGAAACTACACCATGTTCTCCGCAGCCTTCAACATGTCATCGATGACGACGAACACCTCACTATGGCCTTCCCCACACCTCCACTACTCGCCTTTAAACAGCCACCCAACCTCAAACAGACCATCGTTCGCAGCAAGTTACCCAGTTTTCAGGAGAACAGCGTCCACGACACCACACAACCCCGCCACGGCAACCTCTGCAAGACATGCCAGATCATCGACACGGATACCACCATCACACAAGAGGACACCACCCACCAGGTACATGGTTCATACTCCTGTGACTCGGCCAACGTTGTCTACCTCATACGTTGCAGGAAAGGATGCCCCAGAGCATGGTACATTGGCGAGACCATGCAGACACTGCGACAACGGATGAACGGACACCGCGCAACAATCGCCAGACAGGAGGGTTCCCTCCCAGTCGGGGAACACTTTAGCAGTCAAGGACATTCAGCCACCGATCTTCGGGTAAGCGTTCTCCAAGGCGGCCTTCGAGACACACGACAATGCAAAATCGTCGAGCAGAAGTTGATAGCCAAGTTCCGCACCCATGAGGACGGCCTCAACCGGGATCTTGGGTTCATGTCACGCTACACGTAACCCCACCAGCAAAAAGGGGGAAAAAATTATGTTTTTTAATATTCTCTCTCTCTCTCTCTCTGCCATTTTGGGTTTCTTTCTGCCTGTCTGTGTAATTGACACAATGTATATCCAGTGTACTGGGACATGCTGTTCTCCGTGACTGGCCTGTTTGAATAACAACGACACCTTTTGATTGGTGTGATGCTGTCCCAGCATAGTATAAGATATGCGATTCGAGAACCTTTTCACTCATTCATCTGACGAAGGGGATAATCTCCGAAAGCTTGTGATTTTAAAATAAATTTGTTGGACTACAACCTGGTGTTGTAAGAATCCTTACATTTGTCCACCCCAGTCCATCACCGGCATCTCCACATCATCGTTAGGAAGGGAGTTCAAGAATTTTGACCCAGCGACGATGAAGGAACAGCGATATATTTCCAAGTCAGGATGGTGTGTGACTTGGAGGGGAACGTGCAGGTGGTGTTGTTCTCATGTGCCTGCTGCTCTTGTCCTTCTAGGTGGTAGAGGTCGCGGGTTTGGGAGGTGCTGTCGAAGAAGCCTTGGCGAGTTGCTGCAGTGCATCCTGTGGATGGTACACACTGCAGCTACAGTGCGACGGTGGTGAAGGGAGTGAATGTTTAGGGTGGTAGATGGGGTGCCAATCAAGCGGGCTGCTTTGTCCTGGATGATGTCGAGCTTCTTGACTGTTGTTGGAGCTGCACTCATCCAGGCAAGTGGAGAGTATTCCATCACACTCCTGACTTGTGCCTTGTAGATGGTGGAACGGCTTTGGGGAGTCAGGAGGTGAGTCACTCGCCGCAGAATACCCAGCCTCTGACCTGCTCTTGTAGCCACAGTATTTATACGGCTGGTCCAGTTAAGTTTCTGGTCAATGGTGACCCCCAGGATGTTGATGGTGGGGGATTCGGCGATGATAATGCCGTTGAATGTCAAGGGGAGGTGGTTAGACTCTCTCTTGTTGGAGATGGTCATTGCCTGGCACTTATCTGGCCCGAATGTTACTTGCCACTTATGAGCCCAAGCCTGGATGTTGTCCAGGTCTTGCTGCATGCGGGCTCGGACTGCTTCATTATCTGAGGGGTTGCGAATGGAACTGAACACTGTGCAATCATCAGCAAACATCCCCATTTCTGACCTTATGATGGAGGGAAGGTCATTGATGAAGCAGCTGAAGATGGTTGGGCCTAGGACACTGCCCTGAGGAACTCCTGCAGCAATGCCCTGGGGCTGAGATGATTGGCCTCCAACAACCACTACCATCTTCCTTTGTGCTAGGCAATAACTCCAGCCACTGGAGAGTTTTCCCCCTGATTCCCATTGACTTCAATTTTACTCGGGCTCCTTGGTGCCACACTTGGTCAAATGCTGCCTTGATGTCAAGGGCAGTCACTCTCACCTCACCTCTGGAATTCAGCTCTTTTGTCCATGTTTGGACCAAGGCTGTAATGAGGTCTGGTGCCAAGTGGTCCTGGTGGAACCCAAACTGAGCATCAGTGAGCAGGTTATCAGAGGTGAGAGCGCTATCACTGAGCCAAGCTGACACACAGAGTTGTCACCGTTCTTCAAAAAGAAATGATTATTTTGCACATTAAATTTTCTGTTTTGTTCATTTGTATATACAGATTATCTGTATGCAAGTTTGTATATTCCACTATATTTTAAGGAAACCTATCATTAACTTGCACATCAAGACAGGTTTTAAATTGCTGCAATTCTAAAGTTAGGACATTTTTCATCATTGTGGTCTCGCACCTTTGATGTCACATACTTTCATTAAAAGAGAAGTCTTAGAGCTTATTTCAAATAAACAGGGTGAAATCTCACAATGTGACATAAGGGTGATATTCTTTTGTTCGCTATTTTAACTAAGATGTTAACAGATTTATTAATAAACGTATTATTTATTTTATTAAAAGACCAGAAGAGGGATTTCATATAAACAGATTGAAAAATTCATTACTAATGTCACACAGCATGCTTCAACCCCTTTTGTCGAAGATTTCTGTTAATCATTTAATGAAACAATGTGTAACACTGGAAATGCAACATTATAATGGATGAGGAATGCCACATGTTCAAAAATACAGGAAATTAAAATTCATGTTCAGTGACGTAAGGTACAATGATAGATTTTTTCTGGAAAAAAACAAGCTGAAAGTATGTAATTCCTATACAAACACTACTTGCTGGCTTACTCACTCATTTCTTCTCCACAGTACCCTGCAGTGGCTGGTGCTCTCCATCTATCTATACGTTGACTCCATGACGTTGCTCACAGACAAAAATGTTTTAATGATGTATTATTGATGGCTCTGTACTCAAGGGTCAATATAGGAATTGCTAAATAAAAAAAGATCATGGTCCATCTAGTTGGCCATCTACCATCCTGGTAATTGCATGATACAATGATAATGGAGTTGTTGACTAATCATAGCAAACAATCTCTATCAATTAGTCCATGATAGATCCAGACAGGCGAAGAAAGCCCCATTGGTGGAGAGCTTTGGGAACCATAAATGCAAAGTCACCTTTTTCTCCCAAGCAAGTTACACTTACCACATTGTCATGTCTCAAAATTACTCATATGCTGTATCCCAAAATGTTATTTGCTGACCATCTAACATCTAACCAGCTGCAAAACAGCCCCAGTGAATATTATTAGGAATCTTAAGGTCTGTTGTAACAGTTAGGGACTGTTTAAACACCAAATACCAAAAGAAATATCTGGAGATCAATATGAGTTCCATGTTCATTCTTCTTATATTGTTGATAGGGTTCCTAATAATCCAGCAGTGAACGATCAAGAATTTCTTACAATTGGAAACAACTCTGTATACAGCAGTATACTGCAGCTGCAGTGTGTACCATCCACAGGATGCACTGCAGCAACTCGCCAAGGCTTCTTCGACAGCACCTCCCAAATCCGCGACCTCTACCACCCAGAAGCACAACGGCAGCAGGCACATGGGAACAACACCACCTGCACGTTCCCCTCCAAGTCACACACCATCCCGACTTGGAAATAAATCGCCGTTCCTTCATCGTCGCTGGATCAAAATCCTGGAACTCCCTTCCTAACAGCACTGTGGGAGAACCTTCACCACACAGACTGCAGCGGTTCAAGAAGGCAGCTCACCACCACCTTCTCAAGGGCAATTAGGGATGGGCAATAAATGCTGGCCTTGCCAGCGACGTCCACATCCCATGAATGAATTAAAAAAAATGTATTTGCCAGCTCTGTGCTTGGACTGGCTGATTTCAATCTGGATTACCTAATCGTATTCTTGATACAGCAGTTAATGGTGCTCAGGAATGTCTAGATTCTCACACTTAAATCGATAATTTATCACCACATTCAGTGCTGTACTTAACTTTTAAGATTAGATAAAAACAAGAAATTCGGGGAAGTTTCAGGGGTAGGTGTGGTATTGTGGCTCAAGTTCTGAGATTTGCTTTGCAGGTGCGAAACGTTTAGGACATTTTTCTATTAAAAGTCAACTTTCTAGGCACATTCCCACGAGGCAGAGAGGTAGGGCAACTAAAGCCAGAGCTCGCTGGATGACAAAAGAGATAAAGAATAAGATGAAGCAGAAAAAAGGGGCATATGACAGATGTCAGGTTGATGACACAAGTGAGAACCAGGCAGAATATAGAAAGTTCAGAGGGGAAGTGAAAAAGGAAATAAGAGGGGTAAAGAGAGAGTTTGAGAATAGACTGGCGGCTAACATAAAAGGGAATCCAAAAGTCTACTACAGGCATGTAAACAGTAAACGGGGTAGTAAGAGGAGGGGTGGGGCCGAATAGGGACCATAAAGGAGATCTACTCATGGAGGCAGAGAGGATGGCCGAGGTACTAAATGAGTACTTTGCATCTGTCTTTACCAAGGAAGAAGATGCCGCCAGTGTCTCAGTAAAGGAAGAAATAGTTGAGATAGAGAATGGGCTAAAAATTGATGAAAAAGAGATACTAGAAAGGCTAGCTGTACTTAAAGTAGATAAGCCACCCGGTCCAGATGGGATACATCCTAGGTTCCTGAGGGAAGGGTGGAAATTGCAAAGGTACTAGTCATAATCGGGAGTGGTGCCAGAGGACTGGAGAATTGCAAATGTTACACCCTTGTTCAAAAAAGGGTGTAAGGGTAAATCCAGCAATGGTAGGCCAGTCAGCTTAACCTCAGGGGTGGGGAAACTTTTAGAAACGATAATCCGGGACAAAATTAACAGTCACTTGGATGAGTGTGGTGCCCTTATTTAAGGAAGGACATACTTGCATTGGAGGCAGTTCAGAGAAGGTTCACTAGGTTGATTCCAGGTATGGAAGGGTTGTCTTATGAGGAAAGATTGAACAGGTTGGGTCTATACTCATTGGAGTTTAGAAGAATGAGAGGAGATCTCATTGAAACATACAAGATTCTGAGGGGACTCGATAGGGTAGATGCTGAGAGGATGTTACCCCTCATGGGGGAATCTAAAATAGGGGGCATAGTCTCAGAATAAGGGGTCGCCCGTTTAAGATGAAAATGAGGAGGAATTTCTTCTCCCAGAGGGTCGTGAATCTTTGGAATTCTTTACCTGAAAAAGCTGTGGAGGCTGAATCACTGAATACATTCAAGGTTGAGTTGGACAAATTTTTGATCAGCAAGGGAGTCAAAGGATATGGGGAAAAGGCGGGAAAGTGGAGTTGAGGTAAAAATCAGATCAGCCATAATCTCATTGAATGGCGGAGCAGGCTCGAGGGGCCGAATGGCTTACTCCTGCTCCTATCTCTTATGGTCTTATTAGGGAAAGCTAGCATGGATTTGTTAAAGGCAAATCGTGTTTAACTAACCTGATAGAATTTTTTGATGAGGTATCAGAGCAGGTCGATGAGGGCAATGCGGTTGGACTTTCAAAAGACATTTGATAAAGTGCTGCAAGTAGGCTTATCATCAAGATTGCGGCCCATGGAATAAAGGGGGCAGTAGCAGCATGGATACAGAATTGCCTAAGTGACAGGAAACAGAGAGTAGTGGTGAACGGTTGTTTATTGGACTGGAGGGAGGTGTACAGTGGTGTTCCCCAGGGGTCCGTGCTGGGACCGCTGTTTTTCTTGATATATATTAATGAATTGGACTTGGGTGTACAGGGCATAATTTCAAAATTTGCAGATGACACAAAACCTGGAAGGGCAGTAAACAGTATGGAGGATAGTGATATCCTCCTGAGGATAGTGAGTCACCTCCTGACTCCCCAAAGCCTTTCCACCATCTACAAGGCACAAGTCAGGAGTGTGATGGAATACTTTCCATTTGCCTGGATGAGTGCAGCTCCAACAACACTCAAGAAGCTCGACACCATCCAGGACAAAGCAGCCCACTTGATTGGAACCCCATCCACTACCCTAAACATTCACTCCCTTCACCACCGGCGCACCGTGGCTGTAGTGTGTACCATCCACAGGGTGCACTGCAGCAACTCACCAAGGCTTCTTCGACAGCACCTCCCAAATCCGCGACCTCTACCACCAAGAAGGACAAGGGCACCAGGCACATGGGAAAAACACCACCTGCACGTTTCCCTCCAAGTCATACACCATCCTGACTTAGAAATATATCGCCGTTCCTTCATTGTCGCTGGGTCAAAATCCTGGAACTCCCTACCTAACAGCTCTGTGGGAGAACCTTCACCACATGGACTGCAGCGGTTCAAGAAGGTGGCTCACCACCACCTTCTCAAGGGTAATTAGGGATGGGCAATAAATGCTGGCCTTGCTAGCGATACCCACATCCCATGAACGCAAAAAAAAGACAGGCTGGTGGCATGGGTGGACATGTGGCAGATGGAATTTAACGCAGAAAAATGCAAAATGATACATTTCGATAGGAAGAACGAGGAGAGACAACATAAACTAGGCGGCACAACTCTAAAAGGGGTACAGGAACAGAGAGATCGGGGTATATGTGCACAAATCGTTGAAGGTGGCAGAGCAGGTTGAGAAATTGATTAAAAAAGCATACGGGATCCTGGGCTTTATAAATAGGAGCATAGAGTACAAAAGTATGGAAGTCATGATGAACCTTTGTAATACACTGGTTCGGCCACAACTGGAGTATTGTGTCCAGTTCTGGGCACCGCACTTTAGGAAAGATGTGAAGGCCTTAGAAGGGTGCAGAGGAGATTTATTAGAATGATTCCAGAGATGAGGGACTTTAGTTGTGTGGATAGACTGGAGAAGCTGGGGTTGTTCTCCTTGGATAGAGAAGGTTGCGAGGAGATTTGATAGAGGTATTCATAATCATGAAGGGTCTAGACAAAGTAGATAGAGAGAAACTGTTCCCATTGGCGGAAGGGTCAAGAACCAGAGGACATAGATTTAAGGTGATTGGCAAAAGAACCAAAGGTGACATGAGGAAAAACCTTTTTTACACAGCAAGTAGTTAGGATCTGGAACATAAGAAATAGGAGCAGGAGTAGGCCATACTGCCCCTCGAGCCTGCCCTGCCATTCAATAAGATCATGGCTGATCTTCAACCTCAACTCCACTTTCCCGACCCCTATATCCCTTGATTCCCTTAGAGTCCAAAATCTATCGATCTCAGCCTTGAATATACTCAACGACTGAGCATCCACAGCCCTTTGGGGAGAGAATTCCAAAGATTCACAACCCTCTGAGTGAAAAAATTTCTCCTTATCTCAGTCCTAAATGGCCAACTCTTTATTCTGAGATTATGCCCCCTAGTTCTAGACACTCCAGCCAAGGGAATCAGCCTCTCAGCATCTACCCTGTCAAGCCCTCTCAGAATCTTATATGTTTCAATGAGATCACCTCTCATTCTTCTAAACTCCAGGGTTGGCAAGGCAAGTATATCCTTCCTTAGGTAAGGAGACCAAAACTGTATGCAGTACTCCAGGTGTTCTCTCACCAGAGCCCTACATAATTGCAGCAAGACCTCCTTACTCTTGTACT
The DNA here is from genome assembly GCF_035084215.1 of Heptranchias perlo. NCBI lineage: Eukaryota > Metazoa > Chordata > Chondrichthyes > Hexanchiformes > Hexanchidae > Heptranchias > Heptranchias perlo. The sequence goes on along the minus strand of NC_090326.1, from coordinate 147,841,320 downwards.
CCAATCCCCTTGCAATGAAGGCTAACATACCATTTTCTTTCCTAATTGCTTGCTGTACTTGCATGTTGACTTTCTGTGATTCATGTACAAGGACACCCAAATCTTTCTGACTACCAACATTTCTTAGTCTCTCATCTTTTAAAAAATATTCTGCTTTTCTATTCTTCCTACCAAAGTGGATAATTTCAAATTTCCCCACATCATAGTCTATCTGCCACCTTCTCACCCACTTGCTTAACCTGTCTATATCCCTTTGCAATCTCTTTGTCTCCTCCTCACAGCTTACTTTCCCATCTAGCTTTGTATCGTCAGCAAACTTGGATATATTACACTCGGTCCCTTCATCTAAGTCATTGATATAGATTGTAAACAGCTGAGGCCCAAGCACTGATCCTTGTGGCACCCCACTAGTTACAGCCTGCCAACCCAAAATTGACCCGTTTATTCCTGCTCTCTGTTTTCTCTCTGTTAACTAATCCTCTATCCATGCTAATATATTACCCCCAATCCCATGAGCCCGAATTTTGTGTAACAACCTCTTGCGTGGCACCTTATCGAATGCCTTTTGAAAATCCAAATATGCTACATCCACTGGTTCCCCCTTATCTACCCTGCTAGTTACACCCTCAAAAAACTCTAATAGATTTGTCAAACACAATTTCCCTTTTATAAAAACATGTTGACTCTGCCTAATCATATTATGATTTTCTAAGTGCCCTGTTACTACATCCTTAATAATAGATTCTAGCATTTTTCCTGCTACTGATGTCAGGCTCACTAGCCTATAGTTCCCTGTTCTCTTTCTCCCTCCTTTTTTGAATAGCGGGGTTACATTTGCTACCTTCCAATCCACAGGGATCTTTCTGGAATCTAGGGAATTATGGAAGATCAAAACCAATACATCCACTATCTCTGCAGCCACCTCTTAAAACCTTAGGATGTAGGCCATCAGGTCCAGGAGATTTGTCAACTTTTAGTCCCATTAATTTCTCCAGTACTTTTTCTTTACTAATCATAATCACTTTAAGTTCCTCATTCTCATTAAACCCTTGGTTCCCCACTATTTCCGGTAAGTTTTTTATGTCTTCTACTGTGAGGACAGATACAAAATATTTGTTTAACCTCATTGCCATTTCCTTATTCCCCATTATAATTTCTCCTGTCTCTGCCTCTATGGGACCCACTCCCGTGAAGCGTCTTTCTATGTTCAAGGCGCTATATAAATGCAAGTTGTGGTCGTTGCTTGAAAGTGCGGCATGCGGTCAGAACAGAACTGGACTTGGTTCTAATGCTCTAATGATCAAGTAACCAGCCAATGCTTACTGTCAAAGATCACACATAAAGAGGTACCAGAAGCTTGTCGGCACCCGTGGAACTGTACTCCAGCGTGATTCAGCATCTCCGGGTCAGGAGGGGGCAAAAGGGGGAAAAAGCCCTAATCTGAACAGAAATTGCACTAACAAAGGGAGAAAGCAGGTCTCAGACACAGCTGGTGCACCTCAAGTAAGATTACAAATGTTTCTGTCCTGTTAAATAGAGGGGAGGGGGGTACAGTACCCTGTCTGCATTCCTTGCACTGCTCTGAGTGACAGTGGCTTCCTGTGCTAACATTCTGTCAACTGCAATTCATTTCTTAAGAAGCAAGGAATTCCTGTCGACAAAGAAGCTTTAAGCACAAACACAATTTTACAGCAGGGGCTGGGAGAGTCACTTCCTCCACCCTCAATAAAGACAAAAAAAAAGCCTAATGGCTTTTGTGGGTTAAGAAGTCAAAAAACTTCTAAAGGAGAAAATGCACACTGGTGTGCACTTTCTGCAGGCCTGTGTGGCTCTGGGTCAGACTGAGCAATCTTTGTTTTGTTGTCCTGGATCCCTCCCAATGGATAGTTTCAAGACTAGGGCCTTTTCCTGAGAATGTGGGTCACAGGGTTTCGACAATGAAATGAGGATCTGACCTTTGAATTGAGGGTCACTTGGCATCTCTGCTTTGCGCCAAGGTCTCTCAGATCTATGAATGTCAAATCAAGACCATTGAGCTCAACTGTCTTAATGACAAAGCCACAACTGCTTAGAATAACCGTGTATTCTTGAGTGAGGAATGGGAATTTAATCCTATCAGGGAAAGCAACTCTCTTCTGAGGGCTCTCTGCCTCCCTTTCTATCTCAAAATCCATTTTATCAGCCAATCTTTCAGCCTCATTACCTGATCTCTCTTGGCGCTCAAACTCAATTGACAACTGCAAAGCGCCATGGGATGTTTTCTACTGAAATAAATATATAAAGTTAAATTATTGTCGTGGTCCTGCTTTACTTTTGCCACGATGCTCATTTATTTGTTTTACTGGTATGGTTTATTTATTTATGTACTCGGTTTTTCCTTATTTGGTTTACATCCGTGACCAATGCCAGAGGAGCTCAACTCGTCTTTGTTAAATGCAGAACCTCAGTACATTGCGAATGGAGCCCGTTTCTGTGCATTGAAACAACTGAAGACACTCAACTCAGAACAGAATAGAAATAGGAAATAAACTGACATTTCACGTAAAAGCTGAACGATCTTTTAAAGACCTCAACAGGCAGGTGGAACACTGAAGCTGTTAAAATTTGATGTGTGATCATTGGTAACCTTTAAACGGGTTTATTGAACTGAATTGCATCATTTCCAGTCTACCCCAAGAGATTAAAAAGGAGCATAAAGGGAATATTTAGCAATAGTATATAAGCTGCTGATTTGTAATTCTCTCTTAAGATTTTTTTTAAAATCACATGAATATTTTATATAGGTTGCAGAGGATTCGTTAGAACACAATGATGCATGACTATGGCACCACATCCAAAGGGGTGCTGTTGCCATGGTGAGTTGTCCTGAGACATTTTACCATTTAGTGCACAGAGGACGGGGTGATAACATCACTCATCACTCCGGTCGCCAGTAATTTGGTACGTTTATCATAACATTTCTCGTCACGCATTTGTTTCCAGCTGAATTTCCCATAATGGAAAATTAGTTCATTTTTAGAGGTGAACTTTCACTTGCTCCAGGTGTGCAGGGTGCCTGAACTTATTCCATAATTCCCAGTTACGTCTAATGGACCACTGAATATAAGAAAAGCCGGGGAGGAAGGGCCATTCGGTTTGTAAAAGCTCATCACTCTAAAGGTGCCCACCTCCCACCAAGATTTCAGTTTCTGAAAATCATCAACAACGAAAAAAAATTCTCTGAAATTGTCAGCTTAAGTGTCCAAGTACCAGAGAAATCAAGCCACTAAAAAATGCATTTTTATTTCTCTTTGCATACAATTTAGAAAAATGCGACTAGCTGCTCCTAACTTCTGACCCTTCCATATCTCCCAACAGGGCCCTATCAGTCTGAATATATCCTCCTGTCCCCAATGTTAGCATTTCTCCACACAGTAGCACTGCACCAGGCATTGAGCCGTGCGTGAGTAGGACTTTGGTAAAAGTAACTTTTTTTTTGGAGTAAGGCTGTGACTCAGGAGATGAGGCTGCATGTGTGTGTGTCTCTCTTCAGAGCCAATACAGTAGGACAGGGGTCAGAGGATGATGCCAAAACCAGAGAAGGAAACATGGGGGAGATTTTAAGGCCCTTTGGCACCCCCCCAAGCTGAAACAGGGCAGTAGCCCCCCGCAATCTTCCTCTGGGCCTACCACTGGTTTGTTGGAGCGCCTGCCTGAGTCAGGCAGCAGTGCCTTTTAATATGCAACTTTTAGGATAGTGGAGGGTGGAGTGTGCACCGCGTAAGCTCAGCCCAGTATCAGCTGGCGGTACAGCTGGAGAGGAGTCCACAGGTATGTTATACTGTAATTTTGTGGGGATGGCTCCAAAAAACCAGCCTGGGCAACGGTTGGTCTGCCCCCCACCCCTCCCCCCAACCCACTGAGATCAGACCTAAGGATTTATCTTCTGCTGGCCCAGAGCCAGCGAGCTGCACCAGAGCACGTTATCCACTCGCAGCCCCTCCCGGCTGAAGGATAATAAGACCCAGCCCTCAAAATGTACTGGTCCACCTGCCAGGACTATAAGGTGGCCCAGTAACTCTCTAAAACACACTTGAGTGTGTCGGTGGGTAATTTTGAAAGTATGCCCCAGCTGAGGAACCTTGCCCAGCTGTTAGCGCATATTGGGAAGTCACAGGTTCGTTGCCCATGATTTTCCAATATCTATATATAGAGAGGCACCGGAGAAGGTGCAAAGAAGATTACAAGGACAATACCAGAACTGAGAGCTTAGAACTATCAGGAAATACTGAATAGACTGGGGCTCTTTGCTCCAGAAAAGAGAAGGCTGAGGGGTGATCTGATGGAGGTCTTTAAAATTATGAAGAGGTTTGATCGGGTAGACATAGAGAAGAAGTTTCCACTTGCGGGGGAGACCAAAACTAGAGGTCATAAATATAAGGTAGTCACTAATAAATCCAATAAAGAATTCATGAGAAACTTCTTTAGCCAGAGAGTAGGCAGAATGTGGAACTCACAACCAAGAGGAGTATTTGAGGCGAATAGCATAGCTGCATTTTTTTTTATTATTCGTTCATGGGATGTGGGCGTCGCTGGCAAGGCCGGCATTTATTGCCCATCCCTAATTGCCCTTGAGAAGATGGTGGTGAGCTGCCTTCTTGAACCGCTGCAGTCCGTGTGGTGAAGGTTCTCCCACAGTGCTGTTAGGAAGGGAGTTCCAGGATTTTGACCCAGCGACGATGAAGGAACGGTGATATATTTCCAAGTCGGGATGGTGTGTGACTTGGAGGGGAACGTGCAGGTGGTGTTGTTCCCATGTGCCTGCTGCTCTTGTCCTTCTAGGTGGTAGAGGTCGTGGGTTTGGGAGGTGCTGTCGAAGAAGCCTTGGCGAGTTGCTGCAGTGCATCCTGTGGATGGTATACACTGCAGCCACTGTGCGCCGGTGGTGAAGGGAGTGAATGTTTAGGGTGGTGGATGGGGTGCCGATCAAGCGGGCTGCTTTGTCCTGGATGGTGTCGAGCTTCTTGACTGTTGTTGGAGCTGCACTCATCCAGGCAAGTGGAGAGTATTCCATCACACTCCTGACTTGTGCCTTGTAGATGGTGGAACGGCTTTGGGGAGTCAGGAGGTGAGTCACTTGCTGCAGAATACCCAGCCTCTGACCTGCTCTTGTAGCCACAGTATTTATATGGCTGGTCCAGTTAAGTTTCTGGTCAATGGTGTCCCCCAGGATGTTGATGGTGGGGGATTCGGCGATGGTAATGCCGTTGAATGTCAAGGGGAGGTGGTTAGACTCTCTCTTGATGGAGATGGTCATTGCCTGGCACTTTTCTGGCGCGAATCTTACTTGCCACTTATCAGCCCAAGCCTGGATGTTGTCCAGGTCTTGCTGCATGCGGGCTCGGACTGCTTCATTATCTGAGGGGTTGCGAATGGAACTGAACACTCTGCAATCATCAGCGAGCATCCCCATTTCTGACCTTATAATGGAGGGAAGGTCATTGATGAAGCAGCTGAAGATGGTCGGGCCTAGGACACTGTCTTGAGGCACTCCTGCAGCAATCTCCTGGGGCTGAGATGATTGGCTATCAACAACCACTACCATCTTCCTTTGTGCTAGGTATGACTCCAGCCACTGGAGAGTTTTCCCCCTGATTCCCATTGACTTCAATTTTACGAGGGCTCCTTGGTGCCACACTTGGTCAAATGCTGCCTTGATGTCAAGGGCAGTCACTCTCACCTCACCTCTGGAATTCAGCTCTTTTGTCCATGTTTGGACCAAGGCTGTAATGAGGTCTGGAGCCGAGTGGTCCTGGCGGAACCCAAACTGAGCATCGGTGAGCAGGTTATTGGTGAGTAAGTGCCGCTTGATAGCACTGTCGACGACACCTTCCATCACTTTGCTGATGATCGAGAGTAGACTGATGGGGCCATAATTGGCCGGATTGGAATTGTCCTGCTTTTTGTGGACAGGACATACCTGGGCAATTTTCCACATTGTCGGGTAGATGCCAGTGTTGTAGCTGTACTGGAACAGCTTGGCTAGAGGTGCAGCTAGTTCTGGAGCACAAGTCTTCAGCACTACAGCTGGGATGTTGTCGGGGCCCATAGCCTTTGTTGTATCCAGTGCACTCAGCCGTTTCTTGATATCACGTGGAGTGAATCGAATTAGCTGAAGACTGGCTTCTGTGATGGTGGGGATATCGGGAGGAGGCCGAGATGGATCATCCACTTGGCACTTCTGGCTGAAGATGGTTGCAAACGCTTCAGCCTTGTCTTTTGCACTCACGTGATGGACTGTGCCATCATTGCGGATGGGGATGATTGCAGAGCCTCTTCCTCCCGTTAGTTGTTTAATTGTCCACCACCATTCACGACTGGATGTGGCAGGACTGCAGAGCTTTGATCCCATTCGTTGGTTGTGGAATCGCTTAGCCCTGTCTATAGCATGTTGCTTCCGCTGTTTAGCATGCATGTAGTCCTGAGTTGTAGCTTCACCAGGTTGGCACCTCATTTTTAGGTACGCCTGGTGCTGCTCCTGGCATGCTCTTCTACACTCCTCATTGAACCAGGGTTGATCTCCTGGCTTGTTGGTAATGGTAGAGTGAGGATTATGCCGGGCCATGAGGTTACAGATTGTGGTGGAATACAATTCTGCTGCTGCTGATGGCCCACAGCCCCCAGTTTTGAGCTACTAGATCTGTTCTGAATCTATCCCATTTAGCACGGTGGTAGTGCCACACAACACGTTGGATGGTGTCCTCAGTACGAAGACGGGACTTCATCTCCACGAGGACTGTGCGGTGGTCGCTCCTACCAATACTGTCATGGACAGATGCATTTGCGACAGGTAGATTGGTGAGGACGAGATCAAGTAAGTTTTTCCCTCGTGTTGGTTCACTCATCACCTGCCGCAGGCCCAGTCTAGCAGCTATGTCCTTCAGGACTCGGCCAGCTCAGGGGAAGCCAGATAAGTACATGAGGGAGAAAGGAATAGAAGGATATGCAGATAGGGTTAGATGAAGTAGGGTGGGAGGAGGCTTGTGTGGATCATAAACACCAGCATAGACCAGTTGGTATATTAGCCACAGGTGAGATATTCCTCAGTGCCGTACCATACTTGAGAAATGTGGGCATTATATGTAACTGTTTTGTGTCTGAAGTCTCATATCCCAAAGTTCTGAGTGGTTCAATGTTTCTACTGTGAAAAGCAAGCAATCAGATATTGAAAAAAAATCCAACTTCGTTCCAACCACCCTTACAGTTCCATGCTTCATTGTCAAAGCCAGCCCAGGAAACATAGAAAAATCTTTTCAATCTACGATTCATAAGAGGCATTGGGGGAGCTGTCCGCATATATTCAATAACAAAGAAGCAATTACATGGCAGCAAATTCATTTCAGGGCTCAGATGACTCTTAAAAACCTTGAGAGTTTAGGACGTCTGGAGCCCTCAATCAGTTTACAATACAAGTAACTCTTTAATCAGATTAACATATCAGTAACTCTTACCACTTCCAGTAGCTGTTATTTTCTGTGCAATATATCCTGGCCAAACTATTTCACGGTAATCGACTGAAAGGCTAGCTAAGAATACAGATGATGTTTATAAACTACAGAATGTCCAGAGAAACAAATAAAATGCTGAATGTGAAGCTCGATAAATATTCTGCTGTTTTGTTGGATTGTTCTTAATTTTTTCTGTAATGTAGGGAACCATCTTAAATATTCCCCTACATTACAACAGTGACTACACATCAAAAAGTACTTAATTGGCTGTAAAGCGCTTTGGGACATCCTGAGGTCATGAAAGGCGTTATATAAATACAAGTCTTTCTTTATTTTTTTTTGTGGGAGGGGGTGAGCATGAGGCCGAGGGAACGACCAGTTTTGCAGAACCTGCCCTTGGGAGATTAAACAAGTTGGATTGAGTCCATGATAGCGTAGGTTATGCTTAACAAATCTACTGGAGTTTTTTGAGGAGGTAACTAGTAGAATAGATAGGGGAGAACCAGTGGATGTGGTGTACTTGGATTTTCAGAAGGCTTTTGATAAGGTCCCATACAAGAGGTTAGTGTGCAAAATTAAAGCACATGGAATTGGGGGGAATATACTGGCATGGATTGAGAATTGGTTGACAGACAGGAAACTGAGAGTAGGAATAAACGGGTCTTTTTCCGGGTGGCAGGCAGTGACTAGTGGGGTACTGCAGGGATCAGTGCTTGGGACCCAGCTATTCAAAATATATATCAATGATTTGGATGAGGGAACTGAATGTAACATTTCCAAGTTTGCAGACGAAAAAAAGCTGGGGTGGAATGTGAGCTGTGAGGAGGATGCAAAGAGGCTCCAATGTGATTTAGATAAGTTGGGTGAGTGGGCAAGAACATGGCAGATGCAGTATAACATGGATAAATGTGAGGTTATCCATTTTGGTTGTAAAAACAGAAAGACAGATTATTATCTGGATGGTGATAGATTGGGAAAAGGGGAGGTGCAACGAGACCTGGGTGTCCTTGTACACCAGTTGCTGAAAGCGAGCATTCAGTTGCAGCAAGCAGTTAGGAAGGCGAATGGTATGTTGGCCTTCATTGCAAGAGGATTTGAGTACAGGAACAGGGATGTCTTACTGCAGTTATACAGGGCCTTGGTGAGACCACATCTGGAGTATTGTGTGCAGTTTTGGTCTCCTTATCTGAGGAAGGATGTCCTTGCCATGGAGAGAGTGCAACGAAGGTTTACCAAATTGATTCCTGGGATGACAGGACTGACGTATGAGGAGAGATTGGGTCGACTAGGCCTATATTCACTAGAGTTTAGAAGAATGAGAGGTGATCTCATCGAAACATATAAAATTGTAACAGGACTAGACAGACTAGATGCAGGCAGGATGTTCCCGATGGATGGGGAATCCATAACCAGGGGTCACAGTCTTAGGATACGGGGTATGCTATTTAGAACCGAGATGAGGATAACTTTCTTCACTCAGAGGGTGGTGAACCTGTGGAATTCTCTACCACAGAAGGCAGTGGAGGCCAAGTCATTCAATATGTTCAAGAAGGAGATAGATATATTTCTTAATGCTAAAGGGATCAAGGGATATGGGGGAAAAGCGGGAACAGGGTACTGAGTTAGATGATCAGCCATAATCATTTTGAATGGAGGAGCAGGTCCGAAGGGCCGAATGGCCTACTCTTGCTCCAATAACAAAGGATACCACTATATTCTTATAACGCTATCTGAAGCCCAGTCCATTCCCGTCTTCCAATTACCGTGTACACCAAATAAAACAGGATTGTTCAGATGGCAGAAGGGACAGTGATATAACTCCATTTTGGAATCATCTACATTCTGTTCATATGTTGGTTTCAAGGTAACTAACTGAAAGTCCTTTTATACAGCGACATGAAAAATAAATGAAAAATTACCTTTCAGCTTAAGTTGCTCTATTTTCCAGAAGGGTCCTGGATCTAATTAGTTTCATCACTTCCACATAAATTCATTGCCGTGCCCAGATCTGAAGGTGCATTGAGTTGGCTATAATGTGCCCAAAAGCTAACACAAATCCTAAAGATGAAAAATCTTTTCAGGTAATGGTCTCCAATATTACTGCTTTCCAGCAATTTGATTAAAACTTTTAGTATTATTGCAAAAGGGTCAATAAGCCAAGTTAGCACTGATGGATGGAAATGTTGAAAAAAATACTTGCTACACTTACATTATTAGCTGTCCATCCAGTGCACTGCTTCAAAATCCAGGTGTATGCTTCAGACTTTACCTCTGGTGCCTGCAAAGTAATTGACTACCTAACACTTTCCCCTACCCTTCTTTAAAACCTATTTCTAGGCAGGTGAGGGCCACATTGACATTCACAAGTTGGGATCTGATGACGTCATTCAGACCCTGATGCTATTTTTATTTTCAGTTGCATGTTACCGCCCGGTACTGGCCTCACCAAGAACACCAAATACCAAGGAGCAGAAGGCCCAGAAGAGGGTCAGAAAGGTAAGGCTTTAAATTTTACTCATGGTTTGTTTTTTGCCAGGAGTAGCAGGAGTGCTCCCGCAACCGTGTTCGCATCTGGAGCCCCCCCCACCGATCCACTTACCAGACTGGCGACGGCCTCCTACTGCTCTCCCCACTGGCCCCATTCTGACCTCTTGACCACAAGTTAAAATTGGGGTTCTAGGCTTAATCCTGGACTGAAACTTAGTGCTACACTGAGGGAGATATCCATTGTCCCAACACTGAGGGAGTTATCCATTGTCCCAACACTGAGGGAGTTATCCATTGTCGGAGATGCCTTCCTTTGGATGAGATGTTAGACTAGGTTGTGTTTATGTAGGCCAATTATTTAAACTGAATAGGATAGGGAGAAACAGGGGTTCACGCTTACAAGTTATGTAAGGGCAGAACTAAGTTGGATGTTATGCAGTTCTTCTTTTCTCAATAACAGGTTGCCGGCTTGTGTGGTGAACGTTGATTCGCTGTATTCCTTCAAGCAACAGCTGGACCCGTTTCTGGCTGGGGCAGAGATCACCTCATACAAGAGGTAGGTAAGTACCTTCTAACCTTAATCTGGGCCAATGTGATCTTTTGGACGTGCTTTAATCACCTAAGGGGTTGGAGATGAATTTTCCACATTTTTCTTCCCCTATTTGGTTTAGGTTTTTATCTGTTCTTTTGCCTGTCTCCCTTGGCGCCGGGTGGAGTGGGGAGTGTATGCATTGAAGGCATCACAACTGTGTGGGACAGGCTGGATGGACCAGTAGGTCTTTTCCCTTCTGTCATTTTTTGTATATTCATATGTTATAATACTATGGATTCTCAAATGACGTGTGTCCTCCATCACAATCGATAGTAATGCTATATTATCTGAGCACTAAGTCTGGTTCAACCTGGCAACCACCAGACATGTATTGGAGCAAAAAAAAAGTACAATGTAGATGTAAAATAACAGATATGTGGATGTACATTGAGGCTGCCTTGAAAGTCAAAAGATATGTGATCCCTTGAATTCCAGGTGTGTAGCTCATTCCTAGCTATCTATTATATCTTCCATATAAATCATAGTTCTGCCCACTTGACAGTTGCATCCATTTCATGTTTTTAAGAAAATAGCGGATAAGTCAGTCTCATATAAAAGTACTGAACAATAAACTACACTATTCTTGTCATTTCCAAAATGTTGCACAGGAGTTACTTTGTATGACATGTTTCTCACCTCTTGTGTTTGTCATTCATCAGAATGTAAAGCTCCACCATAATTACAGACGTCCCAGAGGTATCTCAGTTATGGACTGAATGGAACAGTATAAGCCACAGAAAGCCACTCTGAAGACCTCACAAGATTAATAGTTGGGAGTTGAAAAGCTACTTGAAGTAAAACAGTGTGCCTTATTACATATCTGCTACCCATAGGGCCTTAGACACTGCTTTATAGCAAAAGCCAGGAAATGGTTACAGTTTGCAAGGTTATGATGCTAGTACTGCAAGTACTGCTTGGTTCCCACTCGGAGATTGCATTGTTATTATCAATTCATGTTAAAAGCTAATGCTCGAAAATTCTAATACAATTCAGTGGAAAAATTGAGGAGGAGAAAGTACAAACTTTACCAACGGAATTGAGCAGAGATGTACGCGACTAACAAGACTGCTTTTAAAGTGAAAGTTAATTCTGCTATTCCAGCAATTTACTTACAAACACAGCTCTTCACGGGCCTTTAAAGATGTATAAAGAGGAACAGCAAATGGGATTTCACGTGGATAAATTTGTGCAAGAAACACGATCGCGTGCACGGTGAAGGCAATGGTGGAAACACGCTATGATTTGGGTGTGATTGTCAGCCATTCGCTCTCGGGGCCAGTTTTGAACTTGGGCCGGCAAGCATAACCAGGGTGGTGGTGGCTTGAAAACGGCTTACCGCCAAGTTTACGCTGGCAGTCCAGCCGCCGCCATCCTTAAAGGGGCCTTCCACTGAGCGGTCGAAGCACCCGCCTGTTTCAGGCGGTAGACCCTTTTTATATCCATACGTGGGTCCGATGACATACATAGGGCCCCGATTGCAATTTTGACGGACCGTGCCCCATGCGCGCTCCGCCTAGTTTGACCAGACAGTACAGTGGAAGTGACACCCAAAGGTTAAGTGGGGTCAGGAGAAGCAGAAGTGCTCCACTGGGCTCTTCAGGAATAATGTGAGCCACTGCTGCACTGGGCTCCCCATCCAAATGATCACTCCCCCACTCCTGACTTAACCCTCCTGCCGGCTCGGCCTCTGGGCCATCAGAAATGGCGGCAGCCCGGGGGCACCTATTTAGCGCCCACAGCTCACTGACGGCATGGTACTGAGGCCCTGTCCTTATAATGGACCAGGTTTCCATTCGGCAAGATCGGGCGACTGGCTGGCGTGTTCTGCCAGCCTGCCGCCCTTTGCCAGCCTGCCGCCCAATAGGTAAAATCTACTCCCAGGTGCCTAGTCAGTGTAAAAGTGTCATCAATGAGGCTAACCAAGTAGTGCAATGCATCTCAATGGCATTTAACTGCTAGCCAATAAAGGTTATTGCAGCCCTGTATATCTCATTGGCAAGGATATATCTGAAATACTGTATGTGAAAGTTTGCTGCCATATTTTGGTCTGTTGTTGGAGGTAGTAACATTGGGCAGTTGGGCTGTATTCTTCTGGCTTTACCCATTATTAGATTGGGCAGGTGCAATACTTAACTTTGGTGAAAGCTCTTACAACCTCACGTATTTTGAGTGTGGCCAACAGTCTGTCACCAGAGTAAGGTTCCAACAGCAGCATCTGGCCTCCCGCTGCTGTGCCATAATGTGGCACCTTCATAAGTGTGTAAGAAAGCATGGAATGAAAAGAAGGCAACCTGGCCCATTGAGTCCACTTCTTGAACAGCCCATGAAAATAAACTTCATCAAGGACTCGATCCCACTCATTTAAATACTCCATTATGCCCAAAGGAAGGGAAGCAAAATGGCTGAAGATATATTCACTCCCACAGCTCAATCAGTGACCTGCTCTCCCCCACAATACAGCCCTTCCCTCCAGCCCAAACATTTTATTGAATGGAAAATTTGATATTCTCAGGCCATCTGCGAGGCAGCTTGAGAAGTTTTACAATGTTGTCAGCTGTAGCTCAGCTCTCGCCTCTGAGTCAGAAGGTTGTGGTTTCAAGTCCCACTGCAGAGAGTTGAGCACATAAGCTAGGCTGACACTCCAGTGCAGTACTGCAGGAGTGCTGCATTGTTGGAGGTGCCGTCTTTCGGATGAGATGTTAATCCGAGGCCCTGTCTGCCCTCTCAGGTGGATGTAAAAGAGCCCACAGGACTATTCTTTTTTTTAATTCATTCATGGGATGTGGGCGTCGCTGGCGAGGCCGGCATTTATTGCCCATCCCTAATTGCCCTTGAGAAGGTGGTGGTGAGCCGCCTTCTTGAACCGCTGCAGACCGTGTGGTGAAGAGCAGGGGAGTTCTCCCCGGTGTCCCTCAACCAACACCACTATAAACAGATTACCTGGTCACTATCACATTTGTGGGTCCTTGCTGTGCACAAATTGGCTGCTGCGTTTCCTACATTTCAACAGTGACAACACTTCAAAAAAACTTAATTGGCGGTAAAGCACTTTGGGATGTCCTGACATTGTGAAAGGTGCTATATAAATACAAGTCAAGTGTTTCTTTCTTTATGTTAATGGAGCTATAGAAATGCAAGTTATTGTTGTTTATCCCTATAACCTCCAATTATGTTCTCAATCAGATATTTCTGCAGGAATAAAACAACGGATTTGGCTGCATTAAAACTGTAATTGAACAATGGACGGCCTTTAAAGAGGAGATGGTTTGAGTATGGTCGAGGGACATTCCCACGAGGGAGAAGGGTAGGGCAACTAAAGCCAGAGCTCCCTGGATGACAAAAGAGAGAGAGTAAGATGAAGCAGAAAAAAGGGGGCATATGACAGATGTCAGGTTGATAACACAGTGAGAACCAGGCAGAATACAGAAAGTTCAGAGGGGAAGTGAAAAAGGAAATAAGAGGGGCAAAGAGAGAGTATGAGAATAGACTGGCGGCTAACATAAAAGGGAATCCAAAAGTCTTCTACAGGCATATAAACAGGAAACGGGTAGTAAGAGGAGGAGTGAGACTGATTAGGGACCAAAAAGGAGATCTACGCATGGAGGTAGAGGGCATGGCAGAGGTACTAAATGGGTACTTTGCATCTGTCTTTACTAAGAAAGAAGATGCTGCCAATGTTACAGTAAAAAAAGGAGGTAGTTGAGATACTAGATGGGCTAAAAATTGATAATTAAGAGGTACTAGAAAGGCTAGCTGTACTTAAAGTAGATAAGCCACCCAGTCCAGATGGGATGCATCCTAAGTTGCTGAGGGTAGTAAGGGTGGAAATTGCGGAGGTACTGGCCATAATCTTCCAATCATCCTGTGCCAGAGGACTGGAGAATTGCAAATGTTACACCCTTGTTCAAAAAAGGGTGTAAGGATAAACCCAGCAACTACAGGCCAGTCAGTTTAACCTCGGTAGTGGGGAAACTTTCTGAAACAATAATCTGGGACAAAATTATTAGTAACTTGGACAAGTGTGGATTAATTAAGGAAAGCCAGCATGGATTTGTTAAAGGCAAATCCTGTTTAACTAACTTGATAGAGTTTTTTGATGAGGAAACAGAAAGGGTAGATGAGGGCAATGTGGTTGAAGTGGTGTATATGGACTTTCAAAAGGCGTTTGATAACGTGCTGCGTAATAGGCTTGTCATCAAAGTTGAAGCCCATGGAATAAAGGGGGCAGTGGCAGCATGGATACGAAATTGGCTAAGTGACAGGAAACAGAGAGTAGTGATGAACGGTTGTTTTTCAGACTGAAGGGAAGTAAACAGTGGTGTTCCCAGGGGTTGGTACTAGCACCATTGCTTTTCTTGATATATATTAATGACTTGGACTTGGGTGTACAGGGCACAGTTTCAAAATTTGCAGATGACACAAAACTTGGAAGGGTCGTGAACAGTGAGGAGAATAGTGATAGACTTCAAGAGGACATAGACAGGCTGGTGGAATGGGCTCACATGGCAGATGAAATTTAACGCAGAAAAGTGTGAAGTGAAACATTTTGGTAGGAATAATGAAGAGATGCAATATAAAGTGAAGGGTACAATTCTATAAGAGGTGCAGGAACAGAGCAATCTGGGTGTATATGTGCACAAATCGTTGAAGGTGGCAGGGCAGGTTGTGAAAGCAGTTGAGAAAGCATACAGGATCCTGGGCTTTATAAATAGAAGCATGGAGTACAAAAGCAAGGAGGTTATGATGAACCTTTATAATACACTGGTTCGGCCACAACTGGAGTATTGTGTCCAGTTCTGGGCACCGCACTTTAGGAAGGATGTGAAAGCCTTAGAGTGCAGAAGAGATTTACTAGAATGATTCCAGGGATGAGGGACTTCAGTTACGTGGACAGACTGAAGAAGCTGGGGTTGTTCTCCTGAGAGCAGAGAAGGTTGAAAAAAGATTTGATAGTGGTATTCAAAACCATGAAGGGTCTAGACAGAGTATATAAAGAGAAACTGTTCCCACTGACGGAAGGGTCAAGAACCAGAGGACATAGATTTAAGCTGATTGGCAAAAGAACCAAAGGCAACATTAGGAAAAACATTGGAGTTCCATTTGAATTAGTTTTAGGGCAGGAGCGAGAAACTTCACAGCAGAAGGGTTAGGTAGAGTCAGAGTTGATTGTGCATGGCCTGTGTAATGAATGGGCTTGATGGGCTGAATTACATTTATCTCATTCCCTGCTTTCTTGTGTTCTTATGTTATACTTGCATCTCAGTTTTGATATACTGTAGATAAGAATAGACACAATTGACAAATCATTGTGCCACTACCCATTTAATCAATCATTAGGCAATTCAATCTATACAGAAACAGAAAGCACTAAAACCAAAACTGATTTTACACAAGAGCAATCAGATCAGACTTCAAAAATACCCTGTGGTCTCTCAGCAAAATATGATCTTTGATTTTCTATATTTAGCGTGCTGAGCACTGGATGGAAAATGGGGGATACCTGAGAATGGTTACAAGATACTCATCTAACTGATATCTTAAACCGTTAGCATAAGAATCTGTCAGCAGCTGCAACGTGCTGAGAATTAAAAAGTGCACAAAAGGGCGAGTACTTCTTGTGGGGTGGAGGGGGTGGGGGGACAAGGGGGTGGAAATGGCCAAAGGACATGTGTACTCCCTCGAAAAGTTTGCAAACAGATCCACTCGCTTTGGTAAGCTTCATAATACAGAAACAACCTGTATTTTTATACGAGCGTCATTTTATACTGAACTGAATATTTTACCCATCATCTGTCACGTATTTTCAGTCTAATATGTGTAATTTGCGGCTATCAGTCTGATAAGTGCACAAAATAACACAAAAACAGTGTGAAATCTCAGAGAAGAAAGTCCTGCCATACATTAGTCTGATGGAAGAGAATAAAAGACATTCTTCTCTTACCCACTATCCTTCTCCATATGAGTACAGCTGATGTAAAGCCCATTGGAACATTGTCACAATGTGTAGATGGGCAGCTCAGACAGAAATAAAATTAAGGACCCATAAGCTTAATTCAACTGAATCCATAAAATTCACTTTTAGGAAAATAATAAAAAAACATAATTAAAGCAGTATAAGAAGAGCCTGCTTATCGGTTTATCCCTCTCGCTTATAAGCCGTGGCTAGTAATGGAAAATATATTAAAGCGTAGGGAGCAATGACAAGTAACCTCACGCCTGCCTGCGTTTTTGTATCAGCTCAGGCTTTGACTTGCCAATGACTACATATACTCCCTCATCATTTCTTTGTGACAGAAAGGATTTTTTTTTGTGTGGATAAAATGACTTTAACACATTAGAGATCATTTAAAGTATAATAAAAATACATAGAAAACAACTCCAATCATTTTTTTAGTACTGCTAGTTTGTCTTTGGTATCTATTCAGACTTCATCTGGTATGACGTTCATGTTCTGTTTTCTTTCTCCCCCCCAGAGGTTCTGGTATCAATAATTTGTCGATTCGTACATGTTGAGGAGATTCAGCTTTGATAGAGTTGGTCAATTTTGAATGGAATACCTGCATTAATGCAACACCGTACTATGTCAACATATCTCAAAGCGCTGCACACCATCAGATGCTCTGAAGTGCAAACTGGCTCACAAGCAGTAACTGGCTCCCTCTCACCAAAGTGAACCCACCTGGTGAAGGCAGAAAAAGAGGTGTCCAGGGCCTGTGCCTGAAACAGGTGTTAGCCCCTTTTACATAGGCAAATAGGGGGCCTAACACCTGTTCAAGGCCCCTATGTCAAATTGGACTGCCCTGAACGCAGACGGCATCGGTCAGCTGTGCTCAGGAAATGTGGTTTACATGCAGCCTAACCAGTGATCCTTAAAGGGACCGCTGGAGGCCGCCACCGATAAGTTTAAAAAACAATACTTACCTGAACGTGGAGCCACGAGGTTCCTGAGTGCTCCTCCCGGCTCTACTGCAGTGCTCGGCCCCCTCCCGATCGGCCCGCTCCCACTTGCCCCTTCTCTCCTGATCGCTCCCCTCCCTTCTGATCACCTCCCCCTTCTCCAGGTCTTCCCCCTTTGTCCCGGTCGCTTCTCATCCTTTCCCAGTCGTCCCCCTCCCACCTGATTGCTTCCCCCCCCCACCCCAAACTTTCCCAGGACCCTTTTCGGCACAGGGATCGATTTCAATTTCGGGCTGCTGGTAGTTGCTGGGAGAGGGAGGAGAAAGTGATCAGGAGGGAGAGGTCAACCGCAGGCCGGCGTGAACCAATTTTTAAGCCTAGATATTTTAGGTACTGGGAAGAAAAATGGCGGCTGAAAACATTTTTTTTCAGAACGTATTTTGAGAGCATTGTGGGAAACTGGTGGTCAGATTGCACAACCCCCTTCCCCCTCCCCTCTTTCCCTCTCGGTGTTGCCACCATCCTCCTCTCTCCCCTCTCCTCTGCCTTCACCTTCCCTCCTCTGTCCTTCATCTTCCTATCCCCTCTCCCTCCCATCCTTCACACCTCTGATATGCTTCCTTTCATCTCCTTCTTGCCCCCTCCTCTGCCTAGGCCCATTTATCTCCCAGCCACCTAACCCTGCTTGACCTGAATACTACACTTGGTCTTGACTCCCCATGTGCAATACCATAGGAGACTAACTATTATATACTATTACTACAACGAACATACAGCCCTGCTTTCTGTTACTTAGATCATGATGGCCAACTACAATTAACTTAACGGAGTGAATATTGACACCATTGCGCAGCCAATGAGTTGGAGGTGGGGCGGGACTTGTGGTTGTAATTTACAGAGTCTCCAAACTCATGACTGAAACGACAGCAAACAGGGTCTCCTGAGTACAGCAGAAATGCGGTGAGTGGATGATGGTTACATAATACAAATTATATGCGTTAAATCAATCCCAGTCACTTACAGCAGTGTGGGCTCCAGGAGTGATTGACGGCGGAATTACCCAATCATCTCTATTCTGGCCGGGCCCTGTGGTGTCACTATATGCAGCCAACAAATCAGCCTAATATGGACAATTCACCATAAGGCGATCTAGTCAAAGCACAAGAATTATCTAATGTTGTAAACTGGTATTAAGTTACTAGGCTGATCAAATCTATGTGAAAGGAAGAAACTTGTAGTGTTTTTCCATGACCTCTGGATGCCCCCAAAGCAGTTGACAGCCAATGAAGCACTTTTGACGTGTAGTCACTGGTGTATTGTATGCCAATTTGGTATGCTTGTATGCCAAGCAGCCAATTTGCGCAATTCAAGGTCCTCCAAACAGTAATGAGATAAGTGACTAGATAAGCTGTTTTAGTGACATTGGTTGAGGGATAAACAGTAACCAACACACCAGGAGAACTCTCCTGCTCTTCTTCAATGTTTATGTCCACCTGAAGTTCAATATCTCATCTGCAAAATAGCACCTTCAGTGGTGCAGCACTCCCTCAGTACTACACTAGAGTATCAGCCTAGATTATGTGCTCGGGAATCTGGAATGAGGCTATAACCCACGAAGTTCTGACTCAGAGACGAGAGTGCTACCATCTGAGCTAACACTTTCACCTTGTGGGCAGGATTGCCAAATAGTGCACTGAGAGAAATGTAAATAGCAACAGTTGAGCCCCATCCTTTCATGTGGAGATGAATCCATGGCAAAAACCCAACTACAAGGGCCAAGAGAATGAGCCACGGTTAAACCACTAAAAGGTTCACTCAATATTATTACATATTGTAATGTAACAACATTGAGCAGATGTAAAAATCCATTTATGGTTTTGTCATCTTTCCGTCAAAGATTAAGAGTTAAACAGTAAAACTGCCGAAAACCAGGTGGAAATGAGCACTGATCCCACTAATCTAGAGTTTTATCCAGAGGATGTTTTGAAGCCAGGCAGTTTGATGGCAGGCACTACGTAAATGAAATCCCAAACAAAAGGTAACAGAAACTGTACAATCTGTAACCGCCCTACCGAATGTGATTTGAGTGAATAATTGGATTGATAATGCGGCAGACAGACGTGGGTGAGCAGTGAATGCGGAAGATAAAAATCTGTATGAATGATCTAAGATGAGTCTGACAGGATTGCAGAACGGGACAAGTGAGAGAACAGGGATGCCGTAGACGTGGAAAATAAGATTGAGAGACAGTTCAGGGATTTTAATAGAAGAAAAACAGTTGAGGCTTGATTTAGATTTGCTACTGGGCATCAACAATTTGAGGAGACGCAGGTGCAAACAACTTCTTTAGGCAGGTCTGGGTGCCACCAGAGCCAGCGATGCTGCTGTGTTTAGATCACGGCATTGCTGCTGGAGTTAGGCTTCTATCAGCACGTTACTGTAAAGCAAATACAACACAAATTTACATTTCTCTCAAACTGGGAGGGAATGAGGATTGTTCGCCGTGTGTTATGTAACAGTAGAGCTATCTTCGTAAACAAAGTTCACACCATGTCGGATGGCCGGCAAGCCAGTTAGTAGGAACATAGGAACAGGAGTAGGCCATTCAGACCCTCAAGCCTGTTCAACCATTCAATTAGCTCATCGTTGATCTGTATCTTAACTCCAATTATCCACTTTGGTTCCATATCTCTTACTACCCTTACCTAACAAAATCTATCAATCTCAGTTTTGAAATTTTCAATTGACCTAGCCTCAATAGCTTTTTGGGGGACAGAGTTCCAGATTTCCACTACCCATTGTGTGAAGAAGTGCTTCCTGACATTAACCCTGAATGGCCCAGCTCTAATTTTAAGATAATCGAATTACATCGAACATATCATTCGGCCCAACATATCTATGACGTTATTTGTCCACAAAAAGCAGGATAAATCCAATCTGGCCAATTACTGCCCTATCAGTCTACTCTCAATCATCAGCAAAGTGATGGAAGGAGTTGTCGAAAGTGCTATCAAGCGGCACTTACTCACCAATTACCTGCTCACCGATGCTCAGTTTGGGTTCCGCCAGGACCACTCAGCTATAGACCTCATTACAGCCTTGGTCCAAACATGGACAAAAGAACTGAATTCCAGTGGTGAGGCGAGAGTGACTGCCCTTGACATCAAGGCAGCATTTGACCGAGAGTGGCACCAAGGAGCCCGAGTAAAATTGAAGTCAATGGGAATCAGGGGGAAAACTCTCCAGTGGCTGGAGTCATACCTTGCACAAAGGAAGATGGTAGTGGTTGTTGGAGGCCAATCATCTCAGCCCCAGGACATTGCTGCAGGAGTTCCTCAGGGCAGTGTCCTAGGCCCAACAATCTGCAGCTGCTTCATCAATGACCTTCCCTCCATCATAAGGTCAGAAATGGGGATGTTCGCTGATGATTGCACAGTGTTCAGTTTCATTCGCAACCCCTCAGATAATGAAGCAGTCCGTGCCCGCATGCAGCAAGACCTGGGCAACATCCAGGCTTGGGCTAATAAGTGGCAAGTAACATTCACGCCAGAAAAGTGCCAGGCAATGACCATCTCCAACAAGAGAAAGTCTAACCACCACCCCTTGACATTCAACGGCGTTACCATCACCGAATCCCCCACCATCAACATCCTGGGGGTCACCATTGACCAGAAACTTAACTGGACCAGCCACATAAATACTGTGGCTACAAGAGCAGGTCAGAGGCTGGGTATTCTGTAGCGAGTGACTCACCTCCTGATTCCCCAAAGCCTTTCCACCATCTACAAGGCACAAGTCAGGAGTGTGATGGAATACTCTCCACTTGCCTGGATGAGTGCAACTCCAACAACACTCAAGAAACTCGACACCATCCAGGACAAAGAAGCCCGCTTGATTGGCACCCCATCCACCACCCTAAACATTCACTCCCTTCACCACCGGCGTACCGTGGCTGCAGTGTGTACCATCCACAGGATGCACTGCAGCAACTCGCCAAGGTTTCTTCATAAGCTCCTCCCAAACTCGCCACCCCTACCACATAGAAGGACAAGGGCAGCAGGCACATGGGAACAACACCACCTGCACGTTCCCCTCCAAGTCACACACCATCCTGACTTGGCAATATATCGCCGTTCCTTCATTGTCGCTGGGTCAAAATCCTGGAACTCCCTACCTAACAGCACTGTGGGAGAACCTTCACCACACAGACTGCAGCGGTTCAAGAGGGCGGCTCACCACCACCTTCTCAATGGCAATTAGGGATGGGCAATAAATGCTGGCCTTGCCAGTGATGCCCACGTCCCATGAACGAATAAAAAAAGTGCTCCACACGAGCCTCCTCCCTTCCTACTTCATCTAACTCTATCAGCATATCCTTCTATTACTTTCTCCCTCGTGTTTATCTGGTTTCCCCTTAAATGGATCTATGCTAGTCGTCTCAACTACTCCTTGTAGTAGCGAGTTCCACATTCTAACCAATCTCTGGGTAAAAGAAATTCTCCTGAATTCCCCATTCGATTTATTAGTGACTATCTTATATTTATGGCGGCTAGTTTTGGTCTCCCCCGTAAGTGGAAACATCTTCTCCACGTCTACCTATCAAACCCTTTCATAATCTTGAGGACCTCTATCAGGTCACCCCTCAGCCTTCTCTTTTCTACAGAAAAGAGCCACAGCCTGCTCAATCTTTCCTGAAAGGTATAACCTCTCAGTTCTGGTATCATCCTAGTAAATCTTTTTTGGAGATGAATTGACGGCACAAATTGAAGTAAATGGGTATGATCTAATTGTCATTATGGAGACATGGTGCAGGGTGACCAAGGCTGGGAACTGAATATTCAAGGATATTCGACATTTAGGAAGGACAGACAAAAACGAAAAGGAGGTGGGGTAGTGCTTTTAATAAAGGATGAGATCAGTACAATTTTGAAAATCCAAATACACCATATCCACTGGTTCCCCCTTATCTATTCTACTAGTTACATCCTCAAAGTGAGAAAGGATCTTAGCTCAGAAGATCAAGATGTAGAATCAGTTTGGGTGGAGCTAAAAAACAGCAAGGGGCAGAAAACATTGCTGGAAGTTGTTTATAGGCCACGAAACAGCAGTGATAGTGTAGGGCACAGTATAAAGCAGGAAATTAGGAGTGTATGTAATAAGGGTAATACAGTAATCAAGGGGGACTTTAATCTACATATAGATTGGACAAACAAAGTTAGCACTAATACTGTGGAGGACGAATTCCTGGAATGTATACGAGATGGTTTTCTAGATCAGTATGTTGAGGAACTAACTAGAGAACAGGCTATTTTAGATCTAGTATTGTGCAATCAGAAAGGATTAAGTAATAATCTTGTTGTAAAGGAGGCCTTAGGGAAAAGTGACCATAATATGATAGAATTCTTCACTAAGTTTGAAAGTGATGTAGTTCAATCCGAAACTAGGGTCTTAAATCTAAACAAAGGAAACTATGAAGGTATGAGGCATAAGTTGGCTGTGGTTGATTGGGGAACTACATTAAAAGGTATGATGGCAGACAGACAATGGCCAGCTTTTAAAGAATTAATACATAATTTGCAACAAATATATATTCCTTTAAGGCACAAAAACCCAAAAGGAAAAGTGGTCCAACTGTGGCGAACAAGAGAAATTAAAGATAGTATTAAATCAAAGAAAGAGGCATGTAAAGTTGCCAGAAAAAAAGCAGTAAACCTGAGGATTGGGAGCATTTTGGAATTCAGCAAAGGAGGACCAAGAAACTGATAAAGAAAGGGAAAATAGAATATGAGAGTAAACTAGTGAGAAACATAAAAACGGACCGTAAAAGCTTCTTTAGGTATATAAAAAGGAAAAGGCTGGCAAAATCAATTGTGGGTCCCTTACAGACAGAGACGGGAGAATTTATAATGGGGAATAAGGAAATGGCAGAGAAATTAAGCAAATACTTTGTGTCTGTCTTCATGGAAGATGGAGGATGTAACTAGTAGAATAGATAAGGGGGAACCAGTGGATATGGTGTATTTGGATTTTCAAAAGGCTTTCGATAAGGTCCCACACAGGTTGGTAAACAAAATTAGAGCACATGGAATTGGGGGTAATATACTGACATGGATTGAGAATTGGTTAATAGACAGAAAACAGAGAGTAGGAATAAACGGGTCTTTTTCAGAATGGCAGACTGTGACTAATGGGGTACCGCAGGGATCGGTGCTTGGGCCCCAGCTATTCACAATCTATATCAATGATTTGGATGAGGGGACCAAATGTAATATTTCCACATTTGCTAATGACACAAAACTAGATGGGAATGTGAGATGTGAGGAGGATGCAAAGAGGCTTCAAGGGGATATAGACAGGCTAAGTGAGTGGGCAAGAACATGGCAGATGGAATATAATGTGGAAAAATGTGAATTTATCCACTTTGGTAGGAAAAACAGAAACGCAAGAGTATGTTTTAAATGGTGAGAGATTGGGAAATGTTGATGCTCGAAGGGACCTGGGTGTCCTTGTACATGAGTCACTGAAAGCTAACATGCAGGTGCAGCAAACAATTAGGGAGGCAAATGGTATGTTGGCTTTTATTACAAGACGATTTGAGGACAGGAGTAAAGATGTCTTCCTGCAATTATATAGGGCCTTGGTGAGACCGCACCTGGAGTATTGTGTACAATTTTGGTCTCCTTACCTAAGAAAGGATATACTTGCCATAGAGGGAGTGCAACAAAGGTTCACCAGATTGATTCCTGGGATGGTGGGATTGTCGTATGAGAAGAGATTGAGTAGACTAGGCCTGTGTTCTCTAGAGTTTAGAAGAATGAGAGGTGATCTCATTGAAACATGCAAAATTCTTACAGGGCTCGACAGGGTAGATGCAGGGAGGATGTTTCCCCTGGCTGGGGAGTCTATAACCAGGGGTCACAGTCTCAGAATAAGGGGTAAGCCATTTAGGACTGAGATGAGGAGAAATTTCTTCACTCAGAGGGTGGTGAACCTTTGGAATTCTTTACCCCAGAGGGCTGTGGAGGCTCAGTCACTGAGTACATTCAAAACAGAGATCGACAGGTTTCTAGCTATTAAAGGCATCAAGGGATATGGGGATGGTGCAGGAAAATGGCGTTGAGGTAAAAGATTAGCCATGCTCTTGTTGAATGGCGGAGCAGGCTCGCGGGATCGGCTGGCCTACTCCTGCTCCTATTTCTTATGTTCTTATGTTTTCCAATGCTCTATATCCCTTTTATAATAGAGTTCCCTTTTAGAACCGCTCAGAGTACTCCAAGTGCGGTCTAACCAAGGTTCAATACCAGTTTAACATAACTTGTCTGCTTTTCAATTATATCACTCTAGAAATGAACCCCAGTGCTTGGTTTGCTTTTTTATGGCCTTATTAACCTGCATTGCTACTTTTAGTGATTTGTGTATCTGTACCCCAGATCCCTCTGCTCCTCTACCACATTTATACTCTTATTTTCCAAGGAGTATGTGGCCTCCTTATTCTTCCTAACAAAATCTAATACCTCACATTTATCTGTATTGATATTCATTTGCTAGTTACATGCCCATTCTACAAGTTTATTTATGTCTTCCTGTATTTCGTCGCGGTCCTCCTCAGTATTAACTATACCCCCAATTTGGTGTCCTCTGCGAATTTTGAAATTGTACTTCCGATTCCCGAGTCCAAATCGTTTATGTAAATAGTGAACAACAGTGGTCCCAGCACCGATCCTTGCGGAACACCACTTCCCACTTTTTGCCAGTCTGAGTAAATACCTTTAACCCCCACTCTCTGTTTTCTGTTTTGTAACTAGCTTGCTATCCATTCTGCTACCTATCTCCACATGCTCTGACCTAGTCATGAGTCTACTACGCGGTGCCTTATTGAAGGCCTTTTGAAATTCCAAATATATTACATCTACTACATTATCCTTGTCTACCCTTTCTGTTATTCTTCAAAGAATTCAATAAGGTTGGTCAAGCATGACCGTACCTTTAGAAATCAGTGCTGACTATTGTTTATTATATTTACGATTTCCAGATGTTTTTCTATTACATCTTTGAGTAAAGATTCCATTACCTTTCCCACCACCGACGTTCAGCTAATGGGTCTATGGTTCCCTGGACTTGTTATATCTCCCTTTTTAGATTTAGAAATCACATTATTTGTCTGCCAGTCCTCTGGCACTTTTATGTTTTCGAATGATTTTTTATATGTATGTAATAGTGCCTCTGCTATCTCTTCCCTAACTTCATTTATTACGCGCAGGTGTAATCCATCCTTACCATGGGTTTTATCCTCTCTCAGTTTGATTAGTTAATCAATTATTTCCCCCCTTTCTATCTTAAATGTCTTTATATCTTTTTTGACATCTACTACTAATGTCATAATAAGGTTTAAAATAAAAATTGAGAAGGACGTAAGTAAGTCAAAGACCAAAGTTATAAATTGGAAGAAAGCTGATTTTAAGGGGATGAGAATGTACTAGGGAAAATAAACTGGAAAAATTTACTGATAAACAAAGAAATAGAACAGCAGTCGGAAACATTTAAAACGGTGATCAATAGAGTCCAGGAGAAATGTATCCCACTAAAAAGCAGGAACAAACTAGTCAGTTAGTTTCCCTGGTAAATACTGATCAGATCAGCCATGATCTCATTGAATGGCCGAACAGTCTCGAGGGATTAAATGACCTACTCCTGTTCCTGTGTTCCCCCTTTTTACTTTGGATACTGTGTACATTGCTGTACAGGCAGTTAAATTCATCTTTAATAGTTGTTCCTTTTGCTTTATTTTTAACAGTAACCTTATACTTCCGGTTTATAACTGTATTTGTTCCTTGACCATTTCTGTTAGCTTTATTCCTTACCCTGGTCTAACTTTTACCCCTATCTGTTTCTTTTTGTTTAATATTTCTGCCATTTCGCTGTCATTACCTGTGAGTTTATCATGTGTATCGCTTAGTGGCCCTATTCCTATCCTGATTTTCTTTTGTTGTTTATATGTCTGTAGAATACTTCACTATTTCTTTTAATATTCCTTGAAAATTAAATTTTGTAGTTTCTCTTTGCCTTCCTAATTGTTTTTTTTAACTTCTTTCCTAACCTTTTCATATTCCCTTTTGTCACCCTGTCCTTTGTTGTCTATGTACTTAGTGTATGCTTTTTTGTTTAGTTTCAATTTTGCACTTATTTTTTTATTCATCCATGGTTATTCATTACTGGCTGGTTTGTTCTTGCTTTTTAGTGGAATATATTTCTCTTGGATTACATTGATCACCGTTTTAAATGTTTCCCACTGCTGTTCTGTTTCTTTGTTT
Organism: Heptranchias perlo; assembly: GCF_035084215.1. Taxonomy (NCBI): domain Eukaryota; kingdom Metazoa; phylum Chordata; class Chondrichthyes; order Hexanchiformes; family Hexanchidae; genus Heptranchias; species Heptranchias perlo. The sequence continues at coordinate 147,814,546 of NC_090326.1, read as the reverse complement.
ATCAGTCAATTTTTCCAGTTTATTTTCCCTAGTTCATCCCCTTAAAATCACTTTTTTTCCAACTTGGTCTTTGTCTTACTTATATGCTTCTCAATCTTTATCTTAAACCTTATTATGTTGTGATCACTATTGCCTAGATGTTCCCCATATGCTTACTGCTCTTATCTGTTCTGGTTCATTTCCCATTACTAAATCCAGCAGTGCTTCCTCTCTTGTTGGGCTTTTTACATACTGGGTAAGAAAGGAGTCCTATATACATTGTAAAAACTCCATTCCCTGTACCCCTTTACTTACCTCTTCTTGCCAGTTTATTTGGGGGTAGTTAAAATCTCCCATTATTATTATTCTATGTTCTTCACTCATTTCACATATTTGCTCACATATTTCTTCCTCCACCTCCTTTCCACTATTAGGTGCTCTGAAGTATACCCCTATTAGCGTGATTGATCCCTTCTTATCTTTTATTTCAATCCATATGGATTCTATCCTTCTGTAGTTATGTCCTTTTTTTTACTGCCATTATATTTTCTCTAATTAGTACAGCTACTCCCCCCCCCCCCCTTATTACTTCCCTATTTCAAGTTTTCAAGACATTAAGGGGAGCTGATAGGGTTGATAGAGAGAAACTATTTCCGTTGGTTGGGGAGTCTAGAACTAGGGGACACAGCCTAAAAATTAGAGTCAGGTCTTTCAGGAGTGAAATTAGGAAACACTTCTACACGCAAAGGGTGGTAGAAGTTTGGAACTCTCTTCCGCAAATGGCAGTTGATGCTCGCTCAATTGTTGATTTTAAATCTGAGATCGATGGATTTTTGTTAACCAAAGGTATTAACGGATATGTGGCTAAGGCAGGTATATGGAGCTAGGTCACAGATCAGCCATGATCTCATTGAAAAGCCGAACAGTCTCGAGGGATTAAATGACCTACTCCTGTTCCTGTGTTCCCCCTTTTTATTTTGGACACTGTGTACATTGCTGCGCAGGCAGTTTAATTCATCTTTAATAGTTGTTCCTTTTGCTTTATTTTTAACAGTTCTTTTATACTTCTGTTTTATAACTGTATTTGTTACTTGACCATTTCTGTTAGCTTTATTCCTTACCCTGGTCTAACCTTTCCTCCCATCTGTTTCTTTCATTTTAAGCTTTTGTTATTGCTACCAGATCCCACCCCCCCATCTTGCTAGTTTAAAGCCGTATCCACCGCCCGTTTTCCCTTTCCGCTAGGACTCTGGTCCCACTCCGGTTCAGGTGGAGCCCGTCCCAGCGGGAAAGCTCCATCTTGTCCGTGTACTGGTGCCAGTGTCCCATGAAATGGAACCCCTCCTTCCCACATCACTCTTTCAGCCACACATTCACCTTTCTGATCTGTCTATCCCTGTGCCAATTAACTTGCGACTCGGGTAGTAAACCTGAGATTACCATCCGTGAGGTCCTGCTTTTTAATTTAGTTCCTAGCTTCTGATATTCCCTTAGCAGACCTCCTCCTTGATCGTCCTTATGTCATTGGTGCCGACATTCCAAGTGCCTCTCCAGTTGCTCCGAGATATCCTTTACTCTCGTACCAGGTAGGCAACACACCCTTCCGGATTCTCGGTTAACGACTACAGAGGACGCTATCTATCCCCAAATTAAAGAATTCTGATCCTCTCCCCCCACCCTCCATCCCACCTTTGAACTGCTTCATGCTCCACAGTGCCACCATTAGCATTCTGGACATCCTCCCTGCAGCCTTCATTCTTATTCTCACAGGTATCAAGTACCTCGTACCTGTTGGATAGGACCAGTATCTGCGGGACCTCCTTCTCTACCTCCCCCTCCGTTATGTGTTGGAGTGCCTCTAACTCGCACTCCAGCTCAAAGACTCTGAGCCGGACTGTCTCAAGCCAGAGATATTTACTGCAGATGTGGCAATCCGGGACAGTCTTGCTGTCCACAGTCACGCTACCATCTCTAGTTTTTATCTATTTAATCAGTAGCTTTTTTCTAGGACTAATAAAATCACTTGAGATCTAGATTATATTTAGTAAATGGATTTAGCATGATTTTAAAATAATTAGTAATTACTTAGACTTTTAAAAAATTTGATGTATTTTTTATTTAAGTTTTAAAGGTTGATAGATTAGTTTATAGTCCCTTGGTTTAAATCACTGAGTATCTCCTTCCCCCTCTGTACCTAATTCACACACTCACCAAATTCCCGGTTGAATGTCCTCACTCTGTTTGCAATTCACTCCATTAGAAGTTTCCTCTCTGTCTTTACCAACCTCTGTGCCCCCTTGTTTTGGATTCCCTCACCACAGGAAATAGTTTCTCTCTATCTACCCTATCAAATCCTTTAATCAAATTAAATACCTCAATTAGATCACCCCTTAATCTTCTGTGTTCAAGGGAATACAAGCCTCATCTATGCAACCTGTCCTCATAATTTAACCCTTTTAGCCCTGGTATAATTCTGGTGAATCTGTGTTGCACCCCCTCCAAGGCCAATATATCCTTCCTGAGGTGCAGTGCCCAGAACTGAATGCAACACTCTAAATTGGGGTCTAACCAGAGCTTTATATAACTGTAGCATTAACTTTCACCCCTTTGTATTCCAGCCCTCTTGAGATAAAGTATAGTATGATATATGTATTATATATATTATACATACAGTACAGATCAGGGATGCACAAAATCCATTCACACTGCGGACAACAGAATTAATCCAGAAAGAAATGTTTTTGGGCCTAACTTTACAGTTATAGAAGCTCGGGGACCAGCAATCCTGGCAGCCTATCAAGACTATATAAGTGAGGGATCATCGCTAAGGGATTTGTAACAGGATGTTACCTGTTTTGCTGATGTGACAAAATTGTATCACTTTTTTTCTCTCCAGGAGGAGAGGGAATGTAACAGCATTTGAAGTTAATACACAAAGGGGGGGAAATTCCTCCAATCATTAGATTTATCCCATCTGCAAACTGAGCATTCACCTGGAGGCATTTGTGGAGTTGATGCTGACAAAACATTTGGCCTCTTCCAGTGCTTTTCCAAAAATTCCTCCCTTACTCAAACAAATAGTTACAAATGCCGGCAGGATAAATGAAGGTTAGCCGGTTGAACCCTTGTTAAAGGCCAATCAAAGGGGTCCTTGTGCAAAATTCTGCAGCCTTGGACATCCCATGGCATGTTCAATTAGAGCAGCAGAAGTAAAAAGGTGTGGAAGGTGAACTGAATTAGACATAAATAGCATGTGGGGAAGCTGAAATAACTGCAGAAAGCAGAGAAAACCTCAGGCTCTCCTGATGGGAAAGGGCTTAATGTGCTGCAAACACCATGTGGGCATCTGGGGCATGTGCTACCAGTAATATTAGGCACAACAACTATATATGTGAGCAGTACTCTGTGAGGTGTCAGCCGTGGCTCAGTTGGTAGCACTTTTGCCTGTGGGTCAGATGGTTGTGGGTTCAAGCCCCAATCCAGAGACTTGATCACATAATCTAGGCTGACACTCTATTGCAGTACTGAGTGAGTGCTGCTCTGTCAGAGGTGCTGTCTTTCAGATGTGACATTAAACCAAGGCTCCTCCTGCCCTCTCAGGTGGACGTAAAAGATCCTATGGCACTATTTCGAAGAAGAGTAGAGGAGTTCTCCCTGGTGTCCTGGCCAATATTTATCCCTCAGCGATTTGTAAAATACTTGTCCAATCTCATACACACAACTTAATTTATATTTACTTGATAAGAGTGTAAAATCTTACAGTCCTACTGTGCATCACTCCTGTCGAGACATCTGATCAGACTTTCTCCTTACAGTTTACAAAATTGCATGACCTGCTCCTGGGGTCGGTGGGTATTCTTCTTTATAAACGTCTCAAGAATGCAGCATTCTCACAAACAATTTTAATACGGGCTGCAATATTTTACCTGCAACAGCGGACGAGTTGCCTTTATCGGCCTGAATGAATGCAAAGCATTCTGGGTAGGCCACGTTCCCATAATTTCAGCTAAGTCAACCAGAAGAAAGGCACAGTGGGGGGGGTGGGGGTGGAGAGTAGTATACTGCACAGCAACATTTCCAGATTTCAGCTGATTAAACACCGCCTCGGCTTAACGAGGTGGTGTAGCAGCATCATTGCAGGTAGAATTATAGAATGGTTACAGCGCAGAAAGAGGCCATTCAGCCCATTGAGCCTGTGCTGCCTCTTTGTCAGAGCCATCCGGCCTGGCTTCTAACATATCCAATTTCACAGAAATCACATTGTCCAAAATGGTGAAAATTCATTATGAAACTGGGAAGAGAAAACAGCACCGTTTTCACATATTTTCCGTGATATAAGAAGAATTTCTCCCATTAGGCATTTTTTTTCCCGTGACAATGTAACTGTTGTGGAATAATAACAATTATTGACGCTTTGCCATTGTGCAACAATACAAAGGGCCTATATAAATCTATTTACAGTTCTGCCACCCTTAAAGTGGATGACGATGTATCTAAAGCTGTTACCATGAGTAAATTAATTTCATGGCTCACGCAAACAGATGTTTAAATCTTGAGTTAATACCAAGGAACTGCTGGGGGAAATTCAGAAACCTAACAAGCAAAAAAAAAAGCAGACGTTAAAGCAGCTCACAAACGCTGCATTTATTTAATCATCCTAAGAGATAATGTGAGTCAATCAAATTATACCCAAATTATTGCAGTATCAAATTTGCTGTGATAAACAGTTTATTGCCAAAATATATCAAAGCTGACAGCCTATTATAATCCTCTTCCTCAGCATCGCACCATTTGAAACTAATCTGGAAGAAATTTTTTATTTCATTGCAAGGAAGGCTAAAAAAAAAACCCTTTCGTTCCCTCGCTTTCTTCCGATCTGTGACATGAAAACCGGGCAGCAAATTTACAGCTGGTTAGATTTTCCTGTCACCGCGGCTTTGGGTTTGCACTTAGGTCATTCAAACTTACACAAAAATGCGTTAACAGGAGGTTCTGCTCGCAAGGCAATTCCAAACATTTTTAGTCGTGTGCCGCAGATGCTGGCAGCAACATCTGACAAGCCGGACACCTCCAGTGTTGTCTCAGCGTGATTGTGGCCTGGAGGACTTGGAGCGAAACTAATTTCCATATCAAACCCAATTTAGATGAGATGTTCTTGGTTAAAAAGAAGCCGGTGCTTCAATAGCCCCTTGATTAGATTTCATCTCCAGAGCAGACAATTCAGTCAAATATGAATATTTATTACCACGGATGCTGATCTTCTTCCTTTCATCACTCTGATGTAGAATATTTTCCGCCACTAATTTTATGAAAATGTAGGCAAAATAATGTTTGCGCATCAACTGACAGTGCTTCAGATAATCCTATTTTTTTGTCACATTGAAATGATAGTTTCCCGTTCATTCATGTGATAACAAGACCTCAAACATTGTTTTCCATCACTATAATCTAAAAGATCTTTTGGAAATTAAAACTGAACATGTACAAAAGAAGAACTTTGATAACCGGAATATATTTGCATTTACTTGTCAGGCAATGTTTTGTTTTATTATCCATCGCTAAAAGGTGGATTATTCACCTAAACTGTTGTAACCATCGCGCTCTGAATGAAAGTTTCCTCCACCTACTACAAGTTTAGCTTTCAGTCAGGTCTTTGAATAGTTAAGAGCACAGGCCTGACCTTCTAAGAACTTGTTGTTAGCGCACCTCTTGATTGCTTCTGGATTACTTTATGGATTCCTTTTCCTGTACATATACCCATGGATCCCTGATCAGCTTTATGTGGATAATAATTACAATTGGATTCGACAACAATAATTACAAAAATATGGGGTAGAGTTTCTGCTTTTAGAGCAATTGGGAATTTTGCACCAAAAATGTGCCCGAAATTGCGCTGGTTAGGTTACAGTTCAAGTTTTTGCTAAAATACATTTGCGTAATCACAAACATAAAATCTTCCATGAACCAGCGCAATCGGGCAGCGTAATAGAATGTAATCATTTCTTTTTCTTCCTTTTCATTAAAAAATGTTCATTGATGTATTTACAAGTGGTAACCTGGTGCAGTTTTATTAATACAGTTGAAAATGGGTTTATCATCAAAAATAATCATTTTTAGTAAGTGCCCAGTTCTCCACCTGTGAGTAACCTGATTTTAAATCACTGAAAATGACTTTAAAAAACTAGACTGAACCATTTACTAGTTTCATTGGTGTACACTAGTCAGTTTCTTAGTTAATTAAATATTTTTTGATATGTAAAAACTTTTAAGATGTGCCTACTAGTGCCTGCGCGCCTAAGAAAATAAACGTAATTTGAAGAGCCTTCCCGAACTAATGCAATCGGTGGAAACTCGCAGTGTCGACCAGGAGGCGTGGGCAGTTTTGTGGGCGGGGCCTGATCTGGGAAAATTGAATCTTAAACCAGCGTAAAAGATCGCGGAAAACCCCAAAGCAAGTGGTTTTGGGCGTAACTCACGTTTAAAATTCCCCGATCTTTTGCGCTGGTTCAGCTGATTCCGTCCAGATTGCATCGATATTACTGGCGTAAACGAGCGTAAACTCGATCCCCATCTATCAACTCATGACAGCCCAGTTACATTGAACCTTTGTGGTCCAATACCATGCACCACAGAGTGGTACAGCCGCAAGCCTGCAACCATCTTTGCCTGCATGATAAGCTCCCAATATGGGCTGGGTTGCCCTGGGGGTGGAGGATTGGGGGGGGGGGGGGTGGATAATAGGTGTTCCCCAAAGGGAGGGAAGGTTAGACCCTGAGTCAAGGTGCTCCCACACCTCCTGTTGGTCATGGAGCAGCACTGGCAGAGGCTAGACAGTAAGTTGCTTCTCTCACCTCTTGGCCAGAAAATGATACTTGACCTGGAGATGGGGGGGATCTAAACATGAGGACGATAGGCACGTTTTTTCAAAAGGTAGTGAGGAAGAAAACAGCTAAAGATTAAAGAGGTCATGACAAAGCCACCAACCTCAGTTAGATTTTAATAATAGCAACTAGTTATTTTTAATACAGGGTGGTATAACTCTGCCACACTAACCTAAGGTATTATTTGATTGAAGGTATTGTGTACATTTTCTTTTTTTTTGCATTGATGTTGACTTTCTACTTAAAGCATAAAGGTATTAACTCTTCCAACTAAATTTGCCCAACACATCCCAACAGTTACTTCTCTCTCAACTGCAAGGTCCAAAAGAACTGACAAGGGTGTAGAGAAATGGATGCATGGAACACATTGGTATTTGGAGAAAAGAGTACCAGTTGAGGAATCTGATTAACTCTTCATTCTCATGTTTCTCCCACATCCCATGATTCATGCACAACAATTTTCCCCCCCTTTCTTTCTTAAGATGGCTGGTCCATTGGTTGTTATTTGAGATAAACTGTTCTACAATATTGTATTGCACAGTTTAAGATCTTGGTGTTTAGTACTTAATATATGCTGCTCCAACACTGATTCCTCAAGGTCCCTCAAGGTTATGTACTTAGAAGTGGCCTGGGGTAGGATGGGCCTTTGATGGAGTTCACTCTCTGTTTACCTATAGAGGACAGGATTTCATATTTGCCAAAAGCTACAAAGTAAACAACATACCAACCTCCTCACTAGTCTGTAATCAGGTGAGAGTGTGAACAGCTGTGATTTTTCATTCATTAAAATTAATTTCTCGATATATACTCCTGGCAGGTGCAGTTGCACACTGGGAGCACTATAAAGGCAAATGTATGCTTATGCTTTTGATTTGGCATTGTATAATGCAGAGGGGTACATTTGCTCTGAGACTGAATATTTACAACCCATCAATGGATTTGGCATGAAAAGAAAAAAGACTTGCATTTATATAGAGCCTTTCACGACCTTAGGACATCCCAAAGAGCTTTACAGCCAATCTAGCACTTTTGAAGTGCAGTCACTGCTGCAATGTAGGAAACGTGGCAGCCAATTTGCTCTAAGATAAATATTGACCAGGTCACCAGGGAGAACTACCTTGCTCTCCTTCGAATAGTACCGTGGGATCTTTTACATTCACCTGAGAGGGCAGACAGGCCATTGCTTTCACGTCTCATCCGAAAGACGTCACCTTTGACAGTGCAGCACTCTCTCAGTACTGCAGTAGAAGCACTCTGCTTGCACAATTTAGGCTTGACAGTGGAAAGCCTTCTATGCCTGTGCGGATTTACAAATGCATTAGTGTTTACCATGTCTGAGACTGAAAGGCTGCAGTTTGGATACTAATGCATCCAAGCAATGCTTGATAACAGATGATGAGAATGTTGTGACCTGCAACGGTCTCCATTAATTTGTTCAGTGGGAGTCCCCTGCCTCATCACAGTAGGCAAAGCGATATTTATTTTCTTGGACCCCATGTCCATTGGGATAGCTGAGTGGGCTTGCATGGATGGACTGACCCCCTTCAATTGTAACATTATGATCAACACTGGATTAGCTATGGGAGCAAACAAATAAATGACAACTGGTTTGCTTTGTGCAAAAGACCATACTGGGCTACACTTCTTTTGGAGTCTACCACATGTCCTGGGACTTCTTTCCTGAGAATCCTCTTGAGTCGTCTCATTTCCCTGAGGCACTGACACTTCAAACACCCAGGGGGTGATTTTAACCCACAAGAACGGGTGGGTTGGAGGCGGGTGGGAGTTGAAAATAGTTGTTTTTTGGGTCGCGACTGCAACCCGGTTTCACATCCAGGTTTAACATGGGCAGTAAGAATACAGGCTTCACTCTGGGAATGCAAAGTCCGAAAATTTTACAGTTGCTCCCAGAAAAATGAATCCCTAAATTAGGATCACACCCGATAACAACTGAAAATGTCATCTCCACGTTGCAGTCCTGGTGTGATACGTGCAGCTACTTCCCCCATTTGACCTAGGGAGCACCTCACTTTCTCTCTGTACCAACGGACAGCACTGACGTAATGTACACCTTCAGTTGTCGGCGTCATGCACAGATGGCTAAATGAAGTTCCATACAGGAAGTGAAGGGCACTGTGGATTCTGCCAATGAGGCACATCAACTCCTTTTAACATCAAACTTTGTTAAGGCAGCTATGAGCATTTATTATATTTTACTTAAAAGTGTTTTTGCTTGTTCTTTCCAAAATTGCTTTGCTGATTAATCTTCGTTAAACCCAAGTATTCCTGATTAGGAACATTCGAGTTGACCGATAGGTAGTCTTTTAATGCCGGTGGTAATGCATTTATTATAAATGGGTCACTGCTGGTGTTAAAACAGCACAGGTTGGAAAATCCTGTAGCTGATTTCATATTTGTTTTTAACCCAGGTACAGGAACAGTGAAACCTTAAAAGTCAGAAGACCTACCGACAGTAGATCTGAAAGAAAAGTTGTCCACAATTGACTTTGAATAGCATCAAGTGGCTGAAAGCTATAGCTTGCTGCGAGAATTCCATACCCTAGAGAGCGTACTGTGATTGCAATGTTTCATGCAAAAGCAGTTACCACTTGCCATCCGACTGAAGTAGAGTTTACGGGTGAACAAATGGCAATCTGACATAAATTATTCATGAGCAACTTGACCTTCACTATGAGTAATAAGACTAATAGGAACAAAAGCAACAAACCATCTGAAATTGCACCAAGTCACTACGGCATGTATAGAACAGAGCAGCAAACTGCTACCGATAACAGCTAGGTGCACACCTACACCTATGTACAGTGCTGATTTGACTTTGTTCAACCCAACCTCTCCAATCTCCTCCAATCCTAAGTCACATCTCCCTTCATTCTTCCGACTCTAACCGATTGTATGTCCCACACTCCCTTTCTTCCACCATATGTGACTGTTTTCATCGATCACACCACTGCAACTTGGCTTTCTCCCTAAACCTCGCCACTTTGCAACCTCTCCTCTCCTTCAAAAGCCTCTTTAAAGCTTACCTCTTTGATGCTGCCTTCAGACATGACCCCTCATTTCTACTCTATTCCCTGCCACCTTGGGATATTCTGTTATGTGAAATGGATTAAATGTAAGTGGTTATTGAAGCATTCGCATGCTATGTGGAGAAGAGCTGAAAACGAATAGGCAAATAATGTCTAACAAAATTAGTAGGGAAGACTGTTCAATACCCTATTGCAAACTGCCCATTATATACCCTGTTTCAAACTGCCCATTATATACCCTGTTGCAAACTACCCAATATATACCCTGTTGCAAACTACCCAATATATACCCTGTTTCAAACTGCCCATTATATACCCTGTTTCAAACTGCCCATTATATACCCTGTTTCAAACTGCCCATTATATACCCTGTTTCAAACTGCCCAATATATACCCTGTTTCAAACTGCCCATTATATACCCTGTTTCAAACTGCCCAATATATACCCTGTTTCAAACTGCCCATTATATACCCTGTTTCAAACTGCCCAATATATACCCTGTTTCAAACTGCCCAATATATACCCTGCTTCAAACTGCCCATTATATACCCTGTTTCAAACTGCCCAATATATACCCTGTTTCAAACTGCCCAATATATACCCTGTTTCAAACTGCCCATTATATACCCTGTTTCAAACTGCCCATTATATACCCTGTTTCAAACTGCCCATTATATACCCTGTTGCAAACTGCCCAATATATACCCTGTTTCAAACTGCCCAATGTTTACCTTGTTGCAAACTGCCCAATATATTCCCTGTTACAAACTGCCCAATATATTCCCTGTTACAAACTGCCCAATATATACCCTGTTACAAACTACCCAATATATACCCTGTTACAAACTACCCAATATATACCCTGTTTCAAACTACCCAATATATACCCTGTTTCAAACTGCCCAATATATACCCTGTTGCAAACTGCCCAATGTTTACCTTGTTGTAGACTGCCCAATATATTCCCTGTTACAAACTGCCCAATATATACCCTGTTACAAACTGCCCGATATGTACCTTGTTGCAGAATCACACTAAATCCAATTCTAGCAGGTAGACAGTGCCTTGTCAACCATGATTTCGTACATTCACAATTGCAATGATCTGACACTCAATGCCAAGGCAAATGTACAAGAGTCTGTATCCTGATTTAGACTTTGTTTTAAGGTAGATGGTTTCAACTTTTGCTATTTTTTGAGACATTTCACAAATTCCACAGAAACAGATCCTTCTGTAAAACCTGGTCTGCATAGATAGGTAACTCAAAGGCCTAAGTGCAACTTAAAGCATGCTGGAGAGTGCGCAATTGTCAATTTGGATACAAAATGGTATGTGAGGGAGGGAAAAAGAAATGTAAGGTTTGACTGACTTCAGAATTAAATAAATATTATAAATGGCTGCCCAACAGCGTGCACCGTGCAATATACCACTAATGATCTATAAATTGATTATGAAGGCTCATTCAGAGAAAGTTCACTAAAGGTCAGTAAATTGCCACCAACTGGTTCCCTCCGTATGATGGCTAATAATTTTTGTCCTTTTAATCCATTTGGATTTAAGCACAAAGTTCACTTCTTGCAATGAGGATGCTGGAAGCTTATTATTATTTTCATAAGGTTAATTTCTCACACTGACTCTAAAAGCATGTTACAATGCGATGTGGAGCTCAATAGTTTCACATTAGAAAAATGGCAATTCTGACCATAGGTAGAAACTGTTGTTAGCAATCTTATTGTATGAATGCTTAATGTGTTCATACCTAATTAATTTTAATCAACATAAAATCATGGGCTGCACACCGGCGATCTCCTGAGATATGCTTGCTCGGAGTGCCGGATTACAGAATCACTTTATAGGATATGCCAAGTATGTTTCTTACAATATTTTTCTCAAGCACTTTGTGTTGGAAGACAAAAAGAGAAAAATAATTTCATGGACAAGGTTTGGAAGTGCATGCAGAAAACTGTGAAAAATTAATTTGTGAATGAGACTTAATTTTAGTCAGCTGCCTGGTATAATGGATCAAATGCTGATCCATACAGTGTTATTTCATATTAACTGCTTATCACAGGGATAAACCCATCATCTCTTGCACCATTTATGCCTCTAACTTTTTTTTTATTGAGAAGTCCAAGCGAAAGGCCATGTTGCAGCACACCACCTACTTCGAAAAGAGTTGGAGGAAAGACGAGTGGAAGTCGCAATTAGCTGATGCCAAGCTTGCACTTAAAAGCCTGTAGATTATGGGAGGAAAGGAAAGACACAGAGGTAAGGAGTTCCACAGCAAGTAAATCCAGGGAAAAAAATTAATTAAAGCAGGTGATGGTGTGATCAGTCTTCATTTCAAAGCAGTAAGGATGGGAGGAGGAGGAAGAGAATGTATAAAGGTAAAATAAAGCAAAGATTGCAAGAGAGAGAGAGAGAGAGAGAGAGAGAAGTGTTGGAGGCGCCTATCAGATGATAAGCCTTTTCTTGTACCTTGCCCAGAAGTGTTTGTAGAGCCTCTCCAGAAATGGAAGCAGCATTCAATTATGATATTAATATAAATAATCTCAATACCATCCCCCCGACCAAATGTCTTTTCAAATAAAACCAGATTTGTATGTCTAGCGGAAAGCATTCATAGGAAACTTGGACATACTTTATAATTTGCACACCAAATGCATTTGCCACGTAACTGAATGGAACAACAGTCCTCTCACAGAGAAATTACTACCAATTTATAGTGACAATCTGAGTGCTAATCTGCCATTGTTTAGCTTTGAGTCGTAAAGAGCAATGCAATGTGCCTTCTAGATCAATGAAACCAGTGCCACCAACCATAAAGTGCTTCATCTTTGTTTAAGCACTGATTGAACACAGTTTCTTTTTCAAATTAGGGTTATTTTTGGAAGCAATTTAGAGTGAAATAATAAAAAAAATTATGGGACACAATAAACCCTAAACTGCCTTGAGTAACAGATTGCTTTTGCTCTGTAAATGTTAATCTGTCGCCAACCTTTTCTACCTGCTTGCAATTTAACCTGCTTCCTATTCTCCCCCCTCCCCCATAATGCAACCAGACCCTGATATAGTAAATCTCCAAATCTGCTGACATTTTACCTCAAGTAACCTCTCCACAAAGACTTCACCTTTGAGTAGAGTGGGCCTATACTCTCTGGAGTTTAGAAGAATGGGAGGTGATCTCATTGAAATATGTAAGATTCTGAAAGGGCTTGACAGGGTAGATGCTGAGAGGCTGTTTCCCCTGGCTGGAGAGTCCAGAACTAGGCTCATAGTCTCAAGATAAGAGGTCGGCCATTTAGGACTGAAATGAGGAGGAATTTCTTCATTTGGAGGGTTGTGAAACTTTGGAATTCTCTACCCTAGAGAGCTGTGGATGCTCAATCGTTGAGTATATTCAAGGCTGAGATCGACAGATTTTTGGACTCTCAGGGAATCAAAGGATATGGGGACCGGGCGGGAAAGTGGAGTTGAGGTCGAAGATCCGTCATGAGGACAAGAACATCCTAGAAGGACAAGAGCAGCAGGCACATGGGAACAACCACCTGCACGTTCCCCTCCAAGTCACACACCATCCCGACTTGGAAATATATCGTTGTTCCTTCATCGTCGCTGGGTCAAAATCCTGGAACTCCCTACCTGACAGCACTGTGGGAGAACCTTCACCACATGGACTGCAGTGGTTCAAGAAGGCGGCTCACGGCCACCTTCTCAAGGGCAATTAGGGATGGGCAATAAATGCTGACCTCGCCAGTGACACCCACATCTCATGGACGAATTTTTAAAAATGATCTTTTTGAATGGTGGAGCAGGCTCGAGGGGCCGTATGGCCACTCCTGCTCCTATTTCTTATGTTCTTATGTTCAAAGGGGTTGTACTTCACAGCCAAAGATCATTTAGATGACGGGGTCCTTCTCTGACTTCTTGCTCAGAAGCACATATCAGAAATTTAGGCGTGCTCTCTATATGTGATTTTATGAACATTTAAATGGGGGTAATTTTGAATTTGTGCGATAGTGTAAAACGGGTGAAAGTGAATCGGCAGCCTGTTTTACATCTGTTCTGATTTTCATTTCCACAATGGAGAGGGTGCAGAGGAGATTTACTAGAATGGTGCCAGGGATGAGGGACTTCAGTTATGTGGAGAGACTGGCTAAGCTGGGATTGTTCTCTTAAGAGCAGAGAAGGTTCAGGGGAGATTTTTTTTTATTCGTTCACGGGATGTGCGTATCACTGGCGAGGCCGGCATTTATTGCCCATCCCTAATTGCCCTCGAGAAGGTGGTGGTGAGCCGCCTTCTTGAACTGCTGCAGTCCGTGTGGTGATGGTTCTCCCACAGTGCTGTTAGGAAGGGAGTTCCAGGATTTTGACCCAGCGACAATGAAGGAACGGTGATATATTTCCAAGTCGGGATGGTGTGTGACTTGGAGGGGAACGTGCCTGCTGCTCTTGTCCTTCTAGGTGGTAGAGGTCGCGGGTTTGGGAGGTGCTGTCGAAGAAGCCATGGCGAGTTGCTACAGTGCATCCTGTGGATGGTACACACTGCAGCCACAGTGCGCCGGTGGTGAAGGGAGTGAATGTTTAGGGTGGTGGATGGGGTGCCAATCAAGCGGGCTGCTTTATCCTGGATGGTGTCGAGCTTCTTGAGTGTTGTTGGAGCTGCACTCATCCAGGCAAGTGGAGAGTATTCCATCACACTCCTGACTTGTGCCTTGTGGATGGTGGAAAGGCTTTGGGGAGTCAGGAGGTGAGTCACTCGCCGCAGAATACCCAGCCTCTGACCTGCTCTTGTAGCCACAGTATTTATATGGCTGGTCCAGTTAAGTTTCTGGTCAATGGTGACCCCCAGGATGTTGATGGTGGGGGATTCGGCGATGGTAATGCCGTTGAATGTCAAGGGGAGGTGGTTAGATTCTCTCTTGTTGGAAATGGTCATTGCCTGGCACTTATCTGGCGCAAATGTTACTTGCCACTTATGAGCCCAAGCCTGGATGTTGTCCAGGTCTTGCTGATTTAATAGAGGTATTCATAATGAGGGGTTTTGATAGAGTACATTGGGAGAAACTGTTTCCGTTGGCAGGAGAGTTGGTAACCAGAGGACATAGGTTCAAGGTTATTGGCAAAATGACCAGAGGGGAGATGAGAAGAATTTTTTTTACGCCGCGAGTTGTTATGGTCTGGACTGCACTGCCTGAAAGGGTGGTAGAAGCAGATTCAATAATAACTTTCAAAACAGAATTGGATAAATAATTGAAAAGAAAAAAATTGCAGGGCTATGGGGAAAACAGGGGAGTGGGACAAAATAGATAGCTCTTCAAAGGCCTCCTTCTGTGCTGTATGATTCTGTGATTCCATGTAAAACGAGTTCCCGACTCGCTATCACCCATTTTACACTATCGCTCAAAGTTAAAATTACCCCGATGAATGGTTGGAAAATCGTGCACATCGTACACCTGAATTAACAAATACCATCGTGGCAGGTGAGCTTTGCATTTGTGTTGTTGCATTAAGCTTTTTAACTTTAACTGCCCTTCAGTATGAATGGGAATTAAAATTTGTTGCCTTGTCAGTGAGCTAAAAAGAACATGTCAGATTCATCAAGGTGTTTCAAAGCTTTTCAGAGCTCTGGCGATTTGCCTGAATCCTATGAGGTGTTTGGAATTAGTGCTGCTGGCAGGCCCTCTTGCACAGAGTGTTAAGCAGCCGATGACAATACTCACAGCTGCCTGACCATGACTTGAAGTAGGGTGTGTTTGTTCAGCTACTTCGAGAAGAAAACCCACGGGATTGGGTGGAACGCCGATTTGACACCTTGTGCAATATTACTCTCCAGTGATTTCAACGGACAGTAAATTCGGGCCGAGTCTAAAACGAGGCGTTACATCCAATGCATTCAGTTTCCCGACGGGCGGGTTAGGTCAAAATTGCCCCCGATAACTTCCTGCAGATGACTTCTCTTCAAGCAAAGCACAAGTTCACATTTAAATAATACAGCAAAGAATTTTAGTCTGCTTATAAAATAAAGACCGTATAAATTTGTCATTCAGACCAGAAATCAGGGTACTGGAACAAAAAGCCTGATAGATGTGACCTGGTAGCATCTAGGTGTTAAATGTCAAGTTCCATGTCTGAGACAAATTGATATTGATTTCCTTTTAAAAATTAGACAAATGATTGTAGTCTAATCCTGAAAAAGTTAACATCAAAGAAAAATTGATCATAAAATCAAAGCAATATTATCCGGGAAAGTTGCAATAGCACTTTACATCTAAAACACATAGCGGTGGATTTTAACTCGCAGCAGGTTTCCGGCAGGGAACCAGGCTGGTGAGTTAATTTCCCACCTGCCTGCGGCCATTTCTCAGCCAGGCCACAGATTGAATAAGCCGACCGAGTCCCTTATGAACTAAAACCTGCATTGTTATTCTCCGTCATGTCCAGGATAGCGTGCCCAGGTTCAACAATTAGCTGCAAATCGCAGTAAATCGTTCATTAGAGAAAAACGCGTGTAATGCCCGCCACATTTTCCTGTCAGTTCAGAAAACAAAAAACAACACTCTACCCGACCAATACAAATGGGCAGATTTGGCACTACTTGGTCAGATTTATTTGTAGGTGAATTGAAGATTTAGCAGGACACTAAACTGCACGATACTTAAACAATAGAATTTGAATCAGTCCACAGGGTGTTAATATATCCATTTTCCAGAAAGTTGCTTCTTACAGCCTGTTCACTCCTCTGGATGAAGCAATCAGGCTTACTCTTTCGTATACCGTTGAGATGAGATGAATGGGCCTGCATGTGGTTGGTAGATTTGAAAACTAGTAACCAAAATTGTGGTTTTAACCCATGGGACTTCTTTCATGTAAAGCCATTTCTTTTGAAGTAAACAAGCAAACAGAGATGTTAACAGACTTTAAATCTATGTAGGTAATGGCTTCCTTTTTAATATTTTGCCCTTCACATTGATCACAAGAAATCTCAACTCCATCTGTCAAACCATAAAGATTAACATTTCAAATAATTCACTCCAACCATCAGAGTAACTTTATCTGAACAGGTTCCTGAAGACAAAGCAGTATTCTATGATGAGTAGACTGATCTTTTCCAATCTTAAGTTTGTGAAGATAGAGCTATTATCTCGACCTTAGCTATTCTTTTTAAAAAAAAAACAACATAAAATAAAATCTGAAATTTCTCTTTTTATCATAGTGGCTAATGGGTGTAAAGTAACAGATTTTAAAAAGCTTGAAAGAGTTGACAGATGACAAACAAAGGTTACCTCAGTCAGGCTGTGAAGAACCATATAACCATAGATGTTTACAGCACAGAAGAACACTATTCCAACCATTGTGACAGTTCTTTTTTACAGCAATTCAAAACTATTGCCACAAAAACTCTTGATAGAATCATGGAATGGTTACAGCACAGAAGGAGGCCATTCGGCCCATTGAGCCCGTGCCGGCTCTTTGTAAGGTCAATCCAGTTAGTCCCATTCCCCTGCTGTTTCCCCATAGCCCTGCAAATTTTTCCCATTCAAGTATTTATCCAATTCCTTTTTGAAAGCCATGATTGAATCTGCTTCCACCACCCTTTCAGGCAGCGCATTCCAGATCATAACTACTTGCTATGTAAAAAAGCTCTTCCTCATGTCGCTTTTGGTTCTTTTGCCAATCATCTTAAGTCTGTGTCCTCTGGTTCTCGACCCTTCCGCCAATAGGAACAGTTTCTCTTTATTTACTTTATCTAAACCAGTCATGATTTTGAACACTTCTATCAAATCTCCTCTTAACCTTCTCTGCTCGAAGGAGAACAACCCAGCTTCTCCAGTCTATCCATGTAACTGAAGTCTCTCTTAGGAACACAGGAACAGGAGTAGGCAATTCAGCCCCTCGTGCCTGCTACACCATTTGATAAGATCTTTGCTGATCTGTGATCGAACTCCATATACCCGCCTTTGGCCCATATCCCTTAATACCTTTGATTGCCAAAAAGCTATCTATCTCAGATTTAAATTTAGCAATTGAGCTAGTATCAATTGCCATTTGCGGAAGAGAGTTCCAAACTTCTACCACCCTTTGTGTGTAGAAATGTTTTCTAATCTCGCTCCTGAAAGGTCTGGCTCTAATTTTTAGACTGTGTCCCCTACTCCTAGAATCCCCAACCAGTGGAAATAGTTTTTCTCTATCCACCCTATCCGTTTCCCTTAATATCTTATAAACTTCGATCAGATCACCCCTTAACCTTCGAAACTCCAGAGAATACAACCCCAATTTGTGTAATCTCTTCTCGTAACTTAACCCTTGAAGTCCGGGTATCATTCTAGTAAACCTACGCTGCACTCCCTCCAAGGCCAATATGTCCTTCCGAAGGTGCGGTGCCCAGAACTGCTCACAGTACTCCAGGTGCGGTCTAACCAGGGTTTTGTATAGCTGCAGCATAACTTCTGCCCCCTTGTACTCTAGTCCTCTAGATATAAAGGCCCGCATTCCATTAGCCTTCTTGATTATTTTCTGCACCTGTTCATGACACTTCAATGATCTATGAACCTGAACCCCTAGGTCCCTTTGGACATCCACAGTTTTTAACTTTTTACCATTTAGAAAGTACCCTGTTCTATCCTTTTTTGATCCAATGTGGATGACCTCACATTTGTCTACATTGAATTCCATTTGCCCATTCACCTAATCTATCAATATCGCTTTGTAATTTTATGTTTTCATCCACACTGCCTACAATGCCACCAATCTTTGTGTCATCGGCAAACTTAGATATGAGACTTTCTATGCTTTCATCCAAGTCGTTCATAAATATTGTGGATAAATGAGGCCCCAAGACAGATCCCTGCGGGACTCCACTAGTCACATCCTGCCAACGAGAATGCCTACCCATTATCCCTACTCTCTGTCGCCTTTCGCCCAGCCAACTTCCCAACCAAGTCCGTACTTTTCCCTCGATTCCATGGGCTTCTATCTTAGCTAACAGTCTCTTATGTGGGACCTTATCAAATGCCTTCTGGAAGTCCATATAAATAACATCCATTGACATTCCCCTGTCCACTACTTTAGTCACATCTTCAAAAAATTCAATCAGGTTTGTCAGGTACGACCTACCTTTCACAAATCCATGCTGGCTCTCTCTGATTAACTGAAAATTTTCGAGGTGTTCAGTCACCCTATCCTTAATTATAGACTCCAGCATTTTCCCCACAACAGATGTTAGGCTAACTGGTCTATAATTCCCTGGGTTCCCTCTCTCTCCTTTCTTAAAAAGCGGAGTGACATGTGCAATTTTCCAATCCAGAGGGACAGTTCCTGAATCTAAAGAACTTTGAAAGATTATAGTTAGGGCATCCACAATGTGCTCACCTACTTCCTTTAAAACCCTGGGATGGAAACCATCTGGTCCTGGGGATTTGTCACTCTTTAGTACTATTATTTTCTTCATTACTGTTGCTTTACCTATGTTAATTTTATCGAGTCCCTGTCCCCGATTCAATATTTGTTTTCTTGGGATTTCCGGCATGCTATCCTCTTTTTCTACTGTAAATACTGACGCAAAGTAATCGTTCAACATGTCCGCCATTTCCCCATTGTCAATGACAATATGCCCACTTTCAGTTTTTAAGGGGCCAACACTGCTCCTGACCACCCTCTTTTTCCTAATGTAACTATAAAAGTTCTTCGTATGGGTTTTGATATCCCTTGCAAGTTTCTTTTCATACTCTCTTTTTGTAGCTCTTACTATCTGTTTTGTGACCCTTTGTTGATCTTTGTATCTTTCCCATTCGCCAGGATCTGTGCCATTTTTTGCCTTTTTGTATGCCCTTTCCTTATGTCTTATACTGTCCCTTACCTCTTTAGTTGTCCATAGCTGTTTTTTTTGGCAAGTAGAGTTCTTGCCCCTCAGGGGTATAAACTGATTCTGTATCACGTTAAATGTTTCTTTAAACATTTCCCACTGATCATCAGTCGTTTTACCCATTAAAAGATTTGCCCAGTTTACTGTGGACAGTCTCTGTCTCATCCCATTGATGTCAGCCTTACCAAAGTCTAGAATCTTAGCAGCTGACTCACTTTTTTCCCTTTCAAACACTACATTGAACTCGACCATGTTATGATCGCTATTGGATAGATGTTTGCGTACCGTTAAGCCGTTAACTAAATCTGGTTCATTACTCATTACTAAATCTAGTATGGCTTACCCCCTTGTTGCCTCTAGAACATACTGCTGTAGAAAACTATCCTGAACACACTCAAGAAATTCACTACCTTTCTGACAGTTGCTAGTCTGCTTTTCCCAATCTATGTGAAGGTTAACGTCCCCTATTAAGACCACTATGCCTTTCTTACACGCTTGTCTAATCTCTGCATTTATACAATCTAGCACTTCAGAGCTGCTGCCAGGGGTCCTATATACAACTCCCACTATAGTCTTAGATCCTTTCCTATTTCTCAATTCAACCCATAAGGTCTATGTTGGCTGCTTACCTCTCGTTATATCCTCCTTTATCATTGAAGTAATTTCATCTCTAATCACTAAGGATACTCCTCCCCCTCTTCCATTTTCCCTGTCTCTCCTGTAGACCTTATAACCTGGTATATTTAGTTCCCAATCCTGACCATCCTGCAGCCATGTCTCAGTAATAGCTATCATGTCATACCCTCCAATTTGAATTTGAACCTGTAGTTCATTTAATTTATTCCTTATACTCCGTGCATTTGTATATAGAACTCTTAGTTGGGCCACACACCCCAGCCTGACCTTCAGCTTTGATGCTGGGTTAATCGCCTTACACCTTCTAGTTTTCACTTTATCTGTAGTGTCTAAAGAACACTTTCTTTCTGCTGCTCTACGCTTTTCCCTTTCACTTGTTCTTGAACAACTGTTTGTACTATTTGTATTGTAAATTTCCCCTGGATCTTCCCCTCTCTTGCTGCTCTCAACTTTACTCCCTTCTGGCTCCCCGCTCAGGTACCCATCCCCCTGCCACTCTTCCCTGGAACCATTCTGGTAAATCTTTTCCGCACCCTCTCTAAGGCCTTCACATCCTTCCTAAAGTGCGGAGCCAGAATTGGACTCAATACTCCTGTTGTGGCCGAACCAGTATTTTATAAAGAGTCAGCATAACTTCCTTGCTTTTGTGTTCTATGCCTCTATTTACAAAGCCCAGGATCCTGTATGCTTTTTCAACCGCTTTCTCAATCTGTCCTGCCACCTTCAAAGATTTGTGCACATATACCCTCAGGTCTCTCTGTTCCTGCATCCCCTTTAAAATTGTACCATTTAGTTTATATTGCCTCTCCTCGTTCTTCCTGCCAAAATGTATCACTTCGCACTTCTCTGGGTTAAATTTCATCTGCCATGTGCCCGCCCATTCCACCAGCCTGTCTATATCCTCTTGAAGTCTATCACTATCCTCCTCACTGTTTACTACACTTCCAAGTTTTGTGTCACCTGCAAATTTTGAAATTGTGCCCTGTGCACCCAAGTCCAAGTCATTAATATATAACTCTTTCTCTGCTTCAAATACTTATCCAATGCAATGGTCTTTGCCTGAATCACTCGCTGTGGCAAAGCATTCCACGCTCCCTCTGCGTAAAAAAAGTTCTCCTAACCTCTCTCCTCACTCTTTTAGTGATAATTTTAAATTGATGACCCCTTGTCATTGACTCCCAACCAGAAGAAATAGTCTCCCTGATTCAAAAGTCTTCATAATTTTAAAAAACCTCTATTAATTCTTTGCTAGTCCCAGTATTTCCTGTCTCTCTTAATAACTATAGTTTCCCATCCCTGGCATCATCTTGTAGAACCATTGTTGGATGCTCTCAAAGGCTTTAATCTCTAAATGCTTTCAGCAAAATTGAAGCCCATGGAATAAAGGAGGCAGTGGCAGCATGAATACGGAATTGGCTAAGTGACAGGAAACAGAGAGTAGTGGTGAATGGTTGTTTTTCGGACTGGAGGAAGGTATACAGTGGTGTTCCCCAGGGGTCGGTACTAGGACCGCTGCTTTTCTTGGTATATATTAATGACTTGGACTTGGGTGTACAGGGCACAATTTCAAAATTTGCAGATGACACAAAACTTGGAAGTGTAGTAAACAGTGAGGAGGATAGTGATAGACTTCAAGAGGACATAGACAGGCTGGTGGAATGGGCAGACACATGGCAGATGAAATTTAATGCAGAGAAGTGCGAAGTGATACATTTTGAAAGGAAGAACAAGGAGAGGCAATATAAACTAAATGGTACAATTCTAAAAGGGGTGCAGGAACAGAGAGACCTGGGGGAATATGTGCACAAATCTTTGAGGGTGACAGGACAGGTTGAGAAAGCAGTTAAAAAAGCATATGGGATCCTGGGCTTTATAAATAGAGGCATAGAGTACAAAAGCAAGGAAGTTATGTTGAACCTTTATAAAACATTGGTTCAGCCACAACTGGAGTATTGTGTCCAATTCTGGGCACCGCACTTTAGGTGGAGAATGGTACCAGGAATGAGGGGCGTCAGTTACATGGATAGGCTGGAGAAGCTGGGGTTGTTCTCCTTCGGGCAGAGAAGGTTGAGAGGAGATTTGATAGAAGTGTTAAAAATCATGATGGGTTTAGATTATGTAAATAAAGAGAAACTGTTCCCATTGGCGGAATAACCAGAGTACACAGATTTAAGGTGATTGGCAAAAGAACCGAAGACGACATGAGGAAAAACTTTTTTACACAGTGAGTAGTTATGATCTGGAATGCGCTGCCTGAAAGGGTGGTGGAAGCAGATTCAGTCGTGGCTTTCAAAAAGGAAGTGAATAAATATTTGAAGAGAAAATATTTGCAGGACTACGGGGAAACAGCAGTGGAATGGGACTAACTGGATTGCTCTTAGAAAGTGCCGGCACAGGCTCGATGGGCCAAATGGCCTCCTTCTGTGCTGTAATGATTCTATGATTCTATGTCCTTTTCTATAATGGGCTACCCAAAACTCCAAAAGTACTCGATATGTGGCCTAACCAATGCTTGTACAAATTCATCATGACTGCTTTTCTCTTGTATTCTAAGTCCCTATTTATAAATCCCAAATGCTATTGACCTTTTTTATGACATCCTCTGCCTGCATTCGCACTTTCAGGTAGTTATGGGACATAAATTCAACATCATTGCGATGTGTTTGGACCGCCGCTAAATTGTTCAGGGCCTCTTTTAGGTGGGAACGCTGGAGGCTGCCAAAGAAAGCGGCAGGTAAGTTTTTAAAAAAGTCACCTTAATGCAGACCCAGGAGAAGCGGGACAGCTCCTCCTGCTTGCATGTTAATACCGTGGGCTGCCGCCAGCCTGCGGTCGCCACAACCCCCCTTCCCCCCTCTCGACTGCCTCTCGTCCCCAAAGTTACCTGCAGGCCGACTTGGCGTCCGTGGCAGCCGGAATTCTAAGGGCCTGGACCAGCGGGCTGTGTTGGGGTTGCCCGATTGGTTTACTGCCCGCCAGACTAATTCCAATGAGGCCAGAGGAGAAATTCAAGAGGGTCCTCGGGCCTCTCTTCCCTTCTGGTGTGCAACTGTAGCGCACCAACTATCTCGCGCCCCGTTCATTTGAACCCATAAGTCTTTCTGTATGGGAAAAAGAAGTTAGTGGGTAGAATCTCACTGGCTCCACCGGCAGAAATGGGACGGGTAGCGCCACGAACATCGTGGGGAAAAAATTCACCCCTTCGATCCCACTCCCGATCCAACTGATGCCATCCTATTAGGGGCCTAATGCTGGCCAGCTGGGGTGCCCACCTTTTAATATGCATAGGACCCTGACTGCCATTGTGGGAGACAATTGGGCGGAAGAATGGACCGCGAATGCTTCACCCAGTTTTGCCCGGCCGTGCAGCCAAAAAGGACCAAAATAAAATGGCAAGTTTAAAATTATTTTTTGGGGTCCGCGAGGAGCAGGAGTGCTCCATAAGACTAATGAGGGCGGCTACCACCCTTGGCCCCTCCCCACCCCAAACCCCAGGCCTACATTGCTGCTAGCCCTTGGTCTCTGGGCCCCCCGATTCTGCGCCGGCCCACAGCTAGCGAGCTACAGCGGATTGGCCATTTGGTGGCGTGGTAATGAGGCTCGGTCCTCAAAATGAACGGTGCCTCCTGCCGGCACTATTGGGCGGCCAGTCAGCGCACTCCGCCACCCAATAGTTAAGATCTACCTCAGTATGTCTGCACTCATGCACTTTATCTGTTGTTCTTAAAGCCTACCTCTTTGACCAAACTTTTGGTCACCTGTCCTAATATCTCATTATGTGGCTTGTCGTCAAACTTTGTCTGATAACGCTCCTGTGAAATGCCTTGGGACATTCCTACTATGTTAAAGGCGCTATATAAATGCAAGTTGTTGTTGTTCTGCTCTCCCTGCTTTGTTTTATTCAGTCCTATAAAGGGGTTCAATTCTGACAAAGAGCCTCCACCCTAAATATTAACCTGTCTTTTCTGTTTCAGATGCTGACAAGTGAGGTGTGTATTTCCAGCGTTTTCTGGTTTTCTGGTTTTAATATTATTTTAATTTTCAATGTGTTCCCCCACCCCCCCCCCAGCCCTCGCCACCATTCCCCTTCCTTAGGTCGCCTACCTCAAGCACCATTCCAGCAAGCAGCCTCGCAGGTCACCTACAAGCAAAACTGCACCAACTGCTGAAACTGGCCTTTTGGAAGTGTGGAAGAATGGAGCAGGATGACTCCTCCTCTAATTGCTGTTCTTTGGGGGTAAATTACAAGCTCTTTGTTTGATCCTCCCCACAGGAACGGGGCGGAGATCAGGATCGTGGGAGTGAAACAATGGACTTTTGGTTGATGAATCTTCGGTCTAACAATAAAGCTGAACTGATGTGAAGTTCATGAGCAGACGCATGCATCAGCAATTTCAAGGCTCAGGTGCAGGCAGGCAATGAGGTCAGGAGCGTTCACAATGAAATTACAGGAGAAAGCAGTTCCACGCTATTATTATTTTGTCGAATCATATGGCACTGAAGGAGGCCATTCGGCCCATCGTGCCTGTGCTGGCTCTTTGAAAGAGCTATTCAATTAGCCCCCTCTCTCCTGTTTTTTCCCCAAAGCCCTTCAGTTTTTTTCCTTTTCAAGTACATATCCAATTCCCTTTGAAAGTTACTTCTGAATCTGCTTCCACCTCCCTTTCAGGCATTGCATTCCAGATCAAAGCAACTCGCTGTGTAAAAAAACAATCTCCTCATCTCCCCCCCTGGTTCTTTTGCCAATTATCTTAAACGTAACAAGCAGGCCAAGCAACAAAAGACTGATCATAAGGTAAACTTCTTGTGTGTGGCCATTATAGTCCTTATATAGGTCCAACCTACGCACCGGACCTTACCGCATTTTATTTTGCCTAGTGATAAGTTCCTGTTTCTTGTTTGCACTGTTTTCTAATTTGTTCATTTTAAACACGTTGACGTGCCTGTGACATATTTTCATGCAGATGCAACTACAGTAAGTAATCTCCAGCACATTACACCAGACACAACATGCACATTCCAGGGACCACAAGAAGAACATCCAGCCACTTACAGACAGACTATCAGCCACTGGGTTACGTTAAAAACATACAACTGATCTATTGCATTTGTCTACCTGATAATGATGATTAAATAGTGCTAGGAGGACCACTTACCCTCAATCAAATGAATGGCTTTTAGACTTGTGGTTTATGAGCTCAAACCTGCTTTGCAACTCACAGGTAGCCATTGTTGTTGTATATGCTGTGCGTTAAAGGGGATGGAAGCCTGAAGGAGTACTTTTGTTAAAAGTATTTCCCCATTTTATAGAGTCATATAATAGACATGCTGATAGGGTTAGATGAAATAGGGTGGGAAAAGGCTCATGTGGAGCCTAAGTACAGGCACAGATCATTTGGGCCAAATTTGTTCTGTTTCTGTGCTGTAAATTCTATGTTAGACACAACAGAATTTTGTTTGTCATTTTAGTAATTACACTACACAGTTTGCTCTGATGCAAAGCCAAGGTCAGTATGCATTGGAGCCGGCTGATGAACTATGGGCGTATTAAGACTTTAAGTGTAAACATTTTCTTTCAAAATGTGTTCAGAATGATACCTGAACCCTCATAATCCCACAGTTTGGAACCTGAAATGAACTGCACTTTGGAAAATGCAACTGAAATATCGCAGATGCTTGACAGTACTGTAATGCAGGACAAATATATTAATTCAGATTAGAACACAGAGTACCGCCCCGTTAAAACTAGCAGTAATTTGAACTTACCTCTCCCATGCCAGTTTGTAAGATTTTTAATCCTGTTTCTTTTTCTAGGTTTTCTTTGTTGCCCACTGCAAAAAAAACAAAAATGAGACAAGCTTAAAATGGAGTTAGATGCACAGAGGACCCCACAACTGAAAGTGTGGGGCAACACCATCATTAAAGGGGATGTGTGCAGCAGCAGAATGTGCAAGCGACAAAGCTACCCATCAGGTGGTCCCATGGCTCTATTTCAAAGAAGAGAAGGGGGAGTTCCCCCTGGTGTCCTGGCCAACATTTATCCCTCAACCACCACCTAAAACAAGTTACCTAGTCATTTATCACGTTGCTGTTTGTGGGATCTTGCTGTGCGCAAATTGGCTGCCACGTTTCCTATATTACAGCAGTAACTACACTTGAAAAGTACTTAACTGGCTGTAAAGAGCTTTGGGACGTCCTGGGGTCGGGGAAAGAGCTATACAAATGCAAGTTCTTTCTTTTCTCAGTCTTTCCATTTTATAAAGAATGAGAATCTGCTCCTGGGCAGAGGGGAATGTTTGATAAATGTTTGCATATTTTGGAAATGGTTTTAATTATTAATAATATTCTTGTTGCTTTCCCTTTGGTTGATTGCGTATCCATTTGGATCAGAAAGTGTAAACAAAGGTACTATTTTACCAAATTGAAGGTTACAGCCTGAATCTGACTTGGAAATGGGATTAGGTGTTAATGAGGATTATTACATGTTGAGATAGTTCCTATGCTACTGGGACCATGGAAACATTATGCCGCTGAAGGTAACCAGTGAAAGACGAATAATGGAGGGTGTAAGGCTAGATATTTTGCAGTTTTGTTCAATTTACCAATACTGCAGTGAGAAACTTGCTCCAAAGAAGGTGATAGAACGGACGACTAAAAGCTTGGTCAGAGGAGGTTCTCAAGGAGGATCTTAAACATAGAAACATAGAAAATAGGAGCAGGAGTAGGCCATTCGGCCCTTCGAGCCTGCTCCGCCATTCAATATGATCATGGCTGATCCTGTATCTCAATACCATATTCCCGCTCCCTCCCCATACCCCTTGATGCCTTTTGTGTCTAGAAATCTATCTATCTCCTTCTTAAATATATTCAGTGACTTGGCC
Source organism: Heptranchias perlo (assembly GCF_035084215.1). Classification (NCBI taxonomy): domain Eukaryota; kingdom Metazoa; phylum Chordata; class Chondrichthyes; order Hexanchiformes; family Hexanchidae; genus Heptranchias; species Heptranchias perlo. The sequence continues at coordinate 147,787,256 of NC_090326.1, read as the reverse complement.
TCCACAGTCTTCTGTGGTAGAGAATTCCACAGGTTCACCACAATCTGAATGAAGAAATTTCTCCTCATCTCAGTCCTAAATGTCCTCCCCCGTATCCTGAGACTGTGACCCCTCGTTCTGGACCACCCAGCCAGGGGAAACATCCTCCCTGCATTCAGTCTGTCTAGCCCTGTCAAAATTTTATACGTTTCAACGAGATCCCCTCTCCTTCTTCTAAACTCTAGTGAATACAGGCCTAGTTGACCCAATTTCTCCTCATACGACAGTCCTGCCATCCCATGAATCAGTCTGGTGAACCTTCGCTGCACTCCCTCTATGGCAAGTATATCCTTTCTTAGGTAAGGAGACCAAAACTGCACACAATACTCCAGGTGTGGTCTCACCAAGGCCCTGTATAGCTGCAGTAAGACATCCTTGCTCCTGTACTCAAATCCTCTTACAATGAAGGCCAACATACCATTTGCCTTCCTAACTGCTTGCTGCACCTGCATGTTTGCTTTCAGTGACTGGTGTACAATCTATCACCATTTAAATAATACTCTGCCTTTCTGTTTTTTCCTTCCAAAGTGGATAACTTCATATTTATCCAGGTTGTACTGCATCTGCCATGTATTTACCCACTCATTCAACTTGTCTAAATCGCATTGAGGCCTCTTTTGCATCCTCCTCACAACGTCAGCAAACTTGGAAATATTACATTTAGTTCCCTCATCCAAATCATTGATATATATTGTGAATAGCTGAGGCCCAAGCACTGATCCCTGCGGTACCCCACTAGTCACCGCCTGCCACCCTGAAAAAGACCCACTTATTCCTACTCTGTTTCCTGTCTGTTAATCCATGCCAGCATATCACCCCCAATCCCATGTGCTTTAAATTTGCACACTAACCTCTTATGTGGGACTTTATCAAAGACCTTTTGAAAATCCAAATAAACCATATCCACTGGTTCTCCCTTATCTATTCTACCAGTTACATCCTCAAAAAATTCCAGTAGGTTTGTCAAACTTGATTTCCCCTTCATAAATCCATGTCGACTTTGTCTAATCTCGCTAATATTTTCGAAGTGTCCTGTTATCACATCCTTTACAATAGACTCTAGCATTTTCCCTACTACTGATGTTAGGCTAGCCGGTCTGTAGTTCTCTGTTTTCTCTCTCCTTTTTTAAATAGTGGGGTTACAAATTGCCACCCTCCAATCTGCAGGAACTGTTCCATAATCTATAGAATTTTGGAAGATGACAACCAATGCATCCACTATTTCCATGGCTACCTCTTTTAGTACTCTGGGATGCAGATTATCAGGTCCTGGGGATTTATCGGCTTTCAGTCCCATTAATTTCTCCAGCACTATTTTTTTTTACTAATACTAATTTCCTTTATTTCCTCCTTCTCACTAGTCCCTTGGTTCCCTAGCATTTCTGGGAAGTTATTTGTGTCCTCTTCCTTGAAGACAGAACCAAAGTATTTGTTTAATTGCTCTGCCATTTCCTTGTTCCCCATTATAAATTTTTCCATTTCTGACTGTAAGGGACCTACATTTGTCTTCACTAATCTTTTTCTTTTTACATACTTGTAGAAGCTTTTACAGTCCACTTTTATGTTCCTTGCAAGTTTACTCTCACTCTATTTTTCCCCTCTTAATCAATCTCTTGGTCCTTTTTTGCTGAATTCTAAACTGCTCCCAATCCTCAGGCTTACTACTTTTTCTGGCAACTTTATATGACTCCTCTTTGGATCTAATTTTATCCTTAATTTCTTTTGTTAGCCATGGTTGGGCCATTTTTCGTTTTGCGTTTTTGCGCCAGAAAGGAATGTATAATTGTTGTAATTCATACATTCATTCCCTAAATGTTAGCCATTGCCTATCCATCGTCATGCCTTTTAATGAAGCTTCCCAATTTATCATAGCCAACTCATTCCTCATACCTTCGTAGTTTCCTTTGTCTAGATTTAGGGCCCTAGTTTCGGATTGGACTACTTCACTTTCCATCTTAATGAAGAATTCTATCATGTTATGGACACTAAAGGAACCTGCACAACAAGATTATTAATTAACCCCTTCTCATTGCACAATACCCAATCTAGGATAGCCTGTTCCCTGTTTGGCTCCTCAACGTACTGGTCTAAAAAAAATCTCATACACACTCCAGGAATTCATCCTCCACAGTATTTGTACTAATTTGGTTTGGCCAGTAGATTAAAGTCACCCATGATTACTGTAGTACCCTTGTTACATGCATCTCTAATTTCCTGTTTGATCCCATCCCCTACATTACCACTACTGTTTGGAGGCCAATAGACAACTCCCACCAGTGTTTTCTGCCCCTTGGTGCTTCTTAACTCCATCCAGACTAATTCTACATCTTGATTTTCTGAGCCAATATCCTCTCTCACTATTGCTCTGATTTCATCCTTTACTAACAACGCCACCAAACCTCCTTTTCCTTTTTGCCTGTCCTTCCTAAATATCGAATACCCTTGGACATTCAGCTCACAGCCTTGGTCATCCTGCAGCCATGTCTCTGTAATCGCAATTATATCATATCCGTTTACATCTATTTGTTCTTTTAATTCGTCTACCTTATTATGGATGCTTCGTGCATTCAAAAACAGTGCCTTTAGATTTGTCTTTCTAACATTTTTAGACATCTTAACATTTTTTTGTACTATGGCCCTATTTGTCTTTAAAAGAGGAGGAGGGAGGTGGAGGAGTTTAGTGAAGGAATTTCAGAGCATGGGTCCTAGGCAATTAAAGGCATGGCCGCCAATGCTGGGGCAAAGGGAGGAGAGGATTGCACAAGACGGCAAAGTCAGAGGGATGGAGAGTTCAGGGAGATTGTAGGGCTGGAGGAGATTACAAAGATAACTTGGTGTTGGTGTTGGTGTTGGCGGTATTGATGGTGTTAGTGGTGTTGGTGTTGATGTGTTGTTGATGCCGGTGTTAGAGTTGGTGGTGTTGGTGGTGTTGGTTGGTGGTGTTGATGGTGTTAGTGGTGTTGGTGTTGATGTGTTGTTGATGCCGGTGTTAGAGTTGGTGGTGTTGGTGGTGTTGGTGGTGTTGGTTGGTGGTGTTGATGGTTTTAGTGGTGTTGGTGTTGATGTGTTGTTGATGCCGGTGTTAGAGTTGGTGGTGTTGGTGGTGTTGGTTGGTGGTGTTGATGGTTTTAGTGGTGTTGGTGTTGATGTGTTGTTGATGCCGGTGTTAGAGTTGGTGGTGTTGGTGGTGTTGGTGGTGTTGGTTGGCGGTATTGATGGTGTTAGTGGTGTTGGTGTTGATGTGTTGTTGATGCCGGTGTTAGAGTTGGTGGTGTTGGTGGTGTTGGTTGGTGGTGTTGATGGTTTTAGTGGTGTTGGTGTTGATGTGTTGTTGATGCCGGTGTTAGAGTTGGTGGTGTTGGTGGTGTTGGTTGGCGGTATTGATGGTGTTAGTGGTGTTGGTGTTGATGTGTTGTTGATGCCGGTGTTAGAGTTGGTGGTGTTGGTGGTGTTGGTGGTGTTGGTTGGTGGTGTTGATGGTTGTCTTCAGTTGTTCTCACTAGAGGAGAGTTAAATCATTTGGGCTGGATTTTTAATTTAAGAAAAAAATGGGTTTACAGCTAGCAGAAAACTCTTACCCACCACAACTATTCTGTCTTTCTAGCAGTCATTATAAAATGTTAGTACTTGGCCAATTGTATTCCACTATATCGATGCCTGAAATACTGAAAATAACTGAAGGTTTTGAAGGGAAGGTGGATCCGGTGAAATTAATTTTATTCTTAAAAAAAAAACTTGAAAAGAATTCAATCGCCATGAACATGAGTATGGATGAGCCCCGCTAGTATACGTTTCGCATCGAGGAAAAGTCATTAATGTTTAAAAGAAGATACTCAGATTCGGGTTTTTTTTTGCCTTTAGTGCTGCACATGTTTTTAAGGAGCAAAACAAGAAGCTGAAGCAACATGACTCAGCTACCGTTTATAATTAATATATATATTGTTCCCACACAGACAGCAAGGCTTTGCTACCAGTTTGAGCACTGAATGGAAAATAATTTCACTTAGCAGATACACGGTAAATGTCAAACGAGACGACAGATTTGAAGAATATTTGCACCCCCCCCCCCAACTATTGAATTGTGGAAAAATGAAACGCATTTCCAGGCAAAGCAATTTATGTTGTGCCAATCGATTCCTTCAAAAGGGAGCTGAATGCCTATCTAGTTGGCAGTGGAATTAGCTATTTCAAGGATAGGTATAGACCGAGAGTGTTTTCTTTGCTGCTGGGCTCAGAAGGGGAGGCTGCTGTCTGCGTAGCTTGCCAGGGTTATAGAGTGGAGCTATGTGGATGAATGAATATTATGTACTCTTGTTAAATGTGGTAATCAAAAGACAGTTGGAATGATCTGCTGGAAGGATGAGGTCAAATGAACTGAAAGGGACTTCTTCATCCAAAACAGATCTTTTGACACATTTGGTCCTCGATTTTCACAGAGCAGCTTCAATCCTTTAATGCCTCCTTCATAGGGTAGCCACAGAAACACTAAAAAAAGCTTCCCCTCCTATATTTCACATCCAAAAACATCCTTTGATTTCGCCAACTTCTAAATATACCAGTGGTTATAATAAGGCAGCACAGTCATTCATTTAGGGAAGGAGAGATATAAATCATATACTGCATCATTTAATAACTTATTTCTGAGTTTGCAAAATTGTACTAACAAATCACTCAATACACTTTGCTGCTTGGAATTAAAATGGAGGTGATTATTTGATATATATTAAACCTGGCCTGTTAATTAATCACGCAGCACTTTCAAAACAGACAATTAGAGAGGCAAGCAAAAGAAACGTGAAGAATAGAAAATGGGAAACAGCACGTTACTAAAGCTTTAACCGAATTATTGTGTGTGAATCTTTCCTGAACGCTCCCACGTACAAAAACAAAAAAATTATTTAAAAAAATGAAATTCCCCAGATGAAGAATATGCAAATAGGCTGGAAGAGCTGAACCCTATAATGTTCTCAAAATTCTGCAAAGGCCTATTTAATTAGTATTTTAATTTATCAGAATTATTCTTTGCACTTGACAATTTATGCAGTATTCTATGTAATTAAGCATGCGGCTTCAGAGGAATAATCTTGCCAGCGCTGCTAATAGCAGTTATTCTACCCTGTGTATGTCTCAACTGTGATCTAGATTACAATAAGGAGAAATTAATGGCTTTTTTTTCTTTATCAAAGTGCATGCTGGGAGTTCCGCAGATTATACCGTTCTACAGTAGAGCAGCTTGGTAATTAGCTACGAAGGGTATGCATTTTCAGTCCTCTGTATATGCCTATTAGCAGCTTGTCAATATTAGTTCCCAGCTATAAAAAAAACACACACTGCTTGTTTCTAAGCGCTTGATCTGAATGTGTAGCTTGCAGTATCGTTGATGACAGCTTGGTAAATGCTGGTGTCAAGACCAATTTTAAAACCATTTTTCAAATTATTTTAATTAGATTTTTTTTCATTCTCACTTGCATTAATTTAATTTCTGATATCAACGTTTTAGCTTTCAATCTGTTCGCATGAATTTTCTTACCGTACACTGTGACCTGAAGCCATTTAACCAGGGGTGCGATGCCTAACACTGTGCATTAACTGTGTGGAGGCTGATACAATTAGAGCTGAGGAGCTGGGTGGGACACATTGTTGTTACTCCTGGGGCACTAACTGCAAGTTCAGCCATTATGTTTTGTCGTAGTGAATTACAGAAACATTTTTTTTAATATAAAAAAATGAATTGTCTCCAAGGCAGTTTTTCCTCTATGTGTAATATATGATACAGGTTTTAAAATGAACCCGTCTTAAGTAAGACTCAATCTTTGAATTGTTCCTGCAAAACAATAGACACACTATCCAGCCAAAAGCGGTTGATGCCGTGACAATTAACTGTTATTAAAAAAATCACTAAGAGTAGCAATGCTGGTTAATAAGGCCACAAAAAAAGCAAACTAAGCACTGGAGTTCATTTCTAGAGGGATAGAATTGAAAACTCAAGAAGTTATGTTAAACTTGTATAGAACCTTGGTTAGACCACACTTGGAGTACTGTGAACAGTTCTGGTCTCCATATTATAAAAAGGATATAGAGGCACTGGAGAAGGTGCCAACATTTTTTGCAAGGATGATATCAAAACTGAGAGGTTATATCAATGGGAAAAGATTGAACAGGCTGGGGTTCTTTTCTCGAGAAAGGAGAAGACTGAGGGGTGACCTGATAGAGGTCTTTAAGGTTATGAAAGGGTTTGATAGGGTAGACGTAGAGAAGATGTTTCCACTTGTGGGGCAGACCAAACTAGGGGCCATAAATGTAACCTAGTCACTAATAAATCCAATAAGGAATTCAGGAGAAACCTCTTTACCCAGAGAGTAGTTAGACTGTGAAACTTGCTATCACAAGGAGTAGTTGAGGCAAATAGCATAGATGCATTTAAGGGGAAGCTGGATAAATACATGAGGAAGAAAGGAATAAAAGGATATGCCGATAAGGTTAGATGAAGGGGGAATGGGAGGAGGGTGATGTGGAGTATAAACACCGACATAGACCAGTTGGGCCAAATGACCTGTTTCTGTGCTGTACATTCTATGTAATTCATCTCTGAGCCAGAAGGTTGTGTGTTTAAGCCCAGGACTAGGCTGACACTTCAGTGCAGTACTGTAGCAGAATTGCAAATACCTTCTTCATGCTCATAGAAAATAAAACTTTTAACATATATTACCAAGAAAATTCAAATCCAGGATGTATTTCTGCAAAGTCACCAATCCTAAACAGCTCCTGCAACTTAAAAAAAAAACTGATAAAGTGCTTCCTGACATGACCCCTGAATGGCCTAGCTCTAATTCTGTCCTTGTTTCGGACTTCCCTGTTTTTTCCTCTTTTGGATGTTGCTGAATCTGCTCACAGTTACAATTTCACTTCTAACAGTGAACAAAGGAATTTGTTTCCTCAAAGTTTCTTCAAAAGTTACACAGTTTTATTTATTCTTTTCTTCCACTGCTTATGGGAGTGACCAGCACTCTGATTGTACTCTGGAGAATATGCATGAGGGGCTGAATAGTCTACTCCTGTTCCTATACAATATCTAAGGCAGACCTGAAATTTGTAACAACTGCCAACAGTAATTTCTAGTTTAATGTGTGTTAATGTTTTAAAAACAGAAATTATTTGAAATGCACAGTAGGTTCAACAGCATCCAAAAGAGGAAAAGACAGCTAAATGTTATTTCTTTTTAAGTTGCAGGATCAGTTTAGAAATAGTGACTTTACAGAAACATACCCTGGATTTGAATTTTCTTGATAATATCGTATGTTAGAAGTTTTCTTTCTGCTCAATTTCCAACTTCCTCTCATAAGGACACTGACTGGTCTGGGGGTAGGGTTTCATGGGAACATAGGAACAGGAGCAGGCCATTCAGCCCCTTGAGCCTGTTCCGCCATTCAATTAGATCATGTCTGATCTGTATCTTAACTCCATCTTGGTTCCGTAACCCTTAATACCCTTGCCAAACAAAAATCTATCAATCTCAGATTTGACATTTTCACTTGGCTGAGCCTCAGCAGCTTTTTGGGGGAGAGAGTTCCAGATTTCCACTACCTTTTGTGCGAAGTGCTTCCTGACATCACCCTTAAACGGCCTAGCTCCAATTTTAAGGTTATGCCCCCTTGTTCTGGGCTCCCCTACCAGAGGAAATAGTTTCTCTCTATCCACCCAATCAACTCCTTTAATCATCCTAAACACCTAGTCAGCCTCTAGTAATTTACCCAAGTGCTCATTCTCCAAGCAGTGAGTACCAGCAGGCTGTTTAATCGTGGAGACAAGTCCAGCCACATGCACTGTCCAGCAACATGGCTCAGGGAACACTGAATAGCAATCAGGAATGGGAACTCTGGCTGATTTTCCTCTTTCTTGACGCTGTGTTTCTGAGAGAAATCGTAATGCACATCTCACTGCCCCAGCTGTAATCAGCTAACTCAGCAAACTGAGAATCAAACCTGCGAACCTTCCTGGTCCACACTGGGTGGTGCATCCATCAACTGAGCTATCAAAAGAGATCTCTGAATACCTTTTCAAACATTGATTTAGGTGCATTTGAGTAAAAATTGGTACATCCAGGTTATTCACTACACATTATGCCGCAACAAAATGACATTCACTGGGGTAGATTCTGACTTTTGGGCAGCACGACCCGAGGCGCCAAGCAGACGTCCCTGTGCCGCTTGCCAGCTTGAAGTCTGAAAATCGGGCTGGAGCTGCTCCACCGTGTTAAAACTGGATAGCCATGTGGTGAAGGAAAGAATACTAGAGCCTGGTCTTTAGTTGCTTCCAAACGTTTATTCACAGAGCTTCCTCTTGCACACCCCACGCCCTAGCTAAGCTCTCCTATAAAAAGGATTCAGATCTAAGAATTTAGGTATACATGGAATGGAAGACAAATCTAAGAGTACAGGTATACATGGAATGGAAGACAGGTCTAAGAATACTACTATACATGGAATGGAAGACAGATCAAAGAGTATATATGGAATGGAAGACAGGTCTAGGAATACAGGTATACATGGAATGGAAGACAGATCAAAGAGTATACATGGAATGGAAGACAAATCTAAGAATACAGGTATACATGGAATGGAAGACAGATCTGAGAATACAAGTATACATGGAATGGAAGACAGATTTAAGAATACAGGTATACATGGAATGGAAGACAGATCTAAGAATACAAGTATACATGGAATGGAAGACAGATTTAAGAATACAGGTATACATGGAATGGAAGACAGAGTTAAGAATACAGGTATACATTGAATGGGAGACAGATCTAAGAATACTACTATACATGGAATGGAAGACAGATCAAAGAGTATACATGGAATGGAAGACAAATCTAAGAATACAGGTATACATGGAATGGAAGACAGATCTAAGAATACAAGTATACATGGAATGGAAGACAGATTTAAGAATACAGGTATACATGGAATGGAATACAGAGTTAAGAATACAGGTATACATTGAATGGGAGACAGATGTAAGAACACAGGTATACAGGTCTTTAAAAGCAGGACAGCAGTTGGAAAAATTCATAAAAGAAGCAACCAGGTTGCTGGATTTTGTATATAGGGGCAGTAAATATAAATATATATAAGGGTATGGTAATGTAGTGGTTATGCGACTGGACTAGTAATCCAGAGGCCTGGACTAATAACCCAGAGGATGTGAGTTCAAATCCCACCATGGGATTCAGTTTAAAAAATTTGGAAATAAAAAGCTGGTACTGTATTAGCAAAAGTCACCATGAAGCTGTTGGATTGTCATAAAAACCCAACTGGTTCACAAATGTCATTTAGGGGAGGAAACCTGCCGCCCTTACCCAGTCTGGCTCATATGTGACTCCAATCCCACATCAACGTGGTTGACTCCTAACTGCCTTCTGAAGTGACCTAGTAAGTCACTCATTGGTTTCCAGGGCAACAAGAGATGGGGCAATAAATGCCGGCCTTGCCAGTGACGGCCAAAACCGGAGGATAGAGGAAAAAAAACATTAAAAATCAAAGCAGAGATGACAATGAACTTACAAGACATTACGTAGTCCATTGTTGTAGTACTGAGAGCAATTTTAAATATCCCATTATAGAAAGGACATTGGAGCTATGGAAAAGCGGCAGCATATATTTACTAAGACGATACCAAGGATGACAGACTTAAATACTAGCACTGTGTTCATTAGAGCAGAGAAGGTCGAGGCGAATCTAATGGAAGTGTTCAAAGTTTTCAAAAAAATTGCTAAGGGTTTGAGAGGGCAAATTATTTCAGATTATTTTCACTGGTTAAAAACAAATCAGTTAAGAATTGGCCATAAAGGTGGGATTAGTACTAAATGCATAATGGGGAGATTAGATTCTTTTTTTCCATTCAAGCAGTAATCAGAATCAGGAAGGTGTTAACCAGAAGTGGCTATTGAAGCCAAATTAATCATGGCTTTTAAGAGGGTATTAGATAAATACCTGAAGAGAAAAAATATTAAAGGGTACAGGGAAGTAATGGGTGTGTGGGATTAAAGGAGATTTCGCTGATATCTAACTAGGACTGGTATAGGCACGATGGGCTAAATCGCCTCCTTCTCCACCCAAATTTCTATGGGTGTAAAATTGGCTTTGGGTGGGGGTGCAAAATTGAAGTCAATGGAAAAGAAAATCTTGGGTGGGGCGGGGGCACTGGGTGTAAACAGGCTACCGATTCACTATCGCCTGTTTTGTCCTACTGCTCAAGGCCAATTCCACCCCCCATGATTCCAAAATTTCAGCAGCTTGAGGGGAGTTGACTCACCTCCTGACTCCCCAAAGCCTTTCCACCATATACAAAGCACAAGTCAGGAGTGTGATGGAATACTCTCCACTTGCCTGGATGAGTGTAGCTCCAACAACACTCAAGAAGCTTGACACCAGCAAGGACAAAGCAGCCTGCTTGATTGGCACCCCATCCACCACCTTAAAAATTCACTCCCTCCACCACCGGCGCACTGTGGCTTCACTGCAGGATGCACTGCAGCAACTCGCCAAGGTTCTTCGACAGCACCTCCCAAACCCGCGACCTCTACCACCTAGAAGGACAAAGCCAGCAGGCACATGGGAATTGTAAGATTCTCAAAATTCACAGATCCCCCAAAACTCGGAGAAAAACCCTAAAAAAACCCTGAGTATGGGAAAACTTGACTATAATCCTAAAATGGAAGAATAGTTGAGAGGTCACCAGACGAAATCAACAACACACACACCGTGGAGCTTCAGACATGTCTCTGTTTTAATGCAAAACCGACCGCAGGGGGTCGACAATCACTCCCATTGAAAGAGGCAACTTTTCCAGACATGGTGGGGCCATGTCTTTGTTTTAAAGCAAAACCATCAACACCTAGGACGTTGGATACAAAAGGAAGCCTTATGTGACAAGCTCAAAATCAGAATTAACAATGACACATTGGGAGAAGCAATTTGCAATATGATTGGGACCATCAAAAAGCCATCAAAGATTCTTAAGGGCTTTGTAAGAACTGTTTAAACAGACCATTGTAAGAGACACATCCACAAGGCGAAAGCTCTCTCTCTCTCTCTCTCTCTCTGGCTTGCTGGCTCTGGTGGGGTGCTTGTCTTGGTTCTGCCTGTGTCTGGAAAGAAGAGCAGTTTCCAGCAGACAACAAGGAAAGCAGTTCGACAGGGAAGGACAGCAGCTCTAGAAGCAGGCCGACACACAAGAAGAAACCAGAGCAACAGTCCCAGTGACCATCAGACACCTCGCGGCAACAAGGGCCTTACGAAACAACCAACCGAATATTACCACCAACCAACCGGGTAATATTGAGCCACCGCGACCAAAGAGAACCAACTAGGGAGAAAACCGAAGATCCGCAAAGTTTCCACTCTGCAATCTATTTCTGACTTAACTCTGGGTGAATTACTGTCAAGGTTTCGTTTGGTGAGCATTATCCCTGGTCCTTTAGAGTCCAACCTAGCTAGTACAGTGGGATTAGGAGAGGTGAGGTATCTTTCTACTGTAATTTCCCTCGCGTGTACTGAAGTGTTCCCCATTTTATTAGAGCGTTAAGATTGTTGTGTTGTATTTCCTCTCTTGAATAAAGGTCAAAGTTTCTTGCACCAAAACCAGTTGTCTGCTGCACTTTGTCACAACCCCCAAATAAGTCCAAAGTCTAGAACCCAGGGAGTGGGAGCGATTCGGACCGCTCAGAAGTCAGAGGTGAAGCTGACACACACCACCACCCCCTACAGAATAACACCACCTACACGTTCCCCTCCAAGTCAGACCATCCCGGCTTGGAAATATATCGCCGTTCCTTCATTGTCGCTGGGTCACAATCCTGGAACTCCCTTCCTAACAGCACTGTGGGAGAACCTTCACCACACGGACTGCAGCGGTTCAAGAAGGCGGCTCACCACCACCTTCTCAAGGGCAATTAGGGATGGGCAATAAATGCTGGCCTCGCCAGCGACGCCCACATCCCATGAATGAATAAAAACAAAGTTACCCTGTCATTAGACCGTGAAAAGAAGTGGAAATTCTCTAATTGGGGTCACAAGCCTGAATGGCTATTCTGTGCCAGTGCTGGGCAGTTCTAGAGAACCACTAGCTCGAGCAAACGGTTTCATTGCAAAAGCTCATGTGCTGAACCTGAAGGTCTTAACACGCAGCTCACACCATAGAACGTTCACTAAATGCTGAGCCACTGACTGCCCTCCCTGAGGAATAAGGATTTCCTGAGTCAGAAATTAATTGCAAATTTCGCAAGAACCTCCAGGAATGAACAACACCACAATTGCTCGCTTCTGGTTCATAGTTACAACAAAGAGGTCACTGGCAAGGTTAACTGAAGGAATATCCCAACATCCTTTACTAAAGGAGAACAAACACATCGACAATAAAATAACAGAGTCAAGCAAACTCTGTCTAAGGACTGAAGGCAATACAGATGTAAAGATGTGCTGATTGAAGCAGCAGATGAAGTATCAATCTTCCTCATCCTCCCCCCCCCTCCCCCCCCCCCCACCCAAATCCTCAGTGGGGCCTCAGTTCTCTGGGTGGAACTCAACAGCAAGAGGAAGGAGATGCATAGAGCCCACAGGATGCTGAGATTAGCTCAGGTTTGGGAACTCCGAGAGTGAAAGAACCTAATTAGCTGCCTGATTGACTGGGCAAATCCCAGCTGCTCAATCTGAACAAATATTTGGTTGAAATGGTCTCGTCTGAGTTTGGCAGATACCACATTCCTGCTGCAGGTAAAGTAACTGTAACCATAAATATTCAATAATTCAACTAATAAACAGATCTAGCCAGCTGACAAAAAAAAATAATCTCTGGTGACTTTCCCCAAACACTCTGAAGAATGTCCGTCAAACGAAATTTGGCAAAAATCCCTGGCTTCATTGAGAGTAATCCAGAAATTCTGATTAGTACTTGAAAAGCTGCCAGGTGACTTTCAGTTTTTTTATTATCCGCCTACCTGTCACTTTCTATAGAAATCAATCCTAACAAGACTGTTTACGCTGCATTTTCCATTATGACAAGGCAGAAACCTCAGCCCACGAGCACAGACACCTGCTGTATTGTGCCTGGAACAAAGGACAGATAGTGAGCAGGAGGGGGTGGGAATAGAGCAGAAGAAAGCATTGGACAAAATGAATCTTTATATCAATTTGGTCATGTATTATATTCTACCTGTGCGTTGTAAGCAAAACAGAAAGATTTGACATGAATTTTAATTCTTTTATTTGGTCTGTTTTATAATTGTAACCATGGCATCCCATTTGACCCTGAGATGAGCTTCCGATCCCATATTCTCTCCATCACCAAGACCGCCTACTTCCACCTCCGTAACATCACTCGTCTCCACCCCTGCCTCAGCTCATCTGCAGCTGAAACCCTCATCCATGCCTTTGTTGCCCCTAGACTCGACTATTCCAATGCTCACCTGGCCAGCCTCCCATCTTCCACCCTCTGTAAACTTGAGCTCATCCAAAACTCTGCTGCCCATATCCTAACTCGCACCAAGTCCTGTGTTCGTTGACCTACATTGGCTCCCGGTCTGGGAATGCCTCAATTTTAAAATTCTCATCCTTGTTTTCAAATCCCTCCATGGCCTCGCCTCTCCCTATCTGTGTAATCTCCTCCAGCTCTACAAACCTCCAAGAGCTCTGTGCTCCTCCAATTCTGGCCTCTTGCACTTCCCCGATTTTCATCACTCCACCATTGGCGGCCGTGCCTTCAGCTGCCTAGGCCCCAAACTCTGGAATTCCCTCCCTGAACCTCTTTCCCTCTCTATCTCTTTCCTTAAAACCTACCTTTTTGACCAAGCTTTTGGTCACCTGTCCTAATATCTCCTTATGTGGCTCAGTGTCAAATTTTGTTTCATAATACTCCTGTGAAGTGCCTTAGGATGTCTTACCACGTTAAAGGCGTTATATAAATGCAAGTTGTTGTTGTTGCAAATGTACCATTCGGCTTTGCCCTACCACTCCTACTCACTCAATTAGAACTCAAGTAAATCTATTGTTTCTCAGCCTTTGTTAATATAAAGTGAGAAAAAGAAATAAACACAGCAAAAGTATTACCCCATGAGAAGCACAAATCAATTTAATAATGCTTCTGTCAATTATAAGCCGTTTCTTAATATTTTACACATTTGTTATTTGTGTTTGACGGGCTCTTTTTTTTGATCCTTTCCAGCATCGATGCTGCTGCAACGATATATTACTTCAAAGCATTAACCCCCAGGTCCGTGTCTCCTGATAGATTTAAGAGCTTCTATTTATAATTTAGTCTGAAACAAACCTATAAGCTGCAAGCATAGAAAAAAAAATGTGACAATTTTTGTATGAAGTTACTGCTGGCAGTTCTCTAAAAATCGATGATTAGAGAGAGCCAACATGGATTTGTAATGGGTAGATCATGGCTAATGAACCTAATTGAATTTTTTGACGAAGTAACTAAAGTGGTACTTTAGACTATCTATGGATGTAGTTTATATGGACTTCCAGAAGGCATTCCATAAGGTTCCACATAAGAGACTGTTAGCTAAAATTAAAGCTCATGGAATTGAAAGCAAATTATTGAACTGGTTAGGAGATTGGTTAGGCCGGAGAAGACAGAGAGTAGGGATAATGGGTACGTACTCAAATTGGAAGGAAGTGACTAGTGGTTACCCACAAGGATTTGTGCTGGGGCCTCAACTATTCACTATATTTATTAATGATTAGATAACAAAATAGAGAGCCATATATCCAAGTTTGCCAATGACACAAAGATAGGTGGCACAGTAAGTAGTGTAGACGGGAGCATAAAATTACAAAGAGACATTGATAGATTAAGTGAGTGGGCACAACTGGGCCAGATGGATTTCAACAGTGGTAAGTGTGAGGTCATCCATTTTGGACCAAAAAAGGATAGATCCAAATATTTTTTAAATAGTGAAAAGCTCGGAACAGTGGATGTCTGAAGAGATTTAACGGTCCATATAACAAGAGGGCTAGAATATAAAGGGTAGGAAGTTTTGCTACAGCTATTCAAAGCCCTGGTTAGACCACATTTGGAGTACTGTGTACAGTTCTGGGCACCACACCTTAGAAAGGATATATCGGCCTTGGAAGGAGTGCAGCACAGATTCACCAGAATGTTACCAGGGCTCCAAGGGTTAAATTATAGGTGAGATTACATACAGTAGAAAACCAGGCAGAATACAGAGAGACCAGGGTGAAACTGAAAAAGGATACAAGAAGACCAAAGAGAGAACATGAGAAAAGATTAGCGGGTAACATATAAGGGAACCCAAAAAGCTTTTAAAAACATCTAACAAGTACAAGAATAGTTAAAGGAATGGTGAGGCCGATTAGGGACAAAAAAATAAATCTTCTTATGGAGGCAGAGGGCATGACTGAGATACTGAATGAGTACTTTGCATCTGTCTTCACAAAAACTTTGCATCTGTCTTCACAAAAGAAGAGGATGAATTTAATGTTGCTCTAGAGGAGGAGGGAGTAGAGGTATTGGATTGGATATAGCTAGATAGAAAGGAGGTGCTAAATAGGTTGGTACCATTCAAAGTTAACAAGCCACCCGGTCCAGATGGGATGCATCCTAGGTTGCAGATTTTGTACCTTTAACATTTGAATTTCTCCCTTCAGGCATTGTTCCTTCATCCAAGTCATTGATATATATTGTAAATAGTTGAGGCCCCAGCACTAAGCCCTGCAGCACCCCACTAGTTACAGATTGCCATTTTCTTTTATCCTGACTCTTTGTTTTCTGTTAGTTAGCCAATCCTCTATCCATGCCAGTATATTATCCCCAACACCATGAGCTCTTGTTTATGTGTTGTTGGTGTTGTGTTTTGGGTGCGGTGTTGTTGGTGGTGTGGTGTTGTTGGTGCAGTGTTGTTAGTGCGGTGCTTTTGTTGTTGCAAGGTTGTTATTGTTGGTGCGGAGTTGTTGTTGGTGTGGTCTTGTTAGTGTGGTGCAGGGTTGTTGTTGGTGCGTGGTTGTTGTTTGCGCAGTGTTGTTATCGCTGCAGTGTTGTTGGTGCAGTGCTGTTGTTGGTGCAGGTGTTGTTGTTGGTGCAGCGTTGTTGTTGACAGTTGTTGTTTGTTGTTGAACAGAGTTTCCGGTGAAGTTACACCAGCAGATCCGGGAAGCTCCGAGCAAATTCAACCCCCTTGTCCCTCGCAATTTTGTTTCATTAACATCACTACACAGAGCAAAAACCCCTGAATAAACGTGACTGCTGTTTAAATATTCTACATAAATAGTTTAGAAATATTTGTTACGTTGCTTTTGTTTACAGTCTTTCAGTGAAGAACTACCCACATAGGGATCTGTCCAATCAACAGAGATCACAGGGAAAATCAAGAATGTTTGTATTTTCTGTGCACTATCCATGTTAGTGAATTAAATATGGGATTGGGGGGAGGGTGCCTCCCTCTATATTTTTCCCTGCTTTTCTAACTCTCAGTCTAAGGCTTTTTTCCCTGTTGAACTTCAGATGTAGTAATACTATGCAGCAGTCAAGAAAAAGGCCTTCTTCGAACAGGATTTCTCCCTCTGGGTCACTGTTACCTTATTTTTATCTGATTCAATTTTTCTTATACAGTACATAAACTGGCTTTCAAAATAAAAAAATATATAAAACCTTTGACTTTGAAGTAAATCAATGGTGAACCAAGATCCTCAGCACTGCAAGATGACAATAAACAATCAGAGCAGACTGTACTGAAGCCTGGGCAGCTCGGTGCAACGGCTTGAATTTCAAACCACCCAAATTTTCCCTGAAAAAACGGAGTGAAATTCCCATTGTCCCCGGGAGCTGCAGATTTTGTTTATCTCTGTTAATGTTTTTTGATGTAACCAGAACATTACTGGCATGGTGGTATTGTTGTTGCTGCAATGTTGTTGGTGCGGTTGTGTTGTTGGTGTGGTGTTGTTGTTGGTGCGGTTGTGTTGTTGTGGCACAGTGTTGTTGTTAGTGCGGTGTTGTTGTTGCCGTGGTTGTGTTGTTGTTGGTGCAGTGCTGTTGTTGGTGCGGTTGTGTTGTTGTTGGTGCAGTGTTGTTGGTACGGTGTTGTTGTTGGTATGGTGTTGTTAGTGCGGTGGGTGTTGTCGGTACAATGGTGTTGTTGATGTGGTGCAGTGTTGTTGTTGGTCTGACTACGAGGGACCATATGGATGACTGGTAACAACTTACAACAACAATAACTTGCATTTATATAGCGCCTTTAGCCTCCAGCACATCCTCGATTTTAATCGCTCGACCAGTGGAGCGGCTGTGCCTTCAGCTGCCTAGGCCGTAAGCTCTGGAATTCCCTCTCTAAACCTCTCCGTCTCTCTCTCTTTCCTCCTTAAAACCTACCTCTTTGACCAAGTTTTTGGTCACCTGTCCTAATTTTGTTTGATAATGCTCCTGTGAAGCATTTTGGGACATTTTACTATGTTAAAGGCACTATATAAATGCAAGTTGATGTTGTTGTGTAAAACATTCCAAGGCGCTTCACAGGAGCATGATGGGACAACAATTTACAACGAGTCAAAGAAGATGACATTGGGACAGGTGACTGAACGCTTGGTCAAAGAGGTAAGTTTTAAGCAGCGTCTTAAAGGAGGAGAGAGAGAGCTGGAGAGGTGGAGAGGTTTAGGGAGGTATTTCCAGAGCTTGGGAACTAGACAGCTGAAGGCACGGACGCCAATGGTGGGCCGAAAGGAAGTTGGGGCGTGCAAGAGGCTAACGTTGAGCGTTGGAGGAACACAGAACTCTTGGAGAGTTGTTGGGACCGGAGGAGCTTACAGAGACAGGGATATTGCAACAAGGGTACGGTAGCATAGTGGTTATGTTACTGGACTAGTAATCCGGAGTCATGACTTCAAATCCTGCTCCAACAGCTCGGGAATTTAAATTCAATTAATTAAATAAAATCTGGAATTTAAAAAAAACTAACACCAGTAATGGTGGCCATGAAACTACCAGATTGTCGTAAAAACCCATCTGGTTCACTAATGTCCTTCAGGGAAGGAAACCGGCCGTCCTTACCCGGTCTGGCCTATATGTAACTCCAAACCCACAGCAAAGATCTCCCTCTGAAATGGCCTAGCAAGCCACTCAGTTATACAATCTTGCTACAGAAAGTCACAATAAGAATAAAACCGGACAGATCACCAGGCAACGGACACAATAAAGGCAAAATTGACCCTGCAAAGTCCTCCTCTCGAACATCTGGGGACTTGTGCCAAAATTGGGAGAGCTGTCCCACAGACTAGTCAAGCAACAGCCTGACATAGCCACACTCACAGAATCATACCTTTCAGCCAACGTCGCAGGCTCTTCCATCCCTGGGTATGTCCTGTCCCACCGGCAGGACAGACCCACCAGAGGTGGCGATACAGTGGCATACAGTCAGGAGGGAGTGGCCCTGGGAATTCTCAACATTGACTCTGGGCCCCATGAAATCTCATGGCATCAGGCCAAACATGGGCAAGGAAACCTCCTGCTGATTACCACCTACCACCCTCCCCCAGCTGATGAATCAGTCCTCCTCCATGTTCAGCACCACTTGGAGGAAGCACTGAGGGTAGCAACGGCACAGAACGTGCTCTGGGTGGGGGACTGCAATGTCCATCACCAAGAGTGGCTCGGTAGCACCACTACTGGCCGAGTCCTGAAGGACATAGCTGCCAGACTGGGCCTGCGGCAGGTGGTGAGCGAACCAACACGAGGGAAAAACCTACCTGACCTCGTCCTCACCAATCTACCTGTCGCAGATGCATCTGTCCATGACTGCATTGGTAGGACCAGCGCACAGTCCTCGTGGAGACAAAGTCCCATCTTCACACTGAGGACACCATCCAACATGTTGACTGGCTCTACCACCATGCAAAACGGGATAGATTCAGAACAGATCTAGCAGCTCAAAACTGGGCATCCATGAGGAGCTGTGGGCCATCAGCAGCAGCAGAATTGTATTCCTGCACAATCTGTAACCTCATGGCCTGGCATATTCCTCACTCTACCATTACCAACAAGCCAGGGGATCAACCCTGGCTCAATGACGAACGTAGAAGAGCATGCCAGAAGCAGCACCAGACGTACCGAAAAATGAGGTGCCAACCTGGTGAAGCTACAACTCAGGACTACATGCATGCTAAACAGCAGAAACAACATGCGATAGACAGAGCTAAGCGATTCCACAACCAATGGAACAGATCAAAGCTCTGCAGTCCTGCCACATCCAGTCGTGAATGGTGGTGGACAATTAAACAACTAACGGGAGGAGGTGGCTCTGTAAACATCCCCATCCTCAATGATGGCGGAGTCCAGCATGTGAGTGCAAAAGACAAGGCTGAAGCGTTTGCAGCTATCTTCAGCAAGAAGTGCCGAGTGGATGATCCACCTCGGCCTCCTCCTGATATCCCCACCATCACAGAAGCCAGTCTTCAGCCAATTTGATTCACTCCACGTGATATCAAGAAACGGCTGAGTGCACTGGATACAGCAAAGGCTATGAGCCCCGACACATCCCGGCTGTAGTGCTGAAGAATTGTGCTCCAGAACTAGCCGCGCCTCCAGCTAAACTGTTCCAGTACAGCTACAACACTGGCATCTACCCGACATCTGTCCACAAAAAGCAGGACAAATCCAATCCGGCCAATTACCCCCCCATCAGTCTACTCTCAATTATCAGCAAAGAAACGGAAGGTGTCGTCGACAATGCTATCAAGCGGCACTTACTCACCAATAACCTGCTCACCGATGCTCAGTTTGGGATCCGCAAGGACCACTCGGCTCCAGACCTCATTACAGCCTTGGTCCAAACATGGACAAAAGAGCTGAATTCCAGAGGCGAGATGATAGTGACTGCCCTTGACATCAAGGGAACATTTGACCGAGTGTGGCACCAAGGAGCCCTAGTAAAATTGAAGTCAATGGGAATCAGGGGGAAAACTCTCCAGTGGCTGCAGTCATACCTAGCACAAAGGAAAATGGCAGTGGTTGTTGGAGGCCAATCATCTCAGCCCCAGGACATTGCTGCAGGAGTTCCTCAGGGCAGTGTCCTAGGCCCAACCATCTTCAGCTGCTTCATCAATGACATTCCCTCCATCATAAGGTCAGAAATGGGGATGTTCGCTGATGATTGTACAGTGTTCAGTTCCATTCGCAATCCCCCAGATAATGAAGCAGTCCATGCCCGCATGCAGCAAGACCTGGACAACATCCAGGCTTGGGCTGATAAGTGGCAAGTAACATTCGCACCAGACATGTGCCAGGCAATGACCATCTCCAACAAGAGAGAGTCTAACCACCTCCCCTTGACATTCAACAGCATTTAGAAGGTTCACTCGGTTAATCCCGGGGATGAGGGGATGGACATATGAGGAGAGGTTGAGTAGATTGGGACTCTACTCATTGGAGTTCAGAAGAATGAGAGGCGATCTCATTGAAACATATAAGATTGTGAAGGGGCTTGATCGGGTGGATGCGGTAAGGATGTTCCCAAGGATGGGTGAAACTAGAACTAGGGGGCATAATCTTAGAATAAGGGGCTGCTCTTTCAAAACTGAGATGAGGAGAAACTTCTTCACTCAGAGGATAGTAGGTCTGTGGAATTTGCTGCCCCAGGAAGCTGTGGAAGCTACATCATTAAATAAATTTAAAACAGAAATAGACAGTTTCCTAGAAGTAAAGGGAATTAGGGGTTACGGGGAGCGGGCAGGAAATTGGACATGAATTTAGATTTGAGGTTAGGATCAGATCAGCCATGATCTTATTGAATGGCGGAGCAGGCTCGAGGGGCCGATTGGCCTACTCCTGCTCCTATTTCTTATGTTCTTATGTTCTTATTACCATCGCCGAATTCCCCACCATCAACATCCTGGGGGTCACCATTGACCAGAAACTTAACTGGACCAGTCACATAAATACTGTGGCTACAAGAGCAGGTCAGAGGCTGGATATTCTGTAGCAAGTGACTCACCTCCTGACTCCCCAAAGCCTTTCCACCATCTACAAGGCACAAATCAGGAGTGTGATGGAATACTCTCCACTTGCCTGGATGAGTGCAGCTCCAACAACACTCAAGAAGCTCGACACCATCCAGGACAAAGCAGCCCGCTTGATTGGCACCACATCCACCACCCTAAACATTCACTCCCTCCATCACCGGCGCACTGTGGCTGCAGTGTGTACCATCTACAAGATGCACTGCAGCAACTCGCCAAGACTTCCTTGACAGTACCTCCCAAACCCGCAACCTCTACCACCTAGAAGGACAAGAGCAGCAGTCACATGGGAACAACACCACCTGCACGTTCCCCTCCAAGTCACACACCATCCTGACTTGGAAATATATCGCTGTTCCTTCATCGTCGCTGGATCAAAATCCTGGAACACCCTTCCTAACAGCACTGTGGGAGAACCTTCACCACACGGACTGCAGCGGTTCAAGAAGGTGGCTCACCACCACCTTCTCAAGGGCAATTAGGGATGGGCAATAAATGCTGGCCTCGCCAGCGACGTCCACATCCCATGAACGAATAAAAAAAAAAAAATGCTGGCCTTGCCAACGACGCCCACATCCTATGAACGAATAAAAAATCCCATTGTTTTATTTCTACAGCATTCAGTACAACAGAACAAAAGCTGCTTGGCGACGCTATTTAAACAGCATAATGGTTATTTCAGGAAACATTTTTAAAAAATGAATTAAGAAACACATAGAGAAAATACTAGAAACACGTAGCAGGACAATGAATATTTGTAAAACAGAAAGGATAACGTTTCAGGTCTGACGTTCTGGCTAAGGATCTTTTGTTTTCACAGATGCTGATGCCCCTGCTGAGTATTTCCAGCCTTCGCAGTTTTATTTCTAGTTATCTTTCATTAAGAAGTTCATTAAAAAGTTTGATGTTTCCCCCGTTGTGCACTTGGAAAGGGCAGGAATTGCGAGGTTGTGCTCGAGCACAGCTTGGAACTAAGGCGATGCTGAGGGAGGGGGTGGTCGATTTGAACTGTTTGCTGCCGGGCGGGAGACGGGCGATGACGGCCCGCCCCCGTTTTACACCCCGCCCGGCTTTCCTTTCCGTTGACGTCAAAGGGGAGGGGCATAACAGGCGGGAACATTTAAAATGGACCAATTATGGCACTGCAGCCCCGATTCAATGCCTGCGCCTGCAATTGGCAAAGGCTCCGTGTCGGCGGTAATTGCAACCCTGCAATCTCTTCTCTCAGTCAGTATGTGCAGTCGCTTCTGAATACCACCAGTCTCCCGATGCAGCTCTGGTCTATAGGTATGTCACAACAACAACAACAAGTTGCATTTATATAGCGCCTTTAAAATAGTAAAACGTCCCAAGGCGCTTCACAGGGGCATTCTCAAACAAAAATTGACACTGAGCCACATATTAGGACAGGTGATCGATAGCTTGGTCCAAGAGTTAGGAGTGTCTTCAAGGAGGAGAGAGAGGTAGCGAGGTGGAGAGGTTTAGGGAGAGAATTCCACAGCTTTGGGCCTAGGCAGCTGAAGGCACGGCCGCCAATGGTGGAGCGATTAAAATCTGGGATGCGCAAGCGACAAGAATTGGAGGAGCGCAGAGATCTCGGAGGGTTGTAGGGCTGGAGGAGGTTACAGAGATAGGGAGGGGTGAGGCCATAGAGGGATTTGAAAACAAGGATGAGAATTTTAAAATTCAGGAGTTCCCGGACTGGGAGCCAATGTAGGTCAGCGAGAACAGAAGTGATGGGTGTACGGGACTTGGTGCAAGTTTGGATATAGGCAGCAGAGTTTTGGATGAGCTCAAGTTATGGAGGGCGGCCAGGAGAGCATTGGATTGGTCAAGTCTAGAGGTAACCAAGGCATAGATGAGAGTTTCAGCAGCAGATGAGCTGAGGCAGGGGTGGAGACGGGCGATGTTACGGAGGTGGAAGTAGGCGGTCTTGGTGATGGAGTGGACATGTGGTTGGAAGCTCATCTCAGGGTCAAATATGACACCAAGGTTGTGAACAGTCTGGTTCAGCCTCATACAGTGGCCAGGGAGAGGGATGGAGTCAGTGGCTAGGGAACGGGGTTTGTGGCGGGGACCGAAGACAGTGGCTTCGGTCTTCCCAGTACTTAGTTGGAGGAAATTGTTGCCCATCCAATACTGGATGTCGGACAAGCAGTGTGACAAATCAGATAGTGAAGGGGTCGAGGGAAGTGGTGGTGAGGTAGACCTGGGTGTCGTCAGCATACATGTGGAATCTGATGTTGTGTTTTCGGATGATGTCACCAAGGGGCAGCATGTAGATGAGAAATAGGAGGGGGCCAAGGATAGATCCTTGGGGGACTCCAGAGGTAATGATGCGGGAGCAGGAAGAGAAGCCATTGCAGGTGATTATCTGACTATGGCTGGATAGATAAGGATGGAACCAGGAGAGTGCAGTCCCACCCAGCTGGACGACGGAGGAGAGGCGTGGGATGAGGATGTGGTCAACCGTGTCAAAGGCTGCAGACAGGTCGAGAAGAACGAGGAGGGATAGTTTACCACCGTCACACCTTACGTATTAAAGAAATAGTGGCTGATGTGACGCATAATGTTAAGTTCTGGTGAAAGAAGAGCAAGCAGCTACAGAACAAAAATGTTATCTCTCTTGAGATTATAATCGCGTTGTCGTTCCATTTTTTTTAACGGCTGAGATATTTTAGCTTTTCTCGTTTACTGATTTCCCCATTAGGAATTACATTGCCTTCTGCACCACTCACAGACTTCCACTTTGATGGCAGTGAGATTGTCCCGCAATCACATTCGTTCACTTGTCAAGTAAGTTAAGGACTCTTCTGCTGGTGATTGTCCCATTCAAATAAACGCTGAATGACACATTTATAATTAGATCTCGAAACATTACACTTTTGAGTTAGTGGAATACAAAAAAAACGTGAGCCTGTCAGGAATTCCTGAGTAGTCTGCTGAGCAGCTTTGATTTCCAGTGTTGATTAGGGGATTGTTGCTACGGTGACACCCGTGACACGAAAAGACTACCTTTATTAGGTGGCTGCAAATTGGAGGCAGCAAGTTAGATGAAAATAGAATGATGAAACTGAAATTATTTTTAGCAAGGCCGAATGGTGAGTCTAACCCTGCTTTGGTGGGGCAAATTCACCAAAGGCCTTGAGATTACAGAATACTAGAATAGGAACATTTAACACACGCATCTAAAATTCCTCTCTCTTTACTGCTTTGGCAGACGTCTTAAAATAAAGTCGTAACCTGATCAATTGGTTTTCACTAACAAAACATTCAACATATTGTGGTTCAAACAGCTGATCATGGACTGGACGCACTAAGGTGTATAGTGCTCTGTACATTTGATCAGTGTGGGGCATTGGAAATTACATTTGCAAATCTCAGCAGCACAATTCTCACAGAACCAACGATCCCTTTAAGAGTTGCTGATCAGTTTAAAGAACGTACCAAGCCTTAAAACCTTGTAAGCTGACACTGTCCCAAGGCCTGATCCTAGTGTGATGAGTTTGATTTCAAGTGTGCACTATTTTTAACACAATGTTAACAGGTTGATTCATTTTTTTTTCACAAACAATTAAAGTAGGAATTTAATGCGAGTGTCGTAACTTGAGCTTCAGTCTTGCAGCTTCCACTGCGCGACCTGGTCCTGTCGTCAGCTGGTAGCCATATACACGCACTTTCCAGCAGGGGTCACTAGTTAGGGATCAGGAGCCGAAGCCCTGGTTGAATTTTCCCCACTCGAGCTCGGGATGCTGGGGCAAACTGCAACATGCTTACTGCCAACTCCAGCTGAATGATCGAACCCAACATAGACCAAAGGTTAACCCTGGAGCCTTCCATGGTGGGGTTGGGGTTGTGGGTGGGGGGGGGGGGGGGTGTGGAGGAGAAGAGATTCTTTTTGTTCGCTATTTGTAGCAAAATTGTAACCATGTTTACAAGGAGCTTTGCTACAGTGAGCAAACAGAGGAAATCTTTCCTCCCCTTGATCTGTGTGCCTCAAGAATTATACCAGACAATGCAATAAGCCATTCAGAGAACTATTTTTAACAAATAAAATTGCTGCAGAATATATTTTTCTTCTGCTTTGCTAGAAGATGCCGACTCGTGCTGTGGTACAAACCCACAGGCACCAGAGACTTGTGGCGCCAAGTGTCGATGGGCTGCTCGAGCTCAACGTGTGGGGAAGGGCATTTATAGCGGAGCTCGACCCTGCCTCCACTTGAAAGTGGTGAGCAACACTGCATTGTCCGGAAGAATATAATAAAGACGGAGAGAGCTCAATTATCATTATGAACAGCTCTCCGATTTACACTCTCAGGGGTAGAATTCGACTTTGTGCGATGGTGTAAAATGGGTGATAGCAAGTCAGCAGCCCGTTTTGCATCTCTCCCCGTTTTCCCCCCCCACCACCCTGCAGCTCGCCGACCCGTTGTTAACGAGGCCACGGCTCAAAGTCTGTACTGCTTCTTTGCTTCGAATGCGGGCGACAAGTCCAGCACACTGTGCTGATCCGTTGCCCAAAAACTCAAATGTGTTTTCTGATGACATTCAGCTCCACTTCTTCTCTACTTCTCTCCTCTCCACGATTACCTCCCTGCTGTCAGAATTGCAGATGAGCCAAAACTTCTTTCAGACTGAATCACTATGTTCAGCCCATGCCAAACAACTTGCTATTGATTTCATCTCCCTCTCAAAACCCCTCCATCTCATTTCCTTTCTCCCCATCTTTATGAATCCCTTCATGACATCACCCCACACTATCTCTCTGACCTCCTTCAGCTTTACGTCTCATCCCAGGCCCTTCAGTCCTCTAACTCTGGCCACCTGCGCTTCTCCCCCTCCCCTCACTCCGCCATTGGTGGCATAGCCTTCAGCTCCAAGAACATAAGAAATAGGAGCAGGAGTAGGCCATACGGCCCCTCGAGCCTGCTCTGCCATTCAATAAGATCATGGCTGATCTACAACCACAACTCCACTTTTCCGCCTTATCCCCAAATCCCTTGATTCCCTTAGGTTCCAAAAATCTATCGCTCTCAGCCTTGAATACATTCAACGACTGAGCATCCACAGCCCTCTAGGGTATAATTCCAAAGATTCACAACCCTCTGAGTGAAGAAATTCCTCCTCATCTCAATCCTAAATGGCCGACCCTTCATCCTGAAACTGTGCCACATAGTTCTAGACTCTCCAACCATGGGAAGCAGCCTCTCAGCATCTACCCTGTCGCGCCGTCTCAGAATCTTATGTTTCAATGAGGTCGCCTCTCATTCTTCTAAACTCTAAAGAGTATAGGTCCATTCTACTCAATCTCTCCTCATAGGACAACCCTCTCATCCTAGGAATTTCCAGGCCCTACTCTCTGGAACTCCCATCTTAAACCTCTCTACCTTTCTTCCTCTCTCCCATCCTTTAAGTGCCTGCTCTCGCATAATGCTCAGGTGCATTAAGATGTTCTAAAAACATTGTGCGTCAATTGGAAGGCACTGGTAAGAATGCTGCTCAGTTAGCTAAACCAGCATTTAACTGAGGCAATTAATGTCCTGTTTTCCAATCTAACTGTGGAGTGTGCAATTTATGTGAGAAGTAATGGGAAATCATAAAAGGAATGAAACTAGATTTGGCATGGAATTTCCCATGTATTTCACCCAGAATCACATGTAATCAGGGTGTAAAGCAAATGCCTGGCATAAAGGATTGAGGAAACTCGGGCGCAAGTGTGTTACGCACGTAATTACACTACACCTGACTTTCATAAGAACATAAGAAATAGGAGCAGGAGTAGGTCATCCGGCCCCTCGAGCCTGCTCCGCCATTCAACAAGATCATGGCTGATTTTCTACCTCAGTGCCATTTTCCTGCACCATTCCCATATCCCTTGATGCCTTTAATATCTAGAAATCTATCGATCTCTGTTTTGAATGTACTCAATGACTGAGCCTCCACAGCCCTCTGGGGTAGAGAATTCCAAAGATTCACCACCATCTGAGTGAAGAGATTTCTCCTCCTCTCAGTCCTAAATGGCCTATCCCTTATTCTGAGACTGTGACTCCTGGTTCTAGACTCCCCAGCCAGGGGAAACATCCTCCCTGCATCTACCCTGTTGAACCCTGCAAGAATTTTGTATGTTTCAATGAGATCACCTCTCATTCTGCTAAACTCTAGAGAACACATGCCTAGTCTACTCAATCTCTTCTCATACGACAATCCTGCCATCCCAGGAATAAGTCTGATGAACCTTCATTGCACTCCCTCTATGGCAAGTATATCCTTCCTTAGGTAAGGAGACCAAAATTGTACACAATACTCCAGGTGCGGTCTCACCAAGGCTCTATATAATTGCAGTGAGACATCTCTACTCCTGTACTCAAATCCTCTTGTAATAAAGGCCAACATACCATTTGCCTCCCTAATTGCTTGCTGCACCTGCATGTTAGCTTCCAGTGACTCATGTGCAAGGACATCCAGGTCCTTTTGAGCATCAACATTTCCCAATCTCTCACCATTTAAAAAACACTCTGTATTTCTGTTTTTCCTACCAAAGTGGATAACTTCACATTTATCCACATTATATTCCATCTGCCATGTTCTTGCCCACTCACTTAGCCTGTCTATATCCCCTTGAAGCCTCTTTGCATCCTCCTCACAACTCACATTCCCACCTAGTTTTGTGTCATCAGCAAACATGGAAATATTACATTTGGTCCCCTCATCCAAATCATTGATATAGATTGTGAATAGCTGGGGCCCAAGCACCGATCCCTGTGGTACCTCACTAGTCACAGTCTGCCATTCTGAAAAAGACCCATTTATTCCTACTCTCTGTTTTCTGTCTGTTAACCAATTCTCAATCCATGCCAGTATATTACCCCCAATCCCATGTGCTCTAACTTTGTTCACTAACCTCCTGTGTGGGACCTTATCGAAAACCTTCTGAAAATCCAAATACACCACTTCCACTGGTTCCCCCTTATCTACTCTACTAGTTACATCCTCAAAGAACTCCAATAGGTTTGTCGCTCTTTTAGGCCCGTCTATTGATCCCTAAGCCTGAACATATCTCGGCTCATTTTAATGGCTCAGCCCCCAGGCTGAAGAGCCGTACACGTGAATTTCCTGCAATTACGCTGGTTCAGAATGGTCACAAAATTAAGCCCGGAGTTTTTGGCACAGCAGGAAACTAAGCAATTTTTTTTGGTGTTCTATTGCGTTTGTTTTGTGATTTTAAAAAATGTATCCTCACCGAGACCTGCTCTGTACTTTCTACTTCTTTGAATACATTTTTATGGCATCAGTATCAAATTAATGACTGGAAAGCTTCCACGATTGCATGTCCTTAAACAGGCTGTGCCTAATGTGCGTAAATAATAGAAGGCTTAAAACTTTAATTTCCATGCTTGAAGAAGGAATATATGGGGCTCAATTTTAGGAAGCAATTGCGGGTGCGTTGGGGGCAGGGGGGCTCCGAAAATCACGGAAATCCCGTTCTGGTTCGGAAGCCGGCTCCAACCCACCAACTTCTGAGTTTCCCAGGGACCCACCTGTGTGCGCGGGGCGATCCGAAAAAAGGAAGTCCCGCCGGCAACTAAAGCCAGCGGAATGACAGTTAAAGAGCCAAATGTACCTCACTGAGGTACTTAAGGCACTTTACTTGTGACAGAGTAAGTGATTATAATGATTTTTAACTTACTTGGGCGGCTTGCCCACCACTTCTGATTCACGCCTGGTGAAATCAGGCATGAAGGGCCGGATCAGGGATAAAGAAACTAAATAAATGAAACAGAACACCATAGAAGGAAGTTAAAACACAAAATGAACCTACCTTTGCACCCTGCTCTGATGTGCAATGTCTCCCCCTCCGATCTCCCCCTCTTCACCCCCCCCCCCGATGTCCTCCCGATGTCCCCCTCTTCACCACCCACCGATGTCCCCCTCTTCACCCCCCCAATGTCCTCCCGATGTCCCCCTCTTCACCACCCACCGATGTCCCCCTCTTCACCCCCCCATTGTCCTCCCGTGTCCCCCTCTTCACCCCCTGATCTTCCCCTCTCACCCCCAACCTTCCCCTCTCCCCTCCGATGTCCCCCTCTGCAACCCCTGATCTTCACCTCTCCCCCCCCAATCTCCCACTTTCTCCCCCGATGTCCCCCTCTTCACCCCGATAATCCCCTCTCCCCCCCCCCCCGATCTTCCCCTTCCCCCCCCCCCCCGATCTTCCGTTCCAGCGCCGGATGATGTCTCTCTCTCTCTCTCTTTCTCTGCCCCCCCACCCCCCCACCTCGTGTTGCATTTCCCCCGACAGCCAGTCTGTCAATCAGGCTGGCTGCCGGGCATGAAATTCGGCGAGGACGTTAATCATCAGCAATCACCATGCGATTGTGTCGGAAACGGTAAGTTTTGTTCATGCGGGTCTGCCACGCGCACCTTCACCCCTCCACTGCCAACCCAATTGCAAACTCGACCCCATGGTGTGAGTTCAGCGATTTCCTCGGACCCTGATTTACGCTTGTTTACATCCGTTTTTACATTCCGGCGTAAGCTAATGAGATTGGCAAGAAATTTAGATGTAAGTAGACATAGGAAAATGAGCACACGAGTTGGCGTAATTTCAAGTGTAATGATTCCGGCCCCTAGGAAGTCCCACCTTTCAGATTAAGATCAACTTATCACACTATTCTGTGCTGTCTGCAGAGTGCTGTCTCCAAAATGGAAGGGTAAGTCAAGAGTATTGGAGCTGGGCAGTGGGGGGGGGGGGGGGGGTTCCATCATCACACAAGAGGTCAACATGGGAATACACTCCAGGGAAGCCTTGGAAGGATAGCTGGAAGAAAGTATCAGATTTGAATAAGTATATCCTGCTCTACTTGTACGTCGCCACTGATGACAAACAAAGTTACAGATGGTCCTTGAGCACCTTAGTGCACGTGACCTGAATTGATCCCCTACATGTGTAACACAAGGGGAAACAATGAACATGATTGAGAATTTGAACAGCTGCACCTGCATGTTAGCTTCCAGTGACTCATGTACAAGGACATCCAGGTCCTTTTGAGCATCAACATTTCCCAATTTCTCACCATTTAAAAAATACTCTGCATTTCTGTTTTTCCTACCAAAGTGGATAACTTCACATTTTTCCACATTATATTCCATCTGCCATGTTCTTGCCCACTCACTTAGCCTGTCTATATCCCCTTGAAGCCTCTTTGCATCCTCCTCACAGTTCACATTCCCACCTAGTTTTGTGTCATCAGCAAACATGGAAATATTACATTTGGTCCCCTCTCCCCTCCGATGTCCTGAAATGATGTAGCCGGAAAAAACTGAAGACCAGCAGTGACTATTCACATTTACACATGACAATTATAAGGAAGGAACTTGCATTTATATTGCGCCATTCATAATCTCAGGATGCTGCAAAGCGCTTCACAGCCCCAACGAAGTACTTTATGAAGTGTAGTCACTGTTGTAATGCAGGATACCTATAATGCATTCACTCAGCTCTCTAACATCCTCACAAATTTCTCCTAGGCAAGCTATCTAGGCAACATTTAGGTAAGCGAAGGCATGAAATTGTGCTGCTGCCATCGCCTAAAATACCCAGCACAATAGATTTGTTTAATGTGCTTCATCTTCTCCTTACAAAAAAAAGGGCACACTTCAACATGAGGCACAAAGTGTAGACGGGTGGAGGGGCTCGACAAGGCAAAGCTCTCATCTCTTAGAAGATGGTGTTGTGAAAATCCTCGGTCAGGAAGTTATACGTGTCTCGGGTGACATGCAAGCTGGAAGACAGGAGTGTGCTCCTTTAAAATTACAGTCACATATCTTCTCTGTACAAATGTGTTTCAGGAGATGTAAAGCCGTGATTGCGTTGCACTGCAAAATGTGCCCTGTACAGAAATAGAAACATGCCTAATTATGCACATTGACTTGCCAGGCACCCTGTCCTTGTTTTACAGATTATGCCACACACCCCTAGAGCAACATGCTAGTTCTCTCACCAACAAATGTCGTCATCACTTGGAGCAGGCATCAGCCCTGAGATAACATACTCTGGAGAATTTTAGTGATTTAGAAGAGGGAGCAAACACAGGGTGAATTACTTCTCCGAGGTGTAGAAAGGATAGAGGTGGGGTGGGAGGGGGAGGCTAAAGAAAGATTGGCTGGTGAATAGAGGCACAGCATCACCACAGTTCCTGTTGAGTTCCTTTGTGATTCCCATTTCATGGGGTTAGCTGTGAAACTAAGGATAGTTCATAAGCACAAATAGGTGCACTGTCATGAAGTAAGAGTTCACTAGTCTGCAGACTGTAATTGGACAGCCTGTCATATTAGCAGCATTAGCAAGAGAGACCTCGGATATATAGGTGGCAAGTGCGACGGGTGAATATTTTTTAATTTGTCTTTTTTCATTTTGCCTTTGTTTATTTTGTAACGTGTTCTGAGTGATTGGGGTAGTTGAAACTCTCTCATTTAAATGTATCCGAGAGATACAACAGTCGAGAAAGGAGGAACAGTTCTGGAGTTTGAGTAAGGAGGTCTATATGAAATGTCCTGAATTTAGACATGGTATATAAACAGGAGCACTTCGGCAAAATTGCACACCAGCAGCCTGTAATTTACTGTCCATTAATTATAGTTGACAGAAAATCATGAGCTGGGCTTGCAATATATGCTCCCAGTGCATGCCAGAAATGCAAAAGCAGAATGTAGATACTAATAAGTCAATAATGTTTCAAAGTCGGGTTTCTGATTCTTAGTTTACCTATTCAATCATTGTAGGTGAAGCTTTGATTTATTCTCTCTCTAAAAGTTATAATATAATTTGTATTAATGTTGTTCAGAATATTGTACTTTGTACCTCTAACCATGCAGGAAGCATGGAAGGAATTGTAAATCAGGTTATTTAATAATTTGAGTATTTCCAGTATTTTCTGTTTTTATTTCAGATTTCCAGCATCCGCAGTTATATGCTCTTGATTATTTAATATCTGTGACTTTTCAATTGTTAAGAAAATGCTCATTTTCTAACAGTCTTCTCATTTTGTGATCGCAGTGTTGGCGAACTCAAGCAATTGGTGGCATGTCATTAGGGCAGATTTTCATCGCATAGTGCTTGGGCTTAAAAGGTTGCCTGGGCGGAACGCATGGAGGAAAACTGGGCTGACAGGATTGCATGCTTGTAACAGAGCCTACCTGGTTTTCCATTCATTTAAATTAACGGTGAGAACGTTGGGAAGGTTCTGTTAAGACATGCAAATTCTCTCAGTCCAATTTACCTCTATGCACTAAGCCCAGAAGCTGTAAGTAGAAAATCTACCCAATTGTTTTTAACTACAATCAACTGCTTCCTGTGACTAATTGAGGTAAAGGTATGAGAGAGAGAAAGAGAGAGACAGAGAGCGAGCTCGTATGCGTGCATAAAGAAGGGAAGGGTAATGAATAAGAACATAAGAACATAAGAAATAGGAGCAGGAGTAGGCCAATAGGCCCTTCGAGCCTGCTCCGCCATTTAATAAGATCATGGCTAATCTGATCCTAACCTCAAATCTAAATTCATGTACAATTTCCTGCCCGCTCCCCGTAACCCCTAATTCCCTTTACTTCCCTTTCTGTTTTAAATTTATTCAATGATGTAGCTTCCACAGCTTCCTGGGGCAGCAAATTCCACAGACCTACCACCCTCTGAGTGAAGAAGTTTCCCCTCATCTCAGTTTTGAAAGAGCAGCCCCTTATTATAAGATTATGCCCCCGAGTTCTAGTTTCACCCATCCTTGGGAACATCCTCACCGCATCCACCCGATCAAGCCCCTTCACAATCTTATATGTTTCAATAAGATCGCCTCTCATTCTTCTGAACTCCAATGTTGAATGTTGAAACTTAACACAGATTTACTAGAAGAACCAGCCAGCTTGGTGAGTCAAAGTGCTTAATTAACCCTGTGACACAGGCTCAGTTGTTG
The DNA here is from genome assembly GCF_035084215.1 of Heptranchias perlo. Taxonomy (NCBI): domain Eukaryota; kingdom Metazoa; phylum Chordata; class Chondrichthyes; order Hexanchiformes; family Hexanchidae; genus Heptranchias; species Heptranchias perlo. Next base: position 147,754,222 of record NC_090326.1, on the reverse strand, counting down.
TATCTTTCAGAAACACTCTCACTGATTGTGTGGAGACATTTAGGTCCACACTCCATGACTGTCAGCCAGCTTCAGTATGTTTGAAGCTGGTCTCCAGAGAACCACAAGTCAGGGATTCCAGAGAACTCATGCCAGTGCAATGCTCGGTGTTTAAGCATTGGCACTGGTCATTGTGAGGACTCAGATTCCAATAGGAGCATGCCTGAAGATGCAGAGGAACAGGTAAGTGATTCCCAAAACATTATTCACAACTGCCTCTGGACAAATGACAGAAGAGAATAGAAACATAGGAACAGGAGGAGGCCATTCTGCCCCTCAGGTCTGATCCGCCACTCAATGGGATCATGGCTGATCACAAAATCAACAAGCCACAGTAGCCCAGAAAAAAGGCAGGCTACTTCTAAAGGCAAGGTAACAGCTACATTACATGTAGGTTTGCAGCAAACTCTCCCAGGAAGCCCCAACACTTACTCCTGCCAGTAGTACATCATCTAGGAGTAGTATAGTGAAAGTAATGTGGAGCACTAGTTCATGCAGGACAATGATAGGCCCAGCACCAAATCACATTAAACAGAGACTACACCTTCACTATTATTCTCAACAGTTTCCACATAAACAGCACTGTGAAGACAGTTCAATGAAATAGAAAGGCGACTTCCTGCAGTGGCTGCTGAGCCTCTGCCAGCACCGCATCATCCTCCTGTACCATGGCTTGCGGCTGCTCATTTTCCAAAGACTTCTTTTGACAGCTATGTCAGGCAACATCCAGCACGTCACATCACGTCATGTCACATTCTGCCAGCTCTATCAAGGCACACAGTAGGCCAATGATGGTCTACTACGGTGCAGCCCAACATCTGAAACATTGTTTGAGGATGCCAACTACCTGCTTCATGACGTTCCTGCTTCACAAAGCTGCTTTGTTGCATGTTTTTTGCTGAGGACTACAGGAGGTCTCATAGTGCCAACGTTATGCACATTTTAAGTAGGTGACTCATTGAACTCAGTGGAGGAGTAAAATCGGACATGGTGTAGAACGGGCCTCCAATCCGAACTCACCCCATTCCCGCTGGGCGGGTTAGGTTCAAATCGAGGCTGAGTATTGAGTTAATGAACCCATCAATTTCAGCTGAATTCCTAGAAAGTTTTTTTTATGATTGACAGCAAAACTGGCTACTCACAAACCTGCCAAGACTTGTCGATTTCAAGTCCATCCCCCCACCCCTGTTAAGCTAGAAACAATGTAAACCATGAACTCTGGGATTGAAACCATGAACTCACTACATCGTCCAAAGGTTAAAACTTTGAGCCTCAGAGATGCCTGCTACTTTTGTCAGGTGAATCTGGCTAATTCCTAGCAAGCATGTTGTGTGTGTGTGCTGTTCCACCTAAAAGGAAAGGGTAGGACTGGAAAAATGGTAGAAAGTAGTTTGTTCCAGCTGTATCTGTCAATTACAGCCAATGTCCCTAGAGGAGGGTATTAACAGCACTGAAAAGAAAAATAAAACTTGCAGACAGGAATGAGGATTAGTATCAGCTTGGCTCAGTTTTAGCATTCTCACATATAATTATATATAACGATATAATAAAGAATAGTCAGCATGGATTTCAAAAGGGAATGTCATGCTTGACCAACCTTATTGAATTCTTTGAAGAAGTAACAGAAAGTGTACACAAGGGTAATGCAGTAAATGTAATATATTTGGATTTTCAAAAGGCCTTCGATAAGTTACTGCAAAGTAGACTCATGACTAAGGTCAGAGCATGTGGAGTCAGGGGACAAGTAGCAGAATGGATAGCAAGCTGGCTACAAAACAGAAAACAGAGGGTAGGGGTTAAAGGTAGTTACTCAGACTGGCAAAAGGTGAGAAGTGGTGTTTCACAAGGATCAGTACTGGGACCACTGTTTTTCACCATTTACGTAAACGATTTGGACTTGGGAATTGAAAGCACAATTTCAAAATTTGCAGACGACACCAAATTGGGGGGTATAGTTAATATGGAGGACTGCGACAAAATACAGGAAGGCATTAATAAACTTGCAGAATGGGCATGTAATTGGCAAATGAATTTTAATATAGATGAGTGTGAGGTATTACATTTTGGTAGGAAGAATAAGAGTCTAAATGGGGTAGAGGAGAAGAGGGATCTGGGGGTACAGATACACAAATCACTAAAAGTAGCGACGCAGGCTTCATTTCTAGAGGGATAGAATTGAAAAGCAGAGAAGTTGTGTTACACTTGTAAATAGAACCACGGTTAGACCACACTTGGAGTACTGTGAATAGTTCTGGTCTCCATATGTTAAAAAGGAGATAGAGGCACTGGAGAAGGCGCAAAAAAATTTACTAGGGTGATACCAAAACTCCGAAGTTATACCTATCAGGAAAGATTGAGCATGATGGGGGTTCTCCTCGTTTTTCCTACCAAAATGATCACTTCATAATTTTCTGAGTTAAATTTCATCTGTCACGTGTCTGCCCATTCCACCAGCCTGTCTATATCCTCTTGAAGTCTATCACTATCCTCCTCACTGTTTACTACCCTTCCAAGTTTTGTGTCATCTGCAAATTTTGAAATTGTGTTCTGTACACCCAAGTCCAAGTCATTAATATATATCAAAAAAAGCAATGGTCCCAGTACCGACCCCTGGGGAACACCACTGTATACCTTCCTCCAGTCTGAAAAACAACTGTTCACCACTACTCTCTGTTTCCTATTACTTAGCCAATTTCGTATCCATGCTGCCACTACCCTTTTATTCCATGGGCTTCAAGTTTGATGACAAGCCAATTATGCGGCACTTTGTTAAATGCCTTTTGAAAGTCCATATACACAACATCAACTGCATTGCCTCATCAACCCTCTCTGTTACCTCATCAAAAAACTCAATCAAGTTGGTTAAACACGATTTGTCTTTAACAATCCGTGCTGGCTTTCCCTAATTAATCCACACTTGTCCCAGATTATCGTTTCTAAAAGTTTCCCCACCATCGAGGTTAAACTGCCGGGTTTATCTTTACACCCTTTTTTGAACAAGGGTGTAACATTTGCAATTCTCCAGTCCTCTGGCACCACTCCTGTATCTAAGGAGGATTGGAAGATTATGGCCAGTACCTCTGCAATTTCTATCCTTACTTCCCTCAGCAATCTAGGATGCATTCCATCTGGACCGGGTGACTTATCTATTTAAGTACAGCCAGCCTTTCTAGTACCTCCTATTTATCAATTTTTAGCCCATCCAGTATCTCAACTATCTCCTCATTTACTGTGACTTTAGCAGCATCTTCTTCCTTTGTAAAGACAGATGCAAAGTACTCATTTAGTACCTCAGCCATGCCTTCTGCCTCCATGCGTAGATCTTCTTTTTGGTCCCTGATTGGCCCCACCTTTCCTCTTACTACCTGTTTACTGTTTACATGCCGATAGAAGACTTCTGGATTCCCTTTTATGTTAGCCGCCAGTCTATTCTCATACTCTCTCATTGCCCCTTTTATTTCCTTTTTCGCTTCCCCTCTGAACTTTCTATATTCAGCCTGGTTCTTACTTGTGTTATCAACCTGACATCTGTCATACGCCCCTTTTTTCTGCTTTATCTTACTCTCTGTCTCTTTTGTCACCCAGGGAGCTTTGGTTTTAGTTGCACTTCCTTTCTCTGTCGTGGGAATGTATCTAAACTGTACCCGAACCATCTCCTCTTTAAAGGCCGCCCTTTGTTCAATTACAGTTTTACCTACCAATCTTTGATGCCAATTTACCCGGGCTAGATCTGTTCTCATCCCATTGAAATTGGCCCTCCGCCAATTGAGTGGTCTGTGTCATTTTCCATAGCTATTCTGAGCCTCATGATACTATGATCTCTGTTCCCTAAATGCTCCCCCACTGACACTTGCTCCACCACACTAAACATTCACTCCCTTCACCACCGGCGCACTGTGGCTGCAGTGTGTACTATCCACAGGGTGCACTGCAGCAACTCGCCAAGGCTTCTTCGACAGCACCTCCCAAACCCGCGACCTCTACCATCTAGAAGGACAAGAGCAGCAAGCACATGGGAACAACACCACCTGCACGTTCCCCTCCAAGTCACACACCATCCCGACTTGGAAATATATCGCCGTTCCTTCATTGTCGCTGGGTCAAAATCCTGGAACTCCCTTCCTAACAGCACTGTGGGAGAACCGTCACCACACGGACTGCAGCGGTTCAAGAAGGCGGCTCACCACCACCTTCTCGAGGGCAATTAGGGATGGGCAATAAATGCTGGCCTCGCCAGCGATGCCCACATCCCGTGAACGAATAAAAAAAAACTTGACCCGCCTCATTCCCTAGAACCAAGTCCAACAATGCCTCCTTCCTCATTGGGCCGGAAACGTACAGGGGTTAAAAAAGTTGTCCTGAACACATTTCAAAAATTCCTCTCCCTCTTTGCCCCTTATATTATTATGTTATCCCAGTCTGTATTAGGATAATTGAAGTCCCCAGTTATCACTACTCTATAGCTTTTGCGCCTCTCTGTAATTGCCCTGCAGATTTGCTCCTCTATATCCCTCCCACTAGTTGGTGGCCAATAGAATACCCTCAGTAGTGTAATGGCACCTCTATTGTTTCTTAACTCTAGCCAAATAGATTCTGTCCTTGACCCCTCCAGGACATCCTCTCTCTCCAGCACTGCAATATTCTCCTTAATCAATATTGCCACCACCCCCTTTCTTTCCTTCTTCCCTATCTTTCCTGAACACCTTGTATCCAGGAATATTTAGTACCCAATCCTGCCCTTTTTTGAGCCAAATCTCCGTTATTGCCACAATATCGTATTCCCATGTGGCTAATTGCGCCTGCAGCTCACCAACCTATGCTTCATGTGTTTACACACATGCACTGTGAACCTACCTTAGACCTTCGTGTATTGTCTCTTAGTCTGATCCCATCTAATACCGTACTATTTCTTAGTCTGGTGCTATCTGAATCTCTTTCAATCCTTTGTGCACCTTGTTTCTCCTTTCCAATGCTACATCCTGGTGCCCAACCCCCTGCCAAATTAGTTTAAATCCTCCTCCACAGAATTAGCGAACTTCCCCGCAAGGACATTTTGTCCCAGGTCCTTTGAGGTGCAACCCGTCCGACCTATACAGGGTCCCACTTCTCCCAGAACTGGTCCCAATGCCCCAGGAATCTAAAGCCCTCCCTCCTGCACCATCTCTCCAGCCACGCATTCATCTGTCCTATCCTCCTATTTCTATACTCACTAGCGTGTGGCACAGTTGAGGCAATTAGCATAGATGTATTTAAGGGGAAGCTAGATAAGCACATGAGGGAGAAAGGAATAGAAGGACATGCTGATGGGGTTAGATGAAGTATGGAGGGAGGAAGCTCATATGGAGTCTAAACATCGGCATGGATCTGTTGGGCCAAATGGCCTGTTTCTATGCTTTATGTTCTATGTAATTCCATTAAATGCATCTCTGGGCCAGAAGGCTGTGTGTTTAAGCTCAGGACTAGGCTGACACTTCAGTGCAGTACTGACGGGATCCTGCCTTGTCAGGATGTTGTCTTTCGGATGAGACATAAGAACATAAGAAATAGGGGCAGGAGTAGGCCATACGGCCCCTCGAGCCTGCTCCACCGCTCAATAAGATCATGGCTGATTCGACTTCAACTCCACTTTCCCGCCCAATCCCCATATCCCTGGATTCCCCTGGAGTCCAAATATCCATCAATCTCAGCCTTGAATATATTCAATGACTCAGCATCCTCAGCCCTCTGAGGTAGAGGATTCCAAAGATTCACAACCCTCTGAATGAAGAAATTGCTCCTCACCTCAGTCTTGAATGGCCGACCCCTTATCGTGCGACTATGCCCTCCTAGATCTATTGTAAACAATTTTACAACACCAAGTTATAGTCCAGCAATTTTATTTTAAATTCACAAGCTTTCGGAGATTTTCTCCTTCCTCAGGTAAATGTTTCAAGATCTCCTTGAAGCCTACGCATTTATACATATTGAATAATACATGGTGTTTACAGACTGCCTCTGCAACTGCCCGTTGCCAAGGCAATCACCGTGTTCAGACAGAGAGGTGTCATCTGCAGAACCCCCGAATACACATTCAACAAAAAAACAAACAGGGAAAAAAAACAGAGAAAAAAAAAGAGAAAAAAAAACAGAGAGAGAGGCAGAAACATCCGGAAGGCAGAGAGAGCCAGCAAATGACCCATTATATTAAAAACAGATAACATTTGTTCGCTGGTGGGGTAACGTGTAGCGTGACATGAACCCAAGATCCCGGTTCAGGCCGTCCTCATGGGTGCGGAACTTGGCTATCAATTTCTGCTCGACGATTTTGCGTTGTCGTGTGTCTCGAAGGCCGCCTTGGAGTACGCTTACCCGAAGGTCGGTGGATGAATGTCCATGACTGCTGAAGTGTTCCCCGACTGGGAGGGAACCCTCCTGTTTGGCGATTGTTGCGCGGTGTCCGTTCATCCGTTGTCGCAGCGTCTGCATGGTCTCGCCAATGTACCATGCTCTGGGGCATCCTTTCCTGCAACGTATGAGGTAGACAACGTTGGCCGAGTCACAGGAGTATGAACCATGCACCTGGTGGGTGGTGTCATCTCGTGTGATGGTGGTATCTGTGTCGATGATCTGGCATGTCTTGCAGAGGTTACCGTGGCAGGGTTGTGTGGCGTCGTGGACGCTGTTCTCTTGAAAGCTGGGTAGTTTGCTGCGAACGATGGTCTGTTTGAGGTTGGGTGGCTGTTTAAAGGCGAGTAGTGGAGGTGTGGGGATGGCCATAGCGAGGTGTTTGTCCTCATTGATGACATGTTGAAGGCTGCGGAGAACATGGCGTAGTTTCTCCGCTCCGGGGAAGTACTGGACGACAAAGGGTACTCTGTTGGTTGCGTCCCGTGTTAGTCTCCTGAGGAGGTCTATGCGATTTTTTGCTGTGGCCCGTCGGAACTGTCGATCGATGAGTCGAGCGTCATATCCCGTTCTTACTAGGGCGTCTTTCAGCGTCTGTAGGTGTCCATCGCGTTCCTCCTCGTCTGAGCAGACCCTGTGTATTCGCAGGGCCTGTCCATAGGGGATGGCCTCTTTGACGTGGTTAGGGTGGAAGCTGGAAAAGTGGAGCATCGTGAGGTTGTCCGTGGGCTTGCGGTAGAGTGAGGTGCTGAGGTGCCCGTCTTTGATGGAGATTCGTGTGTCCAAGAAAGAAACTGATTCTGAGGAGTAGTCCATGGTGAGCTTGATGGTGGGATGGAACTTGTTGATGTTATCGTGTAGTCTCTTTAGTGATTCCTTGCCGTGGGTCCATAGAAAGAAAATGTCGTCGATGTATCTGGTGTATAGTGTTGGTTGGAGGTCTTGTGCAGTGAAGAAGTCCTGCTCGAACTTGTGCATGAAAATGTTGGCGTATTGGGGTGCGAATTTGGTCCCCATGGCTGTTCCGTGTGTTTGGGTAAAGAACTGGTTATCGAAGGTGAAGACATTGTGATCCAGGATGAAGCGGATGAGTTGTAGGATGGCTTCCGGAGATTGGCTGTTGTTGGTGTTGAGTATTGATGCTGTCGCAGCGATGCCGTCATCGTGGGGGATACTGGTGTATAGTGCCGAGACGTCCATCGTGGTGAGAAGTGTTCCTGGTTCAACTGGTCCGTGGGTACTGAGTTTTTGTAGGAAGTCTGTAGTGTCGCGACAGAAGCTGGGGGTTCCCTGTACGATGGGTTTCAGGATGCCCTCGATGTATCCAGAGAGGTTCTCACACAGGGTTCCGTTGCCTGATACGATGGGACGTCCGGGTGTGTTGGCTTTGTGTATCTTTGGGAGGCAGTAGAAGTCTCCCACGCGGGGATTACGTGGGATGAGAATGCGTAGGATGCTTTGAAGGTCTGGATCGAAGGTCTTGATCAGTTTGTTGAGCTGGTGGGTGTGTTCTTTGGTCGGATCTGCGGGTAACCGTCTGTAGTGTTCCTGGTTGTCCAGTTGTCGGTATGCTTCTTTGCAATAGTCTGTTCTGTTCACTCCTAGATCTAGCCTCTCTAGCCAGGGGAAACAATCTCTCGACATTAAACTGAGACAGGTCCAGCCATTCAGGTGGACATACAAGATCAAATGGCACAATTCAAGGAGAGCAGTTAGTTTTCTCAGTGTCCTTGACAATGTTCCTCCCTCAACCCACACCAAAAAAAACAGGTCTTTTGCTGTTTGTGAGACTCTGCAGTGTGCCAATTGGCTGTCACGTTTGCCTACATAACAGCGACAGCATTTCAAAAGTAATTCTTTACCATGTGCATTTGGGACATCAGGAGCACACGATAAGATGCTACATAAATGAAAGCTCGGTCTTTTCTTCATAAGAGAGTTGCATTTTTGTGCAACTTCCAGAAGCATGATCAGTCCACGCACTGATGTGAAAAGAGTACTTAAAATTGTAACAACTCAAATAATATTGAGTAGGACTCGGTGATGAGCTGTCAGCAGTCTGCGGACACAGTCCTCTGCTGTGTAGGACCTACTTGTATTACCTTAATAAACTAGAAAATAACTGAGCAATTTTGAAAGAAAAATATTGCCGGCTTTATACATATGATAAACAACTCAGTTCACTTCAGTTCAATTCAAACGCAGTTTTAGAGGTAGCTTCCCTCAAACAGGTAAAACAACAGCTACAAATCCAAATACCAAAGCTCCTGAAAAAAAGGCACTAACTGCAAACTGCTGAATCATAGGTCTGAACAACACATGAACCAAATGAACCTTGTGTGACCCCCCATCCCCCGGTTTAGCCTCTTTCCTTTGGCTAAGAAATGAACCTTCCCGCTCTGCTATAGTAGAAACATTTAGCTTCCACTGCTTCTGCCACTGGCTCCCAGACTGTATAATGAATGAACGACTTGAGAAGAAAAGCCTGGGAACTTCTTTGTGTTCCTGATTCACTTCAAGTAGGGGAACGAGACTTTGTGCATTTCACATAAGAAACAATCCCAGCGAAGCAATCGACCAGCAGGATCCGGTGGGCATTTGTTTTTGAGGGTAGTTGACTTTTTTTTTAAAGAACACAGGTTCTGTCAAATCGTAATGCTATTATACATGAAGGAGAACCAGAGAATCCCATAGAGCACAAGGGATAGACCGTCTCATTACAAATTCACAAGATAGTAATGATCTGGTACCTACTGCAAAAAGGGAGAAAAAAAAACTTCTAATGCTAGAGTGACCAATATTTTGCATTTATTTGAAAGAAAAGGTGAAACTAGGGAGTTGTGTTTAATTCAAAATGCTCCTTTCTCTTTTATAGGGAAAAAATAATATATGGTTTTCCTTTGATGATTCAACATAAAAACCCCATCAATTTTACTGCTGGCTTGGAGACCCTCAAGATTCGGCAAGGTTTCCCTCCTTGCTAAGCTGCTCCACCTTGGGGTGTGTCGCCATGTGCCTTTGAGTGGCTGCTTAGAAAGTAGTGAGGGGACATGTCTCTGGAAAAGCCTGGTAGTTGCTCTGGAGCGTGGCATCCCAGGGAACCTACACTATCGATTGGGAAAACTGCATTCGTAGAATCACAGCGTTACCAGCATTGGAGGACGCCATTCCTCCTCTCATGCCCATGGCACTGGGAAGTCTTCAACTGGAGCGATCTACTGTAATCTTATTTCCACATCCTTGCCCATATCGTTTTATAGTCTTCCTTTTCAAATTGATGTTATGCCTAGTTGCACCTTCTGTGTGAAAATAAAATTCCTCCTGACATCCTCCTTTGTGGGTCTATTGATGATCCTCAGTCTATGTCCCACTCACAGCTAATTGCATCCCAAGCCGTGCTCCTCTCCGCTTCCTATATAGCTGCTCTGTTAACACATATCAGCAGCCTACAGATAGATTATATCACATCTAGTTTGGTCCCTGCTAAATATATGCTTATCAGAAACCAATCAGAAGAGGATAGCCCCAAACAATTAGAACCCAACCATGGATTCACTAGATCTCATGAAAATGGACACACAGGAATGGGCGTGGCCGGTCATAACTATTTTATTAATATAAATAACCTGCATATTGCTCCTTTATTTCTCCTCTGATTTTCTCCTGTCCTCTTCTGAAGACACTGACCCATTCTACCTTATAGTTCCAGTACCTCACAGAGGTGGCCATTCCTCAAAGGGGAGCCAGATAGTGGATGTTAGCAGATTACTCAACTATAGGGGCATCACAGCCAAACACAATCCCATCCTCACCTAACATTTCCATATATGCACATTCCAGCAGGAGACACCAGATCAATGTTAGGAGTAGGAACTCTGGCTTATTTTCTCTCTCCCTGCATGCAGATCTCAGGAACCCACATTATCGGCTGGGAAATTTGCATTCACAGAACTTACGGTATAGAAGGAGACCATTTGATCGTTCGTGCTGGTGCCAGAGTTCAGACTAATTATGACTTTGTTATCTTGACGCAGCTGAGATCAGCTAACCTAGCATAGACTCGGGATTGAAAATGGGCCCTTCCTAATCCTTACGGTGCAGATCTGCATTTATCAAGTCAGCCACTGGGGAAGTCCATACTTTTTGCTTTTAAAGAAAGAAAGAACGTGCATTTATACAGCGCCTTTCACGACCTCAGGACGCCCCAAAGTGCTTTACAGCCAATTAAGTCCCCCAAATTACCTCTGGAATCTCCCAAGAATCTATCCTTGGCCTCCTCCTGTTTCTTATCCACATGTTGCCCCTTGGCGACATCATCCGAAAACACGACATCAGATTCCACATGTACGCTGACGGCACCCACCTGTACCTCACTACCACCTCTCGACCCCTCCACTGTCTCTCATTTGTCACACTGCTTGTCCGACATCCAGTACTGGATGAGCAACAATTTCCTCCAACTAAATATTGAGAAGACTGAAGCCATTGTCTTCGGTCCCCGCCACAAACCCCATTCCCTAGTCACTGAGTCCGTCCCTCTCCCTGGCCACTGTCTGAGGCTGAACCAGACTGTTCGCAACCTGGGCGTCCTATTTGACCCTGAGATGCGCTTCCGACCACATATCCGCTCCATCACCCAAGACCACCTCCGTAACATCGCCCATCTCCGCTCCTGCCTCAGCTTGTCTGCTGCTGAAACCCTCATCCATACCTTTGTTATCTCTAGACTCGACTATTCCAATGCTCACCTGGCCAGCCTCCTATCTTCCACCCTCCATAAACTTGAGCTCATCCAAAACTCTGTATCTCTGTAACCTCCTCCAGCCCTACAATCCTCTGAGAGCTCTGCGCTCCTCCAATTCTGGCCTCTTGCGCATCATCGATTTTAATTGCTCCACTATTGGCGGCCGTGCTCCGGAATTCCCTCCCTAAACCTATTCGTCTCTCTAACTCTCTCTCCTCCTTTAAGACGCTCCTTAGACCTACCTCTTTGACCAAGATTTTGGTCACCTCTCCTAATATCTCCTTATGTGACTCGTGTCAAATTTTGTTTGATAACGCTCCTGTGAAGCACCTAGGGATGTTTACTACGTTAGAGGCGCTATATAAATGTAAATTGTTGTTGTTGAAGGTTTAAGATAAAGATTGAGAAGGACATAAATAAGACAAAGATGAAGTAAGCGAAAGACCAATGTAATAAATTGGAGAAAAGGTGATTTTAAGGGGATGAGAATGGAACTAGGGAAAGTAAACTGGAAAAATTTACTGATAAACAAAGAAATAGAACAGCAGTGGGAAACATTTAAAACGGTGATCAATAGAGTCCAGGAGAAATATATCCCACTAAAAAGCAAGAACAAACCAGCCAGTTGTGAATAACCATGGATGAATAAAGAAATAAGGGCAAAACTGAAACGAAAGAAAAAGGTATACACTAAGTACATAGACAACAAGGGACAGAACAACAAAAGGGAATATTAAAAGGTTAGGAAAGAAGTCAAAAAAACAATTAGGAAGGCAAAGAGCAACTACAAAATTAAATTATCAAGGAATAGGAAAATAAATAAAGTATTCTACAGACACATAAATAACAAAAGAAAAATCAGGAATGGGATAGGGCCATTAAAGGCTATGACAGTGAAATGGCAGAAATATTAAAATAATTACTTTGCCTCAGTATTTACCAGGGAGACTAACATGGTGGGCATGACATTAGAAGAAGAGATCAAAAAAGATATAAAGGCATTTAAGATAGAAAGGGGGGAGATAATTGATAAACTAATTAAACTTAGAGAGGATAAAACCCCTGGTCCGGATGGATTGCATCTGCGCATACTAAAAGAAATTAGGGAAGAGGCACTATTACATCTATATAAAAATTCATTAGAAAAGGGAATAGTGCCAGAGGACTGGCGGACAGCGAATGTGATTCCTATATTTAAAAAGGGAGATAGAACAAGTCCAGGGAACTATAGACCAGTTAGCTTAACGTCGGTGGTAGGAAAGATAATGGAATCCTTACTCAAAGATGTAATAGAAAAAAACCTAGAAACCGAAAATACGATAAAGAATAGTCAGCACAGATTTCAAAAGGGAAGGTCCAACCTTCTGAATTCTTTGAAGAAGTAATAGAAAGGGTAGATTTGGGTAATGCAGTTGATGTAATATATTTGAATTTTCAAAAGGCCTTCGATAAGGTATCACACTGTAGACTCATGACTAATGTCAGAGCATGTGGAGTCAGGGGACAAGTAGCAGAATGGATAGTGAGTTGGCTGCAAAACAGAAAAGAGAGTAGGGGTACTCAGACTAGCAAAGGGTGGGAAGTAGTGTTCGACAAGGATGGGTACTGGGACCACTGTTGTTCACCATTTACATAAACAATTTGGACTTGAGAATCAGAAGTACAATCTCAAAATTTGTGGACAACAACAAATTGGGGGGTATAATTAATACTGAGGACTGTGACAAAATACAAGAAGACATTAATAAACTTGCAGAATGGACGTGTAATTGGCAAATGAATTTCAACACAGATAAGTGTGAGGTTTTACATTTTTGTAGGAAGAATAATGAGGCCACATACTCCTTGGAAAATAAGAGTCTAAATGGGGTAGCGGAGCAGAGGGATCTGGGAGTACAGATACACAAGGTACTAAAAGTAGTGAAGCAGGTTAATAAGGCCATAAAAAAGCAAACTAAGCATTAGGGTTCATTTCTAGAGAGAGAATTGAAAAGCAGAGAAGTTATGTTAAACTTGTATAGAACCTTGGTTAGACCACACTTGGAATATTGTGAACAGTTCTGGTCTCCATATTATAAAAAGGATATAAACTGGAGAAGATGCAAAAAAGATTTACTAGGATGATACCAGAACTGAGAGGTTACACCTATCAGGAAAGATTGAGCAGGCTGGGGCTCTTTTCTCTAGAAAAGAGAAGACTGAGGGGTGACCTGATAGAGGTCTTTAAGATTATGAAAGGGTTTGATAGGGTAAACTAGAGAAAATGTTTCCATTTGCGGGGAGACCAGAACTAGGGGCCATAAATATAAGATAGTCACTAATAAATCCAATAGGGAATTCAGGTGAAACTTCTTTACTCAGAGAGTGGTTAGAATGTGGAACTCGCTACCACAAGGAGTAGTTGAGGCGACTACTCATTTAAGTAGATGCATTTAAGGGCAAGCTAGATAAACACTTGAGGGAGAAAGAAATAGAAGCATATGCTGATAGGTTTAGATGAAATAGAGAGGGAGGAGGCTTGTGTGCAGCATGAACACTGACATTTAAGTAGATGCATTTAAGAGGAAGTTAGATACACACATGAGGGAGAAAGGAATATGCTGATAGAGTTAGATGAAATAGGGAGGGAGGGAGGAGGTTCGTGAGGAGCATAAACTCTAGCACGGGCCTGTTGGGCCCAATGGCCTGTTTCTGTGCTGTACACTCTATATAATTCTATATAAAGTACTTTTTGAAGTGTAGTCACTGTTGTAATCTAGGAAAGGAAGCAACCAATTTGCACACAGCATGCTTCCACAAACAGCAATGTAAAAATGGCCAGATAATCTGATTTTAGTGATGGTTAATGGATAAATATTGGTCAGGACACCAGGGAGAACTCCCCTGCTCCTCTTCGAAATAGTGTCATGGGATTTTTACATCCACCTGAGAGGGCAGACGGGGCCTCAGTTTAACGTCCCATTCCTTAGAAGTTTGGCACCTGCTCTTATTCTGTGGTTTCCCTCTACCATTGACCATTCTTGATCTATGATTTTTTTGTTACTGGACTTGAGAATCTGTGGAATGGGAGCAAATCATATTGGGATTAGCAATGAGAAGCCAGACACATAAGGCATCACCGCAGGACATGCAATGAGGAATTGAAGACACAAAAGCAATAGGCAAAAGACCATCAATGAGAAACGTGGATGCGAGGACTCAATGTGGAACCACTACAGAGGAACTGCAGGACTACACCGACCTAACTTCTGCCAGGATTATTTTTATAACCTGCTTCACACATCAGTGGATGCTTACAATCTCAGCTGGGAGCAGAGTATGGGGTAAATATGCAAGGTATGGATGGCGCATGCCAGAAGTTTCTGCATCAAAACAACCACAGTATCTTTTTTTTCTGCTTTGATCTGATGCTACAGAGAACTTGATGGATCAAAGCAATATTCCTTAATGTAAAATGAACAGAGTGGTGTGTCTTTTTGAACTCTCCTAGTCTGTTGGCAAACCTGTTCCATCAGGACCTTATGTGTTTATCCTTAGAAAAGTGAAAGTGAAGAGATGCCCTCTGAAACATCACAATCGCCTGCCACAGCCTGTCTTTGCATTTGTCTGATAAATATGAGATAGCAAGAATAAAACAGAAAAGAAACCTGAGGTAACAATGGACTTAAAAAAATGGGAAAATCTCTGAACATTCTGTTCTAGGCAAGACATCCTACAGACAGAGAGGCTGGAGACTCAGGAGTTTGGATTTTCCTCTTCAGTGTGATCACCAGCGGAAATGAGGCAAGACTGGACAACTGCCTGTCCAACCGGTCCAGCACTGATCACCGAACGAAAGTTTCCAGGACCTGCCTCATTATAATATTCAAGGAGAACGTCCAGCATTGTCAAAGCCTCTGATTGGCAGCTAGTTCATTTGGGATCAGGAAATGGCGTGCTGCTCCAGGATTGAAACATCTGCAGTGGCTTAAAGGGCCATGCATCAGCAATAAAGTTTTTTTTTATAGAAAGCAGGAATTAAAATCTTTGGAGAATGTCTCTCAGAGGTCTGTTGCAGGGCACAGAGCTCCAGGTTTTCAGAGGCAGCAGTGGAAGTGCTGCTAGCCCATAAGGCGGGTGGGGGGTTGGGGGGTGGAGAAGGGAGGCCTTGTTTGGGTTAAACAGAGAAGACCCTCAAAAGTAAGTGCTCAGGCCCAGGTGAGGGAGTTGGCCAGTGCCAAGCCTACAAATAGCAACTCAGTGCTACAAGAATTTTAATGCCCTTACCCAGTCAGGCAAGATGAGAGGAGCCAGACAAACTTTCTAAGAATGCACTGCCCTAAACACCTCCCCTTCACTGTGTTGTAAAGGTTTACCATTAATGGAGGTACCATGGGCTACTTTAAACCACCAGCCTTCACCTGTAAGTGTTCCTTCACTCATAGACTTACATGTAGCCCAGCGAAAGCCACACATACTATGCACTTGCTTGATGAATACACCAGTCAACACTCTAATTATGGTCTGCCTGCTGATATGTGAGTTTGGCAGCATCACATGCCAACCAGAGGGAATTCTCATATTTTGGATTCTTCTTAATGGAAAAGACAACTCATAACACCAGAGAGAGAGAGAGATTGGCCACACTCAGTTGTTACCCTACCTCTGCCCTCATCACCCTTCCTCTGAGAAGGAAGTATTGGCCCTCCTGGGGAGGCAGCAGAAAGAGGTAGTGGGAAACGGAGAAGCCAGTTAACTGGTCCAAGCTGCTGGTTTGGCATGACATTCTACCTCTTTTCCTTCTCATCCTATTGTACCCCTCAGTACACGTCAGCAAATTTGATCATGAAACACCTCACATTGCTCCTTCTACAGAAAGTCACAGGTAAATACTGCTCCTCAACATCCACTCTTCTTCCCATCCTCTAGTTTTGACACAAGAAGAAGAAGCAGAAGAGGAAGATGTACTAGGCATCTCTGCTTCTGGACCTGCCAGCATTTCATCACGGGCACACACTGTCATTCAACCTTTCCCTGCCAGGCACCAGCCTGGAGAAATATTAAAGTGAATCTGAGTGCACTAGGTGATGCACAGAGCACAAGCAAGCAGAAGGAGCTGGGGTAGAACATTAGAAGGAAGATATTGTTGAACGGAGGCTCAGAAGACTTGGAAACTCAGTAATGTATTTGGATGTCCAAAAGGCCTTCGATAAGGTACCAAACTTTAGACTTGTGGCTAAGGTCAGAGCATGTGGAGTCAGGGGTCAGGTAGCAGAATGGATAGCAAGCTGGTTACAAAACAGAAAACAGAGTGGGAGTTAAAGGTGGCTACTCAGACTGGCAAACAATGGGAAGTGGTATTCCACAGGGATCGGTGCTGGACCACTGTTGTTCACAATTTACATTAACGATTTGGATTCAGGAGTCGGAAATACAATCTCAAAATTTGTGGATGACACCAAATTGGGGGGTGTAGTTCATACAAAGAAAGAATGCATCAAAATGCAAGAGGACATTAATAAACGTGCAGAATGAGCAGGTAATCGGCAAATGAATTTCAAATTAGATAAGTGTGAGGTGATGCATTTTGGTATGACGAATAAGGAGGCCACGTATTGCTTGGATAATAAGAGTCTAAACGGGATAGAGGAGCAAAGGGATCTGGGGTACAGATACACAAATCGTTGAAAGTAGTAACGCAGGTTAATAAGGCCATTAAAAAAGGCAAATCAAGCACTAGGGTTCATTTCTAGAGGGATAGAATTGAATAGCAAAGAAGTTATATTAAACTTGTATAGAACCGTGATTAGACCACACTTGGAGTATTGTGCAGAGTTCTGGTCTCCATATTATAGAAAGGATGTAGAGGCATCAGAGAGGGTGCAAAGAAGATTCACAAAAGGTGTGGGGCTAACAGTGAATGGGTGCCATGGGCCTCCTGCGACACCTAACTAACATGTCCATCCTCTATTGCTCCCCCTCTTCTACCTGCAAAATATCAACATACAGGGGTATTTGCAACAGAAAACACACTGCGACCTTTATAGAGCTGGGCAAGTGGAGAAATAGGAGCCCCATGACAGATAGCACAAAAGTAGACTGTGAAGCAGTTGTTGGAAGGAATGAAATTTAAAAATATATATCAAAATCAGCTGAGAAATAAACCTTGTTTGGAATGCTTCCATAGGAGGGGCTGGGCCCTTCAAATTGACTTTGCGCTGTACCTTGCCACTGAGCCTGTTTTATATGGGTGTGATGCACATTCACCTACTGAGGCACGCACTTCCAGTCTGGCCAGAAATGAGGGCAAGAAATTAAACTCGAGCATAAAAAAAAAGGCCAGAGATCGCAGCCCCCATTTCTCAGCCCTGCACACTTGAATGCTGCAATGGAAAATCAGGCTGGGGGAGTGCAAAGGCTCTCTTCACTGATTGCAAGTGGTCACAATACACTGTCATTATTTAAAACCGAAAATGCTGGAAATACGCAGCTGGACTATCAGCGTCTGAAAGAAACAAGGCAGAGTGGAGAACTGCTGCTGGACTTGCTGTGTATTTCCAGCATTTACTGTTTGTAATTTCGGATTTCCAGTGTTTGATTGCCATGTTCTATTTACAGTGCACAACGGGCAAGATACAATGTCCGTGGCACGGTGTGATAACTTGGGAACCTTGCAGTATGGATTGCCTTGCGGTCGATCCTTGCAACTGATTCTGAGGAGTGGCGGACGGGGTGTCCTGCTGAGTCATTGGTCCAGAAATTGCTGGAAAAATAATGGCGAGTTAAATGCGCACGCCACTACTGAGTGCACAAAAAACCCAGCAATTTGCAAGGAAGAGATACCCCATGAGTTGCGAATCGCCACAAATTGCTGGCCGATTTGCCATTAGCCTTTAGCCTTGCGAAAACAGGAGCTTGCCATCAACCTCCCTATGAGTTTCAAGAAATTGCTGGATTTGCCCCATAAATACAGATGAATCTTGCTGCAGATATTTAGAGCTGCTATTTCACATTGTAAGGACCCTGTTAATAATGTGATTTATGGTCTTGACACGAAACTCAACCTTGGAGGCCCAGAAAGGGAACAATTGAAACTGTGGAGTCTCAATCCTGCAGGTAGTAAATTGTTCCTAGAGGTTTTCAAAATTAAAATTTCTTTAAAAATTTCTTACTTTTCCTTTCTCTTTTTTCTCTCTCTTCTAATCCAATCTTTCTTTCCCTCTCTTTATTTATTTCTCTTTCTGCATCTAATTTGACTGTAATTCACCCTATTTTCTTCTCCATTGTTTGCTCTGTTTCTTTCTCTTTCCTTAAATTTAATTGGTTAAGGAGATAGACTATTGGTCCCATCGTTCTCCAAGGTCCCGTTGACCTTGCCGTGCTGTTATCAGCTCGCACTGCCAGCTATTTGCGGTGCAAGAAATAACACGACCTGAAGGGTGAGGAGAAATATGGAATTCATGGCGCTCATCGTGAGATTCACTGCTCCAGCAATTTCTGGGCCATTACCTTCGTGGGTTTTGATTGCACAGCCATTGTAGGTTATGTTTTTGGTGGAGTGAGCCATGTCTCTCTTATGTGGTGCTTAACATATAGAGGGAGCGCTGCTGAGAAGCTGGTTAGCTGCAGGAAGTAGACCAAAAACAGGAACCAGATTTCAGAACGTTGAACTAGTTCACCCTCAGCAGGCATGGATTTTCTCAGACTGGGCTATCTTCCATCGCGTCCATGTCTTTGGTATCACTTCCAGAACATCAGATTGTCCGCACAGTTTGAATCTTTGTGCATTTAAATATGCATAAACATAAAAGCAATTGAAAAATGCTTTAATGGAGAATTGATCAGATTACAAAATTTAAAAAGGTGGCAAAAAGTGACACTTCTATTTTAAAAAATAAATACATTCAGGTATTAAATGAAGGGAAGTTCAAAGATCATGAGATTTCTATATTAAATATAATGGAGAGGTAATCCATTTTGCTACAATTGCAATTTGTTGAAATAATTCCCCCTAAAAGGGACATTCTGCTGCCAATATCTATCATAGTTATTGCGCAGGAATCTATATGCATGTGAGAGTAACTAATGAGCAGTAAGTGATTGCTTCCCAGATATCAGACAGTTTTACAGTCTCAATTAAACTCAGTTAAATGTAAAGTTAAAAAGGAAAATGGCAAGCGTTGGGAAATCTATAATTAATAAAAAAATTATTTCTGTCGTGTCCCCAACTGTTCTTCGTCTGAAATCTAATTGGTAACCATGCAAGTGTTAACACTTTAGCAGTCTCTTGGTTGCTAGGAACCAATGCTTCACTCCAGTTCTGTACCAGCTTACGCCCTCCCGGGCATGACCTCTTGCTGCTTTAACCCCCAGACCAAATTTGGAGCCAGCTTCAGTCACTGCTCCCAGCAGCCTTACAATGACTGGTGCCATATACTGTGTTCAGGTTAGTATTATAACAACCAACAACAGCTTGCATTTATACAGTACCTTTAACATAGAAAAATGTCCCAAGGCTTTCCACAGAGGCATAATCAGATTCACATGGATGCCGACACCAAAGGAGGAGATATTAGGACCAAAAACTTGGTGAAAGATTTAGTTTTTAAGGAAGGTCTTATAGGAGGAAAGGGAGATTGAAAGGCAAAGGGTTTGGGATGGAATTCTAGAGTGCGGGGCCTCGGCGTCAGAAAACAAGGCTGCACAGGGAAGGAGGAATGAACACAGAGGTTAGAGTCGGCTTGTAGGGCTGGAGGAGGTTGCAGAGGTAGCGAAGAGCAAGGATATGAAGGGATTTAAACAAGAAAATGAGAATTTTAAATTGGAGCATCGGGAGGCAGCAAGGACAGGAATGATGGGTGAACAGGACTTGGTGCGGGATAGGATTCGAGCAGCAGAGTTTTAGATGAGCTGTAGTTTATAGAGTGTGGAGGTCAGCCAGGGGGGAATTGGAATAGTCGATTCTGGACATGACAAAGGCAAGAACGAGGGTTTCAGCAGCAGGCAAGCTGAGGCAGAGGCGGAAGTAGACGGTGTTTGTGATAGAGAAAATATGGGGTTGGAAGCTCAGCTCAGGTTCATATGGGACACAGAGGATCCGAACAGTCTGGTTCAATCTGAGACAGCTGGCAGGGAGGGGGATGGATTCAGTGTCAAGGGTACAGAGTTTGTAGGGGTCAAAGACGATGCCCTCTGCCTTCCTGAAGTTTAAAAAAAGAAAGACGCATTTGACTGTTTAACCCCCCCATCACCCCCAATACTTACCTGCCAATCGTGGGGGGGGGGAGGGGTTAATATTGAGACCCATGTGTTTGGATGATGTTGCCAAAGGCTAGCATGTAGATGAGAAAGAGGAGCGGGCCAAGGATAGATCCTTGGAAGACTCCAGAGGTACGGTGGGAAGAAAGCCATTGCTGGAGTTGATCAGGCTACCTATTGATAGGTAAGAGTGGAACCAAGAAAGAGAAATCCCACTCAGCTGAACAATGGAGGACCATCAACCATGTTAAAGGCTGAAAAAAAGGTTGAGGAGGATGAGGAGGGATAATGCACCATGGTCACAATCATGGTGTCTGTCACTTAAGACTTTCATTAGGGCCATTTCAGTGCTGTGGCAGAAGCGGAAACCTGACTGGAGAAATTCAAACATGGAGTTGCGGAAAAGAAGGGCATGGATTTGGAAGGTGACATCATGTTTCAAGGACTTTGGAGAGAAAAGGAAGGTTGGAGTTGGGGCGTTAGTTTGCAAAAGAATGAAGGGTCGATGGTAGGTTTTTGAAGAGGGGGTTGATGACAACAGTTTTGAAAAGGAGAGGGGCAGTACCTGAGGAGAGGCAACCATTGATCAGCCTGTACACCAGATGGTGCTGTTCACTGAATGATCTAAACCATAAATCCAGCAATCCCAAACGGCCAATGGGGACCAGCGCTTGCAGGGAAGAGGTCAGAGATACGGTTCAACACAGTAGCACCGATTCCTAGACCCTCGCTCCCAGTGATCATGCCCTCCCCCCACCGGGAGTGCAGAATTTCTTAACATACCGTTATACCAATGCTGGCTGCTAGCTTCTTCAGCTTTGTAATTTACCTAGCTACAGGCAGGAAGGAACTTTGTAGAACTTTCCCTCAGAAAATTAAATGGGTTTTCATAAATTTTTAGGAGTCACTGGATTTAAACAGCAAGTTAAATTCACACAAGCGCATATATTAGCCTACTCCTAATACAGCACCACAATTTTTTTTTAAAGATAAGTAGATGTAGACTAAACAATTGTGGGGGGAATTCTATTCGCAGTATGAGGTAGAACAAACAACAAAGCTAAGAATTGATTGGCAACAGCCAAGGATAAGAAAATACAATGAAACATATTGCAGCTGGGCACAAGAAATAATCAATGCCTTCCCACCATTTTAGGGTTAGAGTTTGTATTCCAGTGATCATCATATCTAAAATGAGTTCTCAGTTTGCATACAGTAGACACTTCAGTATGGGAGGGCACGGTAAGCTCAATCTGCACAGCTGTCTCGCAAACATACTAATCAATGGAAATTTTTCTTGAAAAAAAAATCAGCAGTACGTTTTCAAAAGACAATGTAAATGTGAACCTGCATGATGAACTCGCTTGTTAAAATGCAGCCAGCTTATCGCAGTAATCATTAAACTGATTAGTGCACCTGACAAAGAGCGCCGATTGGTCCTCAGCTGCTCAGAAAGAGCCCTTCTCTGTGTGCGCTCGAGAAAAGCTCTTTGAAGCATCACTAAAATGAGGGTTCTTTTCAAGATGAGACAGTGGCAGAGCTGCGCTGGGATTGGTCGAGCCTGAGAGGGTGCACTTCAGAAAATGTTACTATGCAAGTGTTAGTGGGCTTTGAAGTTTACAGAAGCCATCAGAGGGATATGAAAAGGGACAGCCCAGGTGAATCTCTTAGAACAAATGAGCAAAAACAGCTGAAAACAACATTGGAATAAAGCAAACATCACATGCAATTAATTATACGTTGGTGCAATAATGCTCTGCCTACCCTCTGTAGGGTTCTTTCATGTCTCCAACAGCAGCACAAACTAACAGAGCATGAAGTTTAATTTTGTTTTTAAAGGGAATAGCTGAAGTTAGCCACAAGAGATTGTTTTAACCATATGTGATTTTGGTAAGAATATAATTAGAATACTGTGTGAAATTTTGAGCATCCTATTTTCAAATAGGCAATGATGCAGTGTAGATCATGCAAGAAATCGCAACAAGGAAGATTCTGCAAAATAGGTCTCTAAATTCGGAGGATATAGAAGTCCAGAATATTAAACTTCCTTTCACTATAAAAAGGATTAATCAGAGAGATTTTAGCACAGAATTCAACCCATTGTTTCTGCGCTGGTGCTAACTGCACATTGGAGTCATTTACTCGAATCTCATGTCCCTGCTCTTTCCCTGAACTCTTTAATATTTTTCTTCAAGTGTTAATCTAATTCTCTCTTAAATACTGTGATTGACTCAGCTTCAGTAGCTACTTGTAATACATTCCACATCCTAATAACCCTTTAGCTAAGGAAAGTTCTTGTAACCTCCCCTTTAAACTTATAGCAGTTATCCTAAATGTATGCTCTCTTGTTAATGGAAGTAACCTTTCACTATCTCCTCTCTCAAACGCTTTCAAGTTTGTCAAGAGTAAGATAGACTTGATCAGTTTTTAAAAAAATGATGGGAGGTACCGATATTTTGGACATAAGCAGGTTGTTTAATCTGAACACAGGACTAGAGGCGATGACATGACATTTATCAGCATCAGGGGAGAAAAGATTTGTTTCTCACCCAGCTGTGAATATATGAGGACCAATTGTACACAACTGAGTTTTTGGTGGGGAGACCTGAGCACTGGGAGCACAAAAAAAAAAGTCAAGGGAAATGTACGCTCGGATTCCCGATGTGTGCTCCCAGTGGATGTGGCTCCCCACCGGGGGTGCAATTTCATTCAATCAGTCCTATGGAGTAGAGTCTCAGCAAAAGTATTTGTTGCCATATCAATTAATTCATGTTGAAAATACCTGGATGAATATATAATTAAGAGCAGGACTGAAGGTCAAAAGGATAAGTATTAACATAGACAAATATTCTATGAAACAATGGGAATATTATCGATACAAAGCAACTAGCCAAGGTTGGATAAGCTGGATTGTAATGAGTGGCAGAGTTCACAAAAGAGTAGATTAAGACCATAAGATAGCAAGATAAAAGACCAGCCCCATCAAGCTCGCTCCTTTCACAGATCATGTTATCAAAAATTCTACTTCATCTATTTATCTGTTAAGGGAACTCCCTGTTCTTTTTCAAATAGTGCCACCGGATCTTTTACATCCACCTGAGCAGGCAGAAGGGACTTCGGTTTAACGTCTTATCCAAAAGATGGCACCTAATACAATGAACTTACCACCTGGAATAAACCAAATCTCTATAATGTTCATTATTAAAGCTCAGCCTCCCAGTTTATGGAAAGTGCTCTGACAGGTTGCATTACTAATATGCAGGGGGCATTTCAGTGCTGCACTGAAGTGTTTGTCCAGATTACATGCTCAAATCTTGGAATAAGAATATAAGAACATAAGAAATAGGAGCAGGGGTAGGCCATATGGACCCTTGAGCCTGCCCCGCCATTCAATAAGATCATGGCTGATCTTCTACCTCAACTCCAATTTCCCGCCCGATCCCCAATACCCACAACCTTCTCACTCAGAGAAGCGCTATCACTGACTCAAGCTGACACTTATTTGACTGAATCCATCTAGTCCATACCTATTCCTAACCTTGTAACTTCCAATCCAAGCATAGGTTTACTCAGTTCAATTTTGAAAGTGTTAATAGACATAGCCTTGGCTATTTATGCTTGGACATAGCCAATATTCCATGAGGAATAAAGTCTTCTCTCTTTTCATTTGAGGCTTCTTCGTTTGAATTTTTGAAACCTTTGCTCTCTATTTCTACACTCACGGTTAGAATAATTGGAGATGCATCCTACTGTTTGATCAACCTTGGTGATAAAAGCTTATTAACTGGAAACATTTTAGTCAATCATCAAGAACCACATACAGATACTACTGCACCTTTTCTAATGAACGCCTGTCATCCTGAATGTGTTTGGTGATGTCTGTCTGCTGGAAGGACCAGAGCCGATGGCCTGAATGATCTTGCCTTAATCCATTTGGGTCCTTATGTGGGCAGTGAGTTGTGCAAATATATATACCCCCAGCATATCAGCAATGCAGCCTGTCAGAGCACTTTGTCATAGGCTGAGCATTAATTATGAACTTTAGCAGAAATTTGGCTTATCCCAAGTGGTGAGTTGCCAGGCACAGAACTAACTGACTGTAGGCACGACATATAGGCAACGGAAGGAAGGAGGAAAAAGAATCTGCAGCAAGCTTCACCGTGGATTACAGTCCATCACACCATCACTCCAGCCGTTTGCAGAGGTGTAGGCCAGTGCTGTACGCTGTGACTGCCTCAACACAAAGGGATATAAACGATTCAATGAACATGATGGGTCAGGTATCTACACGTGATGGGTCAGGTATCCACACATGATGAGTCAGGTATCCACACATGATGGGTCAGGTATCCACACATGATGGGTCAGGTATCCCTACATGATGGGTCAGGTATCCACACATGATGAGTCAGGTATCCACACATGATGGGTCAGGTATCCACACATGATGGGTCAGGTATCCACACATGATGGGTCAGGTATCTACACGTGATGGGTCAGGTATCTACACGTGATGGGTCAGGTATCCACACATGATGGGTCAGATATCTACACGTGATGGGTCAGGTATCTACACGTGATGGGTCAGGTATCCACACATGATGGGTCAGATATCTACACGTGATGGGTCAGGTATCTACACATGATGGGTCAGGTATCTACACGTGATGGGTCAGGTATCTACACGTGATGGGTCAGGTATCCACACATGATGGGTCAGATATCTACACGTGATGGGTCAGGTATCTACACGTGATGGGTCAGGTATCCACACATGATGGGTCAGATATCTACACGTGATGGGTCAGGTATCCACACATGATGAGTCAGGTATCCATACATGATGGGTCAGATATCTACACATGATGGGTCAGGTATCCACACATGATGAGTCAGGTATCCACACATGATGGGTCAGGTATTCACACATGATGGGTCAGGTATCCACACATGATGAGTCAGGTATCCACACATGATGGGTCAGGTATCCATACATGATGGGTCAGGTATCTACACGTGATGGGTCAGGTATCCACACATGATGAGTCAGGTATCCACACATGATGAGTCAGGTATCCACACATGATGGGTCAGGTATCTACACGTGATGGGTCAGGTATCCACACATGATGGGTCAGGTATCCACACATGATGGGTCAGGTATCCACACATGATGGGTCAGGTATCCCTACATGATGGGTCAGGTATCCACACATGATGAGTCAGGTATCCACACATGATGGGTCAGGTATCCACACATGATGGGTCAGGTATTCACACATGATGGGTCAGGTATCCACACATGATGGGTCAGGTATCTACACGTGATGGGTCAGGTATCCACACATGATGAGTCAGGTATCTACACGTGATGGGTCAGGTATCCACACATGATGGGTCAGGTATCCACACATGATGGGTCAGGTATCCACACATGATGAGTCAGGTATCCACACATGATGGGTCAGGTATCTACACGTGATGGGTCAGGTATCCACACATGATGAGTCAGGTATCCACACATGATGAGTCAGGTATCCACACATGATGGGTCAGGTATCTACACGTGATGGGTCAGGTATCCACACATGATGAGTCAGGTATCCACACATGATGGGTCAGGTATCCACACATGATGGGTCAGGTATCCCTACATGATGGGTCAGGTATCCACACATGATGAGTCAGGTATCCACACATGATGGGTCAGGTATCCACACATGATGGGTCAGGTATCCACACATGATGGGTCAGGTATCTACACGTGATGGGTCAGGTATCTACACGTGATGGGTCAGGTATCCACACATGATGGGTCAGATATCTACACGTGATGGGTCAGGTATCTACACGTGATGGGTCAGGTATCCACACATGATGGGTCAGATATCTACACGTGATGGGTCAGGTATCTACACATGATGGGTCAGGTATCCATACATGATGGGTCAGGTATCTACACATGATGGGTCAGGTATCTACACGTGATGGGTCAGGTATCCACACATGATGGGTCAGATATCTACACGTGATGGGTCAGGTATCTACACGTGATGGGTCAGGTATCCACACATGATGGGTCAGATATCTACACGTGATGGGTCAGGTATCCACACATGATGAGTCAGGTATCCACACATGATGGGTCAGGTATTCACACATGATGGGTCAGGTATCCACACATGATGAGTCAGGTATCCACACATGATGGGTCAGGTATCTACACGTGATGGGTCAGGTATCCACACATGATGAGTCAGGTATCCACACATGATGAGTCAGGTATCCACACATGATGGGTCAGGTATCTACACGTGATGGGTCAGGTATCCACACATGATGGGTCAGGTATCCACACATGATGAGTCAGGTATCCACACATGATGGGTCAGGTATTCACACATGATGGGTCAGGTATCCACACATGATGAGTCAGGTATCCACACATGATGGGTCAGGTATCCATACATGATGGGTCAGGTATCTACACGTGATGGGTCAGGTATCCACACATGATGAGTCAGGTATCCACACATGATGAGTCAGGTATCCACACATGATGGGTCAGGTATCTACACGTGATGGGTCAGGTATCCACACATGATGGGTCAGGTATCCACACATGATGAGTCAGGTATCCACACATGATGGGTCAGGTATCTACACGTGATGGGTCAGGTATCCACACATGATGGGTCAGGTATCCACAAATGATGGGTCAGGTATCCACACACTATCTATTTTTCCCGAATAAAAGCAAGGTTAGACACTCACTGACAACCTGCAGAATTTCAGCGTGCTGGCGTGAAAGTGCATCAGAAGTCTATTTAAATCAGCTTATGAAAATATTTATTACCAAAACAGAGTTTCAGGCCATTGTGAAGCTCGACATTTCGGCCCCACAACAAGATATCCTTTAGGAATCAACAGACAAATTCCTTGTCATATGTGTACAGTTGGTGTTATTCTTTGCTTATTCTTAAACTCAATAACCAGTTGATAACAACAACCTGCAACAGTTCTTCTCGTCTGATCAAAGGCATCATCTTTTTGCTATTTTGTCATGTTGCCTGTTTACAGAAGTGTGGTGGTGACACTGTTTGATCGCTGAACAATAGGTGCCATTGCATTTGGGATAATGCAAAATGGTAAATAAAAGGGGCTGACAATGCAAAAAGGAGCAAAGTCCTGTTTAGTAAAAGCAGTGAGGATGCCCATAATTACGTGTTATACTTATCACAATCTTAAGAATTCCTTACTTATCAGGAGAATAGGTGCACACTGGATTAATATATTGTGCTTTCACCTGTGAGACAAGTGATGATACTCAGACCAGACTAATGGGATATGTAATGTATTATAATAGGTACAGCACGGGAGGAGGTCATTAGGCCCATCATGCCTGTGCCGGCTCTTCGAAAGAGTTATCCAATTAGTCCCATTCCCCTGCTCTTTACCCATAGCCCTGTAATTTTTTTTCCCATTAAGTATTTATTTAATTCCCTTTTGAAGGTTACTATTGAATCATCTTCCACCACCCTTTCAGGCAGTGCATTCCAGATCATTACAACTCGCTGTGTGAAAAAATGTTTCCTCATGTCGTTTCTGGCTCTTTTGCCAATCACCTTAAATCTGTGTCCTCTGGTTACCGACCCTCCTGCCTCTGGGAACAGTTTCTCCTTATTTATTCTATTTAAACCATCCATAATTTTGAACACCTCTATCAAATCTCCTCTTACCCTTTTCTCTTCTAAGGAGAATAACCTCAGCTTCTCCGATCTCTCCACATAACTGAAGTCCCTCATCCCTGGGACCATTCTAGTGAATCTCTTCTGCACCCTCTCTAAGGCCTTGACATCCTTCCTAAAGTGTGGAGCCCGGAATTGAACACAATACTCCAGCTGAGGCCTAACCAGTGTTTTGTAAAGGTTTAGAATAACTTCCTTGCTTTTTATACTCTATGCCTCTAGTAATAAAGCTCAGGGTCCCAGATACTTTTTTAACAGCCTTCTCAACTTGTCCTGATGCCTTCAAAGATTTGTGTATGTGCATCCCCAGATCTCTCTGTTCCTGCACCCCATTTAAAATTATACCATTTAGTTTATATTGCCTCTCCTCATTCTTCTTATCAAAATGTATCACATAAGAACATAAAAACATAAGACGGCCATATGGCCCCTCGAGCCATTCCATCAGATCATGGCTGATCTTCAACCTCAACTCCACTTTCCGGCCCGATCCCCGCATCCCTTGATTTCCCGAGAGTCCAAAAATCTATCCATCTCAGCCTTGAATATACTCAATGACTCAGCATCCACAGCCCACTTGGGTAGAGAATTCCAAAGATTCACAACCCTCTGCGTGAAGAAATTCCTCCTCATGTCAGTCTTGAATGGCCGACCCGTTTCCTGCGATTATGCCCCATAGGTCTAGACTCTCTAGCCAGGGGAAACAATCTCTCAGCATCAACCCTGTCAAGCCCCCTCCTAATCTTATATGTTTCAATGAGATCATCTCTCATTCTTCTAAACTCCAGAGAGTATAGGCCCATTCTGCTCAACCTCTCTTCATTGGACAACCCTCTCATCCCAGGAATTAATCAAGTGAACCTTCGTTGCACCGTCTCTGAGGCAAGTATATCCTTCCTTAGGTAAGGAGACCAAAACTGTACACAGTACTCCAGGTGAGGGCTCACCAAAGCCCTGTACAACTGTAGTAAAACTTTCTTACTCTCGTACTCCAACCCCCTTGCTTTCCTAATTGCCTGCTGTACCTGCATACTAACTTTTTGTGTTTCTTGTACTAGGACACCCAAGTCTCTCTGAACACCAACATTTAATCATCTCTCACCTTTTAAAATATATTCTGTTTTTGTATTCTTCCTACCAAATGAATAAACTCGCATTTCCCCACATTATTCTCCATCTGCCACCTTCTTGCCCACTCACTTAATCTGTCTTTATCCCTTTGCAGACTCTTTGAGTCCTCCTCGCAGCTTACTTTCCCACCTAGCTTTGTATTGTCAGCAAACATGGATATATTACACTCAGTCCCTTCATCTAAGTCATTTATATAGATTGTAAATAGCTGAGGCCCAAGCACCGATCCTTGTGGCACCCCACTAGTTACAGCCTGCCAACCTGAGAATGACCCGTTTTTCCCCACTCTCTGTTTTCTGTCCTTTAACCAATCCTCTATCCATGCTAATATATTACCCCCAATCCCATGAGCCCTTACGTTGTATAACAACCTTTTATGTGACACATTATCAAGTGCTTTTTGAAAATCCAAATATACATCAACTGGTTCCCATTTATCTACCTGCTAGTTACATCCTCAAAAAATTATAATAGACTTGTCAAACACGATTTCCCTTTCATAAAACCACGTTGACTCTGCCTAACAATGCCTATTATGATTTTCTAAGTGCTCTGTTACCACTTCCTTAACAATGGATTCCGGCATTTTCCCTACGACCGTGACAGGCTAACTGGCCTGTAGTTCCCTGTTTTCTCTCTCCCTCCCTTCTTGAATAGCAGGGTAACATTTGCTACCTTCCAATCCACTAGAACCATTCCAGAATCTAGAGAATTTTGGAAGATCATAACCAATGCATCCACTATCTAAAAGCCACCTCTTTTAGAACCCTATGATGTAGGCCATCAGGTCCAGGGGATTTGTCAACTTTTAGTCCCATTAGTTTGTCCAGTACTTTTTCTCTAGTGATATTAATTGTTTTAAGTTCCTCACTCTCATTTACTCCTCAGTTCCCCACTATTTTTGGTATGCTTTTTGTGTCTTCTACTGTGAAGACAGATAGAAAATATTTGTTTAATGCATCTGCCATTTCCTGATTCCCATTATAATTTCTCCTGTCTCAGCCTCTAAGGGGTCAACATTTACTTTTGCTACTCTCTTCCCTTTTACATACTTGTAATCTTACAATCCGTTTTTATATTTCTTGCTAGTTTACGTCCATATTCTAATTTCTCCCTTTTTATCAATTTTTTGATCGTCCTTTGATGGTTTCTAAAACTCCCCCAATCCCCGGGCTTATTACTCTTCTTGACAACTTTATAGGCCTCTTCTTTCAATCTAATACTCTCCTTAACTTCTTTAGTTAGCCACTGGTGGATCACTTTTCCCATGGAGTTTTTATTTCTCAATGGAATATATACTTGCTGAGAATATTGAAATATTTCTTTAAATGTTTGCCATTGCTTTTCAACTATCAAACCCTTTAATTTAATTTCCCAATCTACCTTTGACAACTTGCCCCTCATACCTATGTAATTGGCTTTATTTAAGTTTAAGACTCTAGATTCTGACTTAAGTACATTATTTGCAAAACTCAATGAGAAATTCGATCATATTATGATCACTTTTCCCCAGAGGTTCTTTTACTGTGAGATACTAATTAACTCAATCTCATTACGCAATACAAGTTCCAAAATAGTCTGTTCCTTGGTAGGTTCCATGATGTATTGCTCTAGGAAACCATCTTGAATACATTCCATGAACTGGTTTCCAAACTACCTTTGCCAATTTGATTTGCCTAGTCTATATGCAGATTAAAGTCCCCCATGATGACTGCATTTCCTTTGTTTCAAGCTCCCATTATTTCATCGTTAATACTCTGTCCAACGGTATTGCTATTATTAAAGGGCCTAGAAACTACTCCCATCAATGTTTTCTGCCCCTTGTTATTTCTAATTTCCACCCATATTGATTCTACTTCCTGATCTTCCGAGCCAAGATCCTTTCTCACCACAGTCCTTATGTCATCCTTTATTATTAGGGCTACACCCCCTGTAGCCCTTTTCCATTCTACCTGTCTTTTCTAAATGTCATGTACCCTGGAATATTTAGTTCCCAACCGTGGTCATTTTGCAACCTTGGGCTAGATTTTCGCGTCGGGTTACCTGCGGGTTTCCAGCGGGGGGTCCCCGAAAATCCCGATATCCGGTCACGTGACCGGATCGCGCCGAAATCCCGCCCACTTCCGGGTACCGCGCTGACGTGCGGGGCTGCGCGCGCAAGCCCCGCTGGTGGGAATCCTGCAGGCAATTAAAGCCAGCGGGGTTCCTCTTGAGAGTACTTAACTTGCTTGTTGAGGTCTGTTAATGAGCTGAAGCTGCTGTCAAAAGAGGAAGTGTGGGATTTTGGGTTCAAGGCAGTGAGTTTCCCACACTGGGGGAAACAGTCTCTCTCCAACCAGGCGTGTTGCAGCCAGCAGCCTGTGGCAGGTGCCAAGGTGCACTCCACGGGGGAGAGCCCTCACCCACGCAGGAGGCCACCGCGTCACATAGGGTAACCCCTGCCCTCCACCACCCCCCGCCAAGCCAGAGGACAGACCGACACGAAACCGCAGCCCCAGTCCGAGGAACCATCCACCTACCCTGCACAACCCCTCAGACCAACACCTGCCAGATGGGTGGTGCGTGGACACCCTCGGAGGACGAACAGCATGACCAGCTCCAGCAGCCTCGCAGTCCACGCCGTCCGCCGCAGAGACGTGGAGCCCCCCAACACGGTGTTGTTGCACGCCCACCTGCACAGCAGGAGGGAGGGCTACCGCAGGGAGAGACGCATCGCAGAGGGCACTACCCTCGCCGCAGGGTCCAGACCGAGGCGCAGCTCCCCGGACCTCTCCGAGCAGCAGTGCACAGGGAGGCGCAGATTCGCTCGACATGTAGTCGTGGAGATCTGCAGGCTCTTTCATGCCGAGCTGCTCCTGGCTGGCCCCAGCACCAACTGCTTACCTGTCGCTGGCAAAGTCACCACTGCCCTCCACAACTTCTCCTCCGCATCCTTCCAGGGTGCAGCCGGCTACACCGCCGATGTCTCTCAGTCGTCTGCGCGGAAGAGCCCTGCAAATACACCTACACCCACTCTGCAGTAACACGATGGGTGGCATCAGTGGTGGGTCCTCATAGTGATACCCAGGAGCGGGCATTATTGGACACAACGGACAGGATTCGCGGAGACATGGCAGTGGTGGTGTCAATATAATGTGTGCTGTTTGTTGCTCTGAAATTCAATATAGGTAACACCCAGGACAAACCCTCAGACACCCTTGTGCAACCCCTTCATGCTCACGACACGTTTGCCTTACGCTGCCTACTGCACATATGTGATGCATGCCCTGTGGCTGCAGCACAGGTTATGGCAGGTTGAGTGAGGCTGGCCGTGAGGGAGATGCACGAGAGGTTGAGTATGGGATGGAGCAATGAGATTGTATGAGGATTGGGTCGCGTGTTAGTGGCAGGATGAGTACTGGCAAGGTGAGTAGGTGGAGGTAAGATGAGGATGGGGTTGGAGTGGGTATGAAGGGTGATGTGACAGAGTAGTGTTGGCGGTGCTGAAGGAGATGTGGGGTGGGGGCAGTGTTGTGGCAGACGGAGTGTAGGGGAAAGACTTCGTGTTCTCACTGTGGCTGACCTGCTGCGGTCATTGCAGCGCCTCCTGCACTGTATGCAGGTGGGCGATATGTTGGTGGTGCAGGTGACCCCCTCTGCCACCTCGAGCCAGGCCTTCTTGGTGGCAGAGGCAGGCCGCTTCCTCCCGCCGGCCGGGGGGAAGATCTGTGTCCTCCCCCTCCTCCTCACCCCATCTGATGATACCTGGGGTGAGGCATCATTAAACTGGGAGCAGCCTTCCCCCTGGGCTGCTCCATGCTGCAATTTGTCCCATTGGTTGCAGCATCTGTCAGTGGAGGACTGCCCCTTTAACTAGAGAGCCTCCAGCTGACAGATCGTACTGCGCATGCGCAGCCCGCCCGACGCGCAGACCAGCGCCGTGGACCCCGGAGGAGCAGGTAATTGATTCCTATTAGTGTGTTGCCTGCTACGATCGCGCGGGCAACCCACTAATTTCGCCGAGCGTGTTGACCACGCTCCCGGAGGACCACCCGCTGGGAACCCGCAGGCCTGCTAAATTCGAGCCCCATGTCTCTGAAATGGCTATTAGATCAAACCCATGTATCTCTATTTGTGCAATTAATTCATCTATCTTGTTACGACGCTCCATGCATTCAGATAAAGAGCCTTTAATTTTGACTTTTTAACCATTTTTTCCTGCTTTGACCTTACTTGTTGTTGCACTATTATTGGTAAACTCTCTGTCCCTTCCTGCCACACTCTGCTTATCTTTACCCAAGTCACTACACTGTTCTATTGTCTTAACATTTCTCATTGGATTTCTAAATTTCTCCTCACCTGACCCCTCAAATCTTTAAATTTTTTAGTTTAAAGCCCTATCTACAGCCCAGGTTATTCAATTCGCCAGGAAGCTGGTCCCAGCCCAGTTTAAGTGGAGCCCGTCCCGTCGGAACAGCTCCCTCTTTCCCCAGTACTGATGCCAGTGCCCCATGAATCGAAACCCCTTCCTCCCACACCAGTCTTTGAGGCAAGCATTTAACTCTCGGATCTGTTTGTCCCTATGCCAATTTGCGCGTGGCTCAGGTAGTAATCCAGAGATTATTACCTTTGAGATCCTGCTTATTAATTTAGCTCCTCAAACTGAGCCATGACAAGTGGATTCTCCCCTCATGCTCCAAGTTCTATTCCAGCCGCGAGGAGATGTCCTTAACACTGGCATCGAACAAGCATCACAGCCTTCGGGACTCTCGGTCACAGCTGGAAAAAAACTTAGACCCTCGCTTCACACTTTGCATGAAATTTCATCTGCCATGTGTCTGCCCATTTCATCTGCCATGTGTCTGCCCATTTCACCAGTCTGTCTATGTCCTCCTAAAGTCAGTTACTATCCTCCACATTTCCGTGTTTCGTGTCATCTGCAAACTTAGAAATTATACCCCCTATACCCAAGTCCAGGTCATTAATATATATTTAAAGGAGCAGTGGTCCAAATACTGATCCCTGGGGAACACCACTGTATACTTCTTTCCAGTCTGAAAAAAAATCGTTCACCACTACTCTCTGTTTTCTATCCCTTAACCTATTTTGTATCCGTGCTGCCACTGCCCCTTTAAGCCCATGAGCTTTAATTAAATCTATTATGTGGTACTTCGTCAAATGCCTTTTGAAAGTCCATATACATAACATCAACCGCATTACCCTCATCAACCCTCTCAGTTACTTCATCAAAGAACTCAATCAAGTTAGTCAAACACAATTTTCCTTTCACAAATTCGCGCTGACTTTCATTTATTAACCCATACTTTTCCAAGTTCCAATTAATTTTGTCCCGCATTATTGTCTCTAAAAGTTTCCCCATCACTGACGTTAGGCTGACTGGTCCGTAATTGCTGGGTTTATCCCTCTCCCCTTTTTTGAACAGGGGTGTAACATTTGCAATCCTCCAGTCCTCCGGCACCATCCCATATCTAAGGAGGATTGGAAGATTGTGGCCAGAGCCTCCGCAATTTCCACCCTTACTTCCCTCAGTAACTTAGGATGCATCCCATCTGGACCGGGTGACTCTTTTGTTTTGAATACTGATAATCTTTTAAGTACCTCCACTTTATCTATTTTTATCCTATCCATTATCACTACCACCTCCTCCTTTACTGCTACAATGGCAGCTTCCTCTTCTCTAGTGAAGACGGATGTGAAGTATTCATAGTACCTCAGCCATGCCCTTTGTCTTCACAAGAAGATCTTCTTTTTGCCCCTAATCGGTCTGAACCTTTCTTTGGCTACCCTTTTACTACTTATATGTTTGTAAAAGACTTTTGGGTTCCATAGAAACATAGAAAATAGGAGCAGGGGTAGGCCATTCGGCCCTTCGAGCCTGCTCCGCCATTCAATATGATCATGGCTGATCCTCTATCTCAATACCATATTCCCGCTCTCTCCCCATACCCCTTGATGCCTTTTGTGTCTAGAAATCTATCTAGCTCCTTCCTAAATATATTCGGTGACTTGGCCTCCACAGTCTTCTGTGGTAGAGAATTCCACAGGTAAAGAAATTTCTCCTCATCTCAGTCCTAAATGATCTGCCCCGTATCCTGAGACTGTGACCTCTCATTCTGGACCCCCCAGCCAGGGGAAACATCCTCACTGCATCCAGTCTGTCTAGCCCTGTCAGAATTTTATAGGTTTCAATGAGATCCCCTCGCATTCTTTTAAACTCGAGTGAATACAGTTCTAGTCGACCCAATTTCTCATCATATGACAGTCCTGCCATCCCAGGAATCAGTCTGGTGAACCTTCGCTACACTCCCTCTATGGCAAGTATATACTTTCTTAGGTAAGGAGACCAAAACTGCACACAATACTCCAGGTGTGGTCTCACCAAGACCCTGTATAACTGCAGTAAGACATCCTTGCTCCTGTACTTAAATCCTCTTGCAATGAAGGACAAAATACCATTTGCCTTCCTAACTGCTTGCTGCACCTGCATGTTTGCTTTCAGTGACTGGTGTACAAGGACACCCAGGTCCCTTTGTACATCAACATTCCGCAATCTATCACCACTTAAATAATACTCTGCCTTTCTGTTTTTCCTTCCGAAGTGGATAACTTCACATTTATCCACATTATACGGCATCTGCCATGTATTTACCCACTCATTCAACTTGTCTGAATCGCCTTAAAGCCTCTTTGCATCCTCCTCACAACTCACAATCCCACCTAGTTTTGTGTCATCAGCAAACCTGGAAATATTACATTTGGTTCCCTCATCCAAATCATTGATATATATTGTGAATAGCTGAGGCCCAAGCACTGATCCCTGCGGTACCCCACTAGTCACTGCCTGCCACCCCAAAAAAGAGCCATTTATTCCTATTCCCTTTATTTTAGCTGCTAATCTATTCTCATACTCTTTCTTTGCCCCTCTTATTCCCTTTTTTAGATCTTCTCTGTACTTTCTGTATTCAGCCTGGTTCTCTACTATATTATGAACCTTACATCATAAGCCTCCTTTTTCTGTTTCATTTTAATCTCTATATCTTTAGTCATCCAGGGAGCTCTGACTTTGGATGTCCTTCCTTCCCCCACTGTATGCATGTGTCTACTCTGTAACCGAACCAACTCCTCCTTGAAGGCCTCCCATTGTTGAATTACTGCTTTGCCTACGAATTTTTTGATTCCAATCCACCTGGGCAAGATCCCTTTTTAACTCACTGAAATTAGCCCTCCTCCAGTTAAGTATTTTCACATTTGATTGTTCCTTGTCCTTTTCCATAACTATTCTAAACCTAATGATATTATGATCACTGTTCCCCAAATGCTCCCCCACTGAAACATGCTCTACCTGCCCCACTTCATTCCCCAGAACTAGATCCAGTACCATTTCCTTCCTGGTTGGGCTGGAAACACACTGTTCCAGAAAGTTCTCTTGTACACCATGTGTGAAGTGAGTTTTGGCACTTGCCACACAATTCCCCGTGGGCACAACACAAAACGATCTCTATTTTGGCATGTGTGACAGTCTCACTCAGAGAGAGTCCGCAAGTATGGCTGGCATGGGAAATGTAGAATGTCATACTGGTGCACTTCTCTTATCGAGGCTAAGCATTATTGTTAGGGCACAGCTGAGGAAGCTTTAGCTTGCCTCTCACAATAGTATACCTGACCCAGGAGTGCTGGAAGCTAACAACGGATCACCAAAATGAGAAGGTGTTTCACTTCCCAGCGCCAATATATATAAACATAAAAATTCAAACCCCTCCCCCCTTCAAAAAAAGTTCAGACGTGTAAGAAATGACTCCTAATTTTTACTGCACTTTCTGTCATCTGATGAAATGAACACCACACAGTCGGGAACCTCTGAAAATACAGCTCCTTTAAGGAGGGCACCTTTTCTGGTCATCCCTCTGTCGTCAGGACAGGGCCGATTCAGAACACGGCGTACTTAAATTGGCATGAGTCTTTTCTAAAGTACGTATCAACTATATCATTTACAGTTAAAGGTATAGTTTATGCTAGAACTTTCTACACATTACTTCAATTTTGAAGCTAGCACTTGGAATAAATCGGAACTTTTATTAAAATGGATCTCAAACTCAACGTTTTTTAAAATTAATTCTTGGGATATGGGCATCGCAAGTAAGGCCAGCATTTATTGCTCATCCCTAGTTGCCTTCAAGAAGGCAACTATGGGACATAAACAGGTGCAGTAGTTGAAAAAGGAAATGTTTCCCCTCCCTCTTGGTGTTGCCAACACTCACAATCTCCTTAATGGTTTATTAATTTTGTACAATCGTATTAATGCACACGATTCATGGAGAAAAATGGAGAGACAACTCTTCGCTCTCTCCCTCCTATTCCCCCCTATGTTGTGCACAACAAAACAATAGTACAAAATCAATAAATCATTAATAAAATCATGAGTGTTCGAAATGCTGCTTGATGGAAAGGCGAGGAAGTTTCTGACGCATTTGAGAGAAAAGGAGCTGAACATAAAAGTAGAAAGGGCAGGGAAGAGAAGAACATGATCGCACAGGATAAAGAATAACTATTAAATGCCTGGGTGTCTCTAGTTATTCTTTTCCTCTGAATTGCATGATGTCCCCATGCGACAGGTAAGGCATCAAGCGAAGCAGAATGTCCAGTCTGTTGTGCTAGTTTACATTTAGGGCTGCCAAACAATGGCAGGAGCCTGATCAAGACTATTGGTTCCTGCCTAACAATAAACATTTGGTCCCAAGTGTAATGCAGTGTGATTGACTGATGCATGTAAAGGTAAACAAATGTGATAACAGGGACATTACTTCACCCCAGTAACTCAATATGCCATAAAGCAGATTTTCCCTCAAGTCAGGGTTATTTTGGACAGTGCTTTAGAATTATTTGGATTCGACATTTGGGGCTTTAAATCAGAACCAAAAAATTAGTACACTGTTTAAATGACTGATTTTTAATTCTAATATTTCTATCTACTTTCTTTCATCCTCTTTCTTATTATCTGGTCATTATCTCAGGTAATCTGGAAGGCAAGTGGAATATTGGCCTTTATTTCTAGGGGGTTGGAGTATAAAAGCAGGGAAGTCATGCTACAACTGTACAGGGTGCTGGTGAGACCACACCTGGAGTACTGCGTACAGTTCTGGTGCCCTTATTTAAGGAAGGATATACTTGCATTGGAGGCAGTTCAGAGAAGGTGCACTAGGTTAATTCTGGGTATGGAAGGGTTGTCTTATGAGGAAAGATTGAACAGGTTGGGTCTATACTTATTGGAGTTTAGAAGAATGAGAGGAGATCTTACTGAAACATACAAGATTC
Source organism: Heptranchias perlo (assembly GCF_035084215.1). Lineage (NCBI taxonomy): Eukaryota > Metazoa > Chordata > Chondrichthyes > Hexanchiformes > Hexanchidae > Heptranchias > Heptranchias perlo. The sequence goes on along the minus strand of NC_090326.1, from coordinate 147,715,627 downwards.
TGAGGGGACTTGATAGGGTAGATGCTGAGAGGATGTTACCCCTCATGGGGGAATCTAAAATTAGGGGGCATAGTCTCAGAATAAGGGGTCGCCCATTTAAGACGGAAATGAGGAGGAATTTCTTCTCCCAGAGAGTCGTGAATCTTTGGAATTCTTTACCCCAAAAAGCTGTGGAGGCTGAGTCATTGAATACATTCAAGGCTGAGTTAGACAAATTTTTGATCAGCAAGGGAGTCAAAGGGTATGGGGAAAAGGCGGGAAAGTGGAGTTGAGGTAAAAATCAGATCAGGCATGATCTCATTAAATAGCGGAGCAGGCTTGAAGGGCCAAATGGCCCACTCCTGCTCCTATCTCTTATGGTCATTGCTGTTTGTGGGACCTTGCTATGCGCTAATTGGCTGACGTGTTTCCTACATTAGAAGAGTGACTACACTTCAAATGTACTTCATTGGCTGTAAAGCGCTTTGGGACATCCTGAGGTCGTGAAAGGCTCTATATAAATGCAAGCCTTCTGTCTTTTTTTCCTTAAGTGTAATCAACTATGTAATTTATCTATAAAGGCGCAGTTCATGCTGGAAGGCGTTCCTACAGTTAACTTCAATTTTAAAGCTAGCACTCGGAACAAATCAGAATAGGTGTACGCTCATAAGCAACAATACAGTTTAACCATAGAATTACATAGAAATTGTAGCACAGAAATAGGCAGTTCAGCCCAACCAGTTTGTGTTGGCGTTTAACCTCCACACAAGTAGTGTAAGGTATACTCAGCCAGTCAGTCCTAGGCAACATAGGGATGCTACAATTAGCCTCAGTTCCACTGCGCTAGGGAGAGGAAATATATCAGCCAGGGTGTTGTTCCTGATTATTATCCAGTGACCCTTGATGAAAAGAGTGGGGATGTGGATGTCGGGTAAAGACAGGGTCAGAATTGACTCCAATTACCGCCCCCCGCCCCCCACCCCAACCCATGGATGAAAATGCTGTCAACATTCACAGTCTAGACTCACACATGAAGAATGGCCATTTGAGTGAGTAGTACCACAACAAAAGTCACCTCCTTTGGGAGAAGGTAGGAAACATGTGGAACAAAGAATGGTGCATCGAGTTACATCGAGTCTACAGCACAGAAATAGGCCATTCCGCCCAACTGGTCTCTACCGGCATTTATGCCCCACATGAGCCTCCTCCCACTCCTCTTCATCTAACCCTATCAGCATACCCTTCTATTCCTTTCTCCCTCGTGTGCTTATCTAGCTTCCTCTTTAAATGCATCTATGCTATTTACCTCATCGACTCCTTGTGGTAGAGCGTTCCACATTTGAACCACTCATTGGGTAAATAAGTTTCTCCTGGATTCCATATTGCATTTATTGGTGACTATCTTATATTTATGACCTCTAATTTTGGACTCCCCCACAAGAGGAAACATTTTCTCTACATCTACCCTATCAAACCCTTTCATTATCTTAAATACCTCTATCAGCTCAACCCTCAGCCTTCTCTTTTCTAGAGAAAACAGCCCCAGCCTGTTCAGCCTTTCCTGATAAGTAAGTATATCCTCTTGGTTCTGGTAAAATCCTTGTGAATCTTTTTTTGCACCTAACCCTTACCCAAGGTGCAATTTTCTGAGTTGATGTACAATTTAACCAGCAGAAGGGAGATTTCCTTGAGGTGAATGTCACTTACTCTCACAAGTGCAGGAAGCCTGGCCCAACAGTCTCTCTGAAGTGGAAAAAGCTTGATTACATGGCCCAAGCACTGAGAAGTAAAGATTCTTTTATGTCAGTATGCTTCTTGCATACAGGTTAATGTAACCAGGCACAACTCTCACTTTCGTGACTGGAGGCCTGTTGTGTTAGTCTTAGTTAGAATAATTTCTTCTCATTATTTTTTTGGGAGGGGAGAAGTAATACAAAAGCTACTCATCATTTAGCACAATTTTTACCAGAGAATTCAGAGCGCCCAACTGCTTTGGTTTATAATAATTCCTATAGAAAACAGCAGTTAGGAAGCAATAAAAGTCCAAGGTGACTTCATTACAGAGATTTGTTCTAGTTGTCATTATACATAACATATAATGTCACTCAAAAGTATTTTTAAAAATGGACACTGACATATTGAACTGTTGATTACATGTAGAGAATACTTTCTGTTTAAGCCTCAATTTTTGTGCCATCCGTAAATAATTTGGATGCAGATGTAGAATTATAGGCAAATCTTCTGAAGGCGTCAATGTATAGAATCTTGACAATGTCCCTTTGTTCCTCGGCCATTATAAAATCGTAGAAATCTTTAAAAATCAGAAACCAAAATATTTTGGACATTCTGCCAAGTAAAGAAAAACGAATCCCGTGGTTAATTCATTAAACAGTTAAAAAAAGTATCATGTTATTTATTGCAATTATGCCTTGTCTGTGGACAGAAGCATTGCAGAAAGACACGTTGAACTGGGAATACATTTAAATGATAAAAATGAAAACACCATGAGATTAGAGCTGCTCTTCTGCATTACTTCCATTAGCATCGCTTGGACCCAGCTGATGCTACATCTAGGCCCTAGTAGGCAATGTCCCCCTGACTGAAACCATAGCAACCAACAGCCAACAGTAAAAAAATAATATGCAGGCAGGAAGCACACAAGGTAAAGTAAGTCTCATCAATGACAAAACATACTGTACAAAAAATACATAATAAAGCAGGGAAGGCGGGGTAGGGAAGTGCAATGCCCTACTAAAAAGTGACACAGTTTCCGTCAGGAGAAGACTTTCAGCCCATCTATTCACAGTATTCCCTTGGTGCATCTCTAATAACCCTGAAACCCATTGTTGACAAGAGCCTGTCTAGTTCCTCAGTGAAACCCATTGAGGTTTCTTGCCCCACCAACCATGCCTTTAATCTGTTCCACATACTTACCGCCCTTTTAATAAAAAGGTTCCTCCTGCATTTTCTATTTGAACCGTAGAACCATAGAAAAGATACAGCGCAGGAGGGAGCCATTCGGCCCATCGTGTCCGCGCCGGCTCGAATGAGGGTCCCTGCCTCCACCACCAATTCAGGCAGCGAATTCCATACACCCGCCACCCTCTGGGTAGAAAAGTTTTTCCTCATGTCCCCTCTAATCCTTCTGCCAATCAGCTTAAATCTATGTCCTCTAGTTCTTGAACCCTCTGCTAGGGGAAACAGGTACTTCCTGTCTACTCTATCTGGGCCCCTCACAACTTTGTACACCTCGATCAAGTCTCCCCTCAGCCTCCTCTGCTCCGAGGAAAACAACCCGAGCCTAACCAATCTCTCCTCGTAGCTGCAATTTTCAAGCCCTGGCAACATTCTTGTAAATCTTCTCTGCACTCTCTCCAGAGCAATTACATCCTTCCTGTAATGTGGTGACCAGAACTGCGCACAATACTCCAGCTGTGGCCTTACCAGCGTTTTATACAGTTCCATCATTACATCCCTGCTTTTGTATTCTAATCCTCGGCTAATGACGGAGAGCATTCCGTATGCCTTCTTCACAACCTTATCTACCTGTACTGCCACCTTCAGGGACCTGTGCACATGCACTCCAAGGTCTCTCACTTCCTCTACCCCTCTCAATATATTCCCGTTTACTGTGTATTCAGTTTTACTGTTTGCCCTCCCTAAGTGCATTACCTCACACTTCTCCGGGTTGAACTCCATTTGCCACTTTTCCGCCCACTCCACCAACCCATTGATATCTTCTTGGAGTCTACAGCTATCCTCTTCACTATCAACTACACGGCCAATTTTTGTGTCGTCTGCAAATTTGCCAATCAAGTCCAAATCATTAATATATACCACAAACAGCAAGGGACCCAATACTGAGCCCTGTGGCACACCACTGGAAAAGGATTTCCATTCGCAAAGACATCCACCGACTTTTACCCTTTGTTTCCTGTTACTGGGCCAATTCTGGATCCAATTCGCCACATTTCCCTGTATCCCATGGGCTTTTACCTTTCTGACCAGTCTGCTATTTGGGACCTTGTCAAATGCCTTACTAAAATCCATGTAGACAACATCCACTGCACTACCCTCATCAATCCTCCTTGTCACTTCCTCAAAGAATTCAATCAGATTTGTAAGGCATGACCTTCCCTGAACAAATCTATGCTGACTATCCCTGATTAAACCATGCCTTTCCAAGTGACAGTTTATCCTATCTCTCAGTATTGATTCTAATAGTTTGCCCAGCACCGAGGTAAGACTGACCGGCCTATAATTGTTAAGCCTTTCCCTCTTACCCTTCTTAAACAATGGTACGACGTTTGCAGTCTTCCTATCCTCCGGTACCTCCCCTGTATCTAGTGAGGATTGGAAAATGATCCTCAGAGCATCCGCTATTTCCTCCCTGGTTTCCTTCAATAGCCGAGAGAACAATCCATCCGGCCCTGGTGACTTATCGACTTTCAAGGATTCCAGTACCTCTAGTACTTTCTCTCTCGTTATGTTTACCTTATTCAATATTTCACACCTCTCCTCTTGAACTACTACGTCTGGATCATCCCTTTCCTTTGTGAATACAGAGACAAATATTCATTTAAAACCCTACCCACATCCTCTGCTTCTACACACAAGTTACCCTTATCATCCCTGATAGGTCCCACCGTTTCCTTAGCTATCCTCTTGTTCTTAATGTACTGATAAAACATCTTTGGGTTTTCTTTAATCTTACTAGCTAATATTTTTTCATGCCCTCTCTTTGCTTTCCTTATTTCCTTTTTTACATAATCCCTGTACTTTCTATATTCCTCTAGGCTTTCTGCAGTATTTAGTTTTCTGTGACAGTCATAAGCTTTCTTTTTCTGCTTTATCTTGCCCCGTATACTTCTAGACATCCAGGGGGCTCTAAATTTGGCAGTGTCACCCTTTGTCTTTGAGGGGACCTGTCTGTGTTGTACCCGTAGAATTTCACTTTTTAGTGCCTCCCACTGGCTTGCCACAGATTTCTCCTCAAGTAGTTGTGTCCAGTCCACTTCTGCCAAATCACCTTAGTTCTGTAAAATTTGCCTTCCCCCAATTTAAAACGTTTACTCCTGATTTAACTCTGTCCTTTTCCATAATAATGCTAAAACTAACGGAATTGTGGTCACTGTCCTCAATATGGTCACCCACTGTCACTTCACCCACTTGCCCATCTTTATTTCCCAGGACTAAATCTACAATTGCATCCCCTCTTGTTGGGCTTGTCATGTACTGGCTTAAAAAAGTTCTCCTGGCCACCGATCAAGAATTTTGCTGTAACAAATTCCAGAAAACATGTCACAACTGAACGTAGAACAAAACTGTACCTTACAACCCTACAAATAAAAAAAAAGCAGCATTACTGACAACAAAGACTGCAGGAACAGAACAATAACCAACCGTAGTCAAGGACAAAAGAAGAAAGTGAAGAAATAGTAATTGGACAAAGTTCAGATACTTCCACAGAAAACAACCAAAAAACTGATAAACAACAAACACCAATACACAAAGGCAAGGTTCAAAGCAATGACAAAGACCTTGAAAATGTCCCCACAGAAAACTACAAAAACAAATCATACTAATACAATGAAAGAGAGTAGAGAAGAAGTAGATTTATTATAAGTTTCACAGTCATCGTTCAGTGACCCTAAACAGCACCAAGTGCTTGGATGAGACAGAATACGATCAAGAATTTTGCTACGAGTATAAAAGGAAAGATGGGACAGAATTTAAACTTGCAAAAGAATGACCTATTTGGCAGACACAGAAAGATATCAAGCTTGCCAGTATGCACTGCAAGCAGTACCCCAAAAGCAAGAAACCATCAGAAGAGGCTGCATAGTGTCACCATGGGAACCCCTGGAAACTGCAGAGACTCTGTGCAACCCGGTCTCTGCAGTTTGCCGTCTAGTCTCCGACCAGAGTTACAGCAGGTGATTGGTGGATCCCTTGATGAATTTCAGTCCCTCAAATCCAATTCTGACGTTTACATGTTTACAAAAACACAATTATATACTTGTTAGAACTTCTTTGGAGTTTGTTGAATAGCCAAGGTGGGACAATGACCAAAAATCTCAACGAGGACCAGCTTAGTCCAGAATCCACTGTCACTGCACAGGACCCCAATGCAATCTAGCCTTAAACTTAGAGGAGGGTGGGTGAAAAGATCGTTTAATTACTTTATGTAGATGGTGGTGAATATTTGGAATCGACTGCCCAGGGAGGTAGTAGGGGCTGATTGTATCAGCAAATTGAAGAGTGATGAATAATTCCCTGGAAAAAAAATTGATATACATACGAACATACGAATTAAGAGCAGGAGTAGGCCATTCGGCCCCCCGAGCCTGCACTGCCATTTGATAAGATCACGGCTGATCTGATTGTGACCTCAACCCTACTTTCCTGTCTACCTACTATAACCTTTGACTCCCTTGTTAATCAGTAATCTATCTAATTCAGCCTTAAAAATATTCAATGACCCTGCCTCCACCACTCTCTGGGGAAGAGAGTTCCACAGACTCACGACACTCAGAGAAAAAATTTCTCCTCATCTCCGTCTTAAATGGGAGACCCCTTATTTTTAAACTGTGGCCCATAGTTCTAGTCTCTCCCACAAGGGGAAACATCCTCTCAGCATCTACCCCTTCAAGTCCCCTCAGGATCTTATATGTTTCAATAAGATCACCTCTCATTCTTCTAAACTCCAGTGTATACAGGCCCAACTTGTCCAACCTTTCCTCATATCATAACCCCCTCATCCCAGGAATCAGTCGAGTGAACCTTCTCTGAACCGCCTCTAAAGCAATTATGTCCTTTCTTAAATAAGGAGACCAAAACTGTACACAGTTTCTGAGATGTGGACTCACCAATGCCCTGTACAACTGTAGCAAAATATCTCTACTTTTATATTCCATTCCCCTTGCAATAAATGACAACATTCCATTTGCCTTCCTAATCACTTGCTGTACCTGCATACTAACTTTTTGTGATTCATATACTAGGACATCCAGATCCCTCTGCACCTCAGAGTTCTGCAATCTCTCTCCATTTAAATAATATACTGATTTTCTATTCCTCCTGCCAAAGTGGACAAGTTCACATTTTCCCACATTATACTGCATCTGCCAAATTTTTGCCCACTCACTTAACCTATCTATAACCCTTTGCAGACTCCTTTACGGGTGATTTTAGGAGGCAACTGAGGATGCGTTGGGGGCGGGGGGCTCCGAAAATCGTGGAAATCCCGTTCGGGTTCGGATGCCGGCTCCAACCCACCGACTTCCAAGTTTCCCAGGGACCCACCTGTGTGCACGTGGACGACCCGAAACTGGAAGTCCTGCCGGATGACAGTTAAAGAGCCAAATGTACCTCATTGAGGTACTTAAGGCACTTTACCTGTGACAGATTAAGAACTTAGAAAGATTTTTAACTTACCTGGGCGGCTTGCCCACCCCTTCTGATTCACGCCTGCGTGAAGGGCCGGATCAGGGAACAAGAAACGAAATAAATTAAATAAAAAAACATGGAAGGAAGTGAAAACACTAAATGAACCTACCTTTGCACCCTGCTCCGATGTCCGATGTCCCACTCTTCACCCCCCCGATCTTCCCCCAATGTCCCCCTCTTCACTCCCCTGATCTTCCCCCAATGTCCTCCCGATCTTCCCCTCTCTCCCCCCACCCCGATCTTCCCCTCTCCCCCCACCCCGATCTTCCAGTCCAGCGCTGGATCTTCCATTCTCCCACCTCCCGTTCGTCCATTCCAGCGCCGGATGATGTCTCGCTGACTCTCTTTCTCGCCCCCCCTCCCCCTCGCATTGCAGCTCCTGGTGGCAGCCAGCGTCGGAAATGGTAAGTTTGTTCATACAGGTTTGCCACGCGCACCTTCACCCCCCCCCCACCCCCCGCTGCCAACCCGCCACCATTGTAAAATCGAGCCCCTTATGTCCTCTTCACAACTTACTATCCTACCTACCTTTGTGATCTGGGGTATGAGAGTTATTATGGAATATAATATTTCACAGACACTAGGATCGACTGTCTGGACCACAATGGTCTTTTCCAGCACCGTTCATTCCTATGTAATATTGAAGTACCTTCTACTATAAGCACAACCTGGACTGCCCACCAAACATTGCTTTGACCATGGTATCTGCAAAAACACTTACATCCTCCAAATCTCTAAAATGTCTGTAAAATCTATTTCCTTTTATATCATTCAAAGGATATAGGACAAAGTTTTTTTAATCTATTATAAAAATTAACATTTGGTTCTAATCTTTCACCAGAATACCTGAAACATTAATCTGGTCAAACCCAGGCACCAGGAAAACATCCAAACCCTTGAGGCTTATTCCTGGAATAAGAAGATTCTTCACCTTGAAAGGAGACAAATGAGAGGAATAGAAGATACAGTGAAACTTATGAATTAGGGACTGACATTAGCTGTCAATTTTTTGCAGGTGTCCGTATTTTCCAAATGGTCATTGGTATATACTTTTAGCCAGGTTGCACGCAGCTGGTCAACAGTTGAATATGCCTTATATTTCATGTACATTAGACATAAGAACATAAGAAATAGGAGCAGGAGTAGGCCATACAGCCCATCGAGCCTGCTCCGCCATTCAATAAGATCATGGCTGATCTCTGACCTCAACTCCATTTTCCCGCCCTATCCCCAGATCCCTTGATTCCCCTAGAGTCCAAAAATCTATTGACCTCAGCCTTGAATATACGCAACGACTGAGCATTCACAGCCCTCTGGGGTAGAGAATTCCAAAGATTCGCAACCCTCTGAGTGAAGAACTTTCTCCTCATCGCAGTCCTAAATGTCCGACCCCTTATCCTGAGACTATGCCCCCTAGTTCTAGACTCTCCAGCCAGGAGACATAAGAACATATGAATTGAGAGCAGGGGTAGGTCATTCGGCCCCTCGAGCCTGCTCTGGCCATTTGATAACATCATGGCTGATCTGATTGTGACCCCAACCCTACCTTCCCATATACTTACTATAACCTTTGATTCCCTTGTTAATCAGGAATCTATCTAACTCAGCCTTTCAACTTAAATGGGAGACTCCTTATTTTTAAACTGTGGCCCCCACAGTTTAAAAATAAGGAAACATCCTCTCAGCATCTACCCCTTCTAGTCCCCTGAGAATCTTATATGTTTCAATAAGATCACCTCTCATTCTTCTAAGCTCCAGCCTCTCAGCAACTGTCAAGCCCTCTCAGAATCTTATGTCTTTCAATGAGATCAACTCTCATTCATCTAAACTCCAGAGAGTATAGGCCCATTCTACTCAACCTCTCTTCATAGGACAACCCTCTCATCCCAGGAATTAATCTAGTGAACCACCGTTGCACCGCCTCTAAGGCAAGTATATTCTTCCGTAAGTAAGACCAAAACTGTACACAGTACTCCAGGTGTGGTCTCACCAAAGCCCTGTACAATTGCAGCACGACTTCCTTACTCCTGTACTCCAACCCCCTTGCAATAAAGGACACAGGGAAACTTAATTGCAATTAGCCCCTTGTAATTAGGCATGGGCGACATAGCTCGTGAAAAACTTTAAAGGGGTCCGTGACCCGTGTTATAAGGTGTAAAATACACTAAGTATTACATTGAAGGCTGTCCGTAGTCCGTATTTTACCAGTGTTAGTCATTTCAGAGTGCCTATTGTACCTTTTATAATGTAAAGTATTTAGGACTGTCATGAAGGGGGGTAATTTTAACCCCCCAAGATGGGGGTAGGGGTTCAGCCCGACTCCAACCTGCCTCCCTGCACTTGAAGTGCCCACTTCTGGTTTTAACAGCGGGCGGGTCCGTCCTTAAAATATTTTAATGAGGTTGCTTGCCTCAAACGTAACCTCTGTTTCACATTTAACTTCTGGGGGCTGGGTTTTCTGGGCCTCGGGGAACCCGGCAGCCGAAGGGAGGCGAGAACGGCTGGATGGAACAGGCAAGTGGCTTTCCAGCACTACTTGTGGGCCAGGAGGAGCAGGAGTGCTTCCCCCCCCTGCCCACCAAGCTAACCTGTAACCACCCAACGATCCGACCCCCTCGATCAGCCGCACCCCCCCCACCCCCGTGATTGGACCCCCCCCCCCATGTCCAATCCCCCCACGATGTTTGATCTCTGATGTCCGACTCACTTCCCGACTTCCGACTCCATCCCCCGACCTCTGATGTCCAACTCCCTCCCACTCCAACCTCCGACGTCCAACTCCCCCCTCCCGACCTCCGATGTCTAACATCCCCCCCCGACCTCCGATGTGCAACTCCGCCCCCCCGCCCCGACCTCCGATGTCCAACTCCCACTTCCCGACCTCCGATGTCCAACTCCCTCTCCACTCCAACCTCCGATGTCCAACTCCCCATCCTCCTGACCTCCGATGTCCAACTTCCTCCCCCCCGACCTCCGATGTCCAACTCCCCCCCGCTCCAACCTCCGATGTCCAACTCCCACTTCCCGACCTCCGATGTCCAACTCCCTCTCCACTCCAACCTCCGATGTCCAACTCCCCATCCTCCTGACCTCTGATGTCCAACTTCCTCCCCCCCGACCTCCGATGTCCAACTCCCACTTCCCGACCTCCGATATCCAACTCCCTCTGCACTCCAACCTCCGATGTCCAACTCCCCATCCTCCTGACCTCTGATGTCCAACTCCCCACCCTCCCGACCTCCGATGTCCAATTCCCTCCCACTCCAACCTCCAACGTCCAACTCCCTCCCAATCCGACCTCCGACGTCCAACTACCCCCTCCCGACCTCCGATGTCTAACATCCCCCCCCCCGACCTCCGCTGTCCAACTCCCCCACTCCCGGCCTCCGATGTCCAACTTCCCCCCCCCACCCCGACCTCCGATGTCCAACTCCCACTTCCCGACCTCCGATGTCCAACTCCCTCTCCTCTCCAACCTCCAATGTCCAACTCCCCACCCTCCCGACCTCCGATGTCCAACTCCCCCCCGCTCCAATCTCTGATATCCAACTCCCCCTCCCAACCTCCGATGTCCAACTCCCCCTCCCAACCTCCGATGTCCAACTCCCGACCATGTCCGATCACCTCCGCTCCCTGGCTACCTACCTGCCCGACAGTCAGCCAGTCACTCAATCTGGTTGGCTGCGGCCGGGATACCGATTCTAAAAATTTAAATCAGGCCCTGCCGTTAAATGCTGCAGGTCCTCCTAGAAACCCGTATTTCTGGGCCGCTAGATCTCCATCTCCATCCTGCTCCCTTCCCACCTCCCCGTTATTATCAGGGCCGAAGTGTCCGTACTTTACAGTTGTCCGTCCTTTGCAAGTGTCCGTAGGACCAAGTTTCACTGTAATAAGTGATGTAGAAAAGTTAATCTGGAGCACTATTTCCATTTAAAGCATAGCTGAGGGACAATGGGACATAGGTACAAGCTGGTAAAAGGTAAAATCAGGACTGTTGGCAGGAAACACTTCTTCATGCAAAGAGTGATCAATATCTAAAATGGTTTTCCAGGTAGAAAAGTGTAGGCAAAACCTCTGGAGTTTAGATGCTGCAATAGGGGGAATCACAGGTTTCTGTGGAAGGATGAGCAAGATGGAATGAATAGCTTCCCTCACCTGTACTTCTCTTTGTGAACTTTGTAAAGCTTCCTTCTCTTTCAGATACCAATTGACCTGCAGTTTCAACTTCAGAATTACTATCAAGTGATTTTGGTTATGTAGGGCAATGTGGCAGCCATTTTGCGCATTGCAAGAGCCCACAAAGCTACGACTGAGCCATGGTTGACATCTAGAAACACAACATATAATATCGCAGTCATAACTTTATCGGTAAGTGAATTTATTGGCATTCAACAACAACAACTTGCATTTATATAGAGCCTTTAATGAGGTAAAATGTCCAAAGGCGCTTCACAGAAGCGTTATCAAACAAAATTTGACACTGAGCCATGTAAGGAGATATTAGGACAGGTGACCAAAAACTTGGCCAAAGAGCATCTTTTAAGGAGCATCTTTTAAGGAGGAGAAAGAGGTGGAGAGGTTGAGGGAGAGAATTCCAGGACCTAGGCAGCTGAAGGCACGGCCGCCAATGGTGCAGCGATTAAAATCGGGGATGCACAAGAGGCCAGAATTGGGTTCAATAATAAATTATAATTTTTACATTCAATCAATTGTTCTGGCAATCAACTGCTAATTATTGCTGGAAAAAGTACAGTAACAATATCAGAAAGATCATTATATCTTGTGAATGTACATCACGGACACACTGACAGACCAACAGTAACTATAGCGCGAGCCACGTCCTCTACAAAAACTGGCTGAAACAAAATAACCACACACACACACACACACACACGCTCACACACACACACACACACACACACACACACACTCACTCACTCCCACATGCACACTCACCCACACACACTCAAAACTGAAAGAGTACTTATATTACAGACTATAACAGACATCTGGGAATGAATTTAAGACTATAATCCAATATTGGATTTAGGTGATGGTTTAAATTGTTTCAGAGGTCATCCGAACCCCTCAATTAGATTACTATTTTGTAATTTCTCCTAGGTATCAATTATTCTCCAGTTAACTGGATTGAACCTCATCATAATTTGCTGTTTATTACATCTTCTCATGAATATTTCTGTTTTATCAATATCTATCATACACAATTCATTCAGAATTTTTTTTCTTTGCTTTTTCTTCTCTCTTCTATTGTCTCTCACGTTTTATACCTCTATGTAATAATTGCTCCCTTTAGGCCAGAGGTCAGAGTCACTGTAGGAGAAAAATAATGTCAAAAGTCAATAAAGAACAGATGCCGTTAACCAATTTAGATTGCTTAAAAGTAATAGTTCCCCAATTTCTCGCCTCCCTCCTTGAAAATACCAGAGTTGATTCTGCGGCAAGGCACGCCCAGAAAGCAATGGGGTTTGTTCTTCGGGGGCACTGCCCAGAAATCACAGGTCCCCCGAGGTGCCTGATTTTCTGCCCATTTAATATTTCTCAGCTGGCGCTCCCTGGGACCGCCATACTGCAGAATCAGCCCTAATGCCTCATGCTGTGGTTACGTTTCCACACCTGCCTGCGGCTGTTTGGTGCCTCCACTGATTGGTTGACCAGCAGCAGGAAAGAAACAGATTAATTGGTCTTTGTAGGCTCTTGCAATGCGCAAAATGATTGCCACATTGCCCTACATAACAAAATTCACTTCACAGTAATTATTGCACATGGAGCACTTTGACGGGTTCCTGAGAGATGCGACGAGAGAGACGCACCACACCATGTAAATTGTACATTCTGGTACAACTCCCTGTTCCTGTCAAAATTCACTTTTCAGCATATTAACTTGCCATCTCTGTCAAATATTACATCCAGCCTCCCAGTGCCTATCAAATGTCACAATGTGAACACTAACCTCCAGCAACGATACGACCAACTTGCATATATATTATCTTTAACTTAGAAATATATCCCAGGGATGTAAGAAAAAAAACAGAATGCTAAGCTTAAGGAGGAGAGATTAGGAAGGGTGATCAAAAGTTTGGTCAAAAGGTCGATTTTAATGAGGGTCTTAAAGGGGGAGAGGGAGGTGGAGAGGCAAAGACGTTTATGGAGCACATGTTTACTGAGCCCGGAGACCTTCCGATAATACAATATATCAAGGAAACTGGGTTATCTTTTCTCATACTGTCTGTTGTCATACAATAACGGCGAATGCGAAATGAAATTTTAATGCCTTATGATGAATGACAGCAAAGCAAAAATTCTGTAGCACATCATTTACCAACAGTTCAATCTGTGTTTCACTTCTGAGCCACCATCCAGATGACCCACAGTCAATAGGACATCTTAGCACTGCAGCGCTTATAATTTAAAATACAATTGAAGAGAATCTGTGTAACCCAAACCTCCCAGTCCGTTAAATATCACATTCTAACCCACCAACCTCCCAGTCTCTGTAAAATGCCACATTCTAAAACAGTTGGTTCGCCCACATTCTAACACATTAACCTCTGATTCCTAGTGAAATATCCATTCCAGCACACTAACTTCGCAGTCCCGATAAAACATTACATTCTAACACAATAACCTCCAACTATGTAAATTGTACATTCTGGTACAACTCCCTGTTCCTGTCAAAATTCACTTTTCAGCATATTAACTTGCCATCTCTGTCAAATATTACATCCAGCCTCCCAGTGCCTATCAAATGTCACAATGTGAACACTAACCTCCAGCAACGATACGACCAACTTGCATATATATTATCTTTAACTTAGAAATACATCCCAGGGATGTAAGAAAAAAACAGAATGCTAAGCCTAAGGAGGAGAGATTAGGAAGGGTGATCAAAAGTTTGGTCAAAAGGTCGATTTTAATGAGGGTCTTAAAGGGGGAGAGGGAGGTGGAGAGGCAAAGACGTTTATGGAGCAAATTTCAGAGCGTAGGGCCTAAACGCCTAAAGGCATGGCCACCAATTGTGAGGTTAAGGAGTGGGGAACGCGCAAGAGGCTGGAGTCAGAGGATCTTGCCCTTCTCGTTCAAATATCACATCCTAGCTCAGTAACCTCACAGTCCCTGTAAAATATTACACTTTAATTTACTAATTTTGCCGAGTCCCCATCAAATGCTACATTCTAACATACTAACATCCCAGTTTCTAAGACACTAAAACCTCCCTGTCCCTGTAAAAATTACTTAAAAATATCACAGGTTTCAGCAAAACACAATTGAGACGGCAAAACTCGATACAAAGCAAGAGGTTTAAAAAAACACAACGCAGATTATATCGAATAATGTAAAGAAAGCGCGACCATTTGACATATTTTCACGGTTGCTTTATATTAGAGAAGAGAACGAGCAGAGACCCGTATATGCTGCTGTAGGCAGCCTGGCCCCAGAGAGGATTGGCTGTGCGATCGGAAATCAGCACTACGACACTACTTCCTAATTTGCTGGAGGTGTTCAGCTGTCACGGTGAGAGCAGGCCGCATGGCTCCACAGTTCATGATATTGCCCGCAGGGAAGCTGAGGTAACTCGATTTGCTGCTGTCAAGGGTAATGGTGCCAGGCAGAGATCCGCTGCCGCAGTGCCTTTGGCGTGAAAAAAGCAAAGCGAGTTGTTTGCCAAACACTTATTGTCATCTGAATTCACAGGGAAAGACTATTTCCATCCGGCTTGTGATTCAACTGCTCTTAGATTACAGGGGTGTCCTGTGTCAGGATTCTCTCACTGTCCCACATCTCATTTCTACCTCCACATTTAGCTTGCTCCTCTCTCTCTCTCTCTCTTTCTTGATGGTGGAGTGAAAGGGAGGCGTGCAGCCTCATTTACAAAGTGAACTATTGGTCTTGATAATAGATGTTGTCTTTTCTTAGTCCCTGTCTGCCGCTTTTTTATTTGACAATGATGCTTTGGTTGATGCTGATGCATTGGACAGCCCTCTTCCAAATAGATCAGCGTCAATAACCGTCAATTTAGACAGAATGCAACAGAATATATTGAGACTGGAGCAGCTGCTTGAGAACATTATTCACTTGTGTTCACATTTCATTCGTCTCCATTGGTTCCGACACTGAACGAACCCCATAAAAAGCTTGTTTATCTATTAGTCAGAGCCGTTAACAATCCTGAGATCTGGTACAGTAGCCAAATCACGTCAGTATGAAGCCATATAAAGGTTATTAAATAATCACTGTGTGCTGGCTTGGCTGAGTAAGTAGCACCCTTTCCTCTGCATCAGCAGGTTGTGGGGTTGAAGCCTCACTCTTAGACTGCGACTCCAGTGCAGTGGTGAGGAACAGCTGTATTGTTGGAGGGCGTCCCAAATGCACTTTACAGCCAATTAAGTACTTAAGTATTGTCACTGTTGTGATGTAGGAAACATAGCAGCCAAGGTCCCACAAACAGCGGATTACTTGGCTATATGGCAATGCTGATGCATTGGACAGCCCTCTTCCAAATAGATCAGCGTCAATAACCGTCAATTTAACCGTCAATTCCTCAGACTGATCCCCGTTCGTTTTACGATGCTTGTTTAACGTTCTGATGTATGCTAATGAGATTCTCAGGAAATTCCGGCGCAAGTTGCCACTGGCAAGATCACGCAGAGACCAGAGTAAATTTTGGCGTAAGCTGGATCGAGGAAATTCCCGCCCACTAAAAGAAAACAAATTACTGCAGCGGATTACTTGGCTATATGGCAATTAGCTGTTTGTCAACCCCAGTCCATCACCGGCATCTCCACATCAAAACAGCAATGAGATAATGACCGGATAATCTGTTTTTTCAGAACTGTTGGTTGAGGGATAAATATTGGCTAAGACAAATGCAAGTTCTTTCTTATGACGCTCAGAGAAGGTTCAGAGGAGCAATTACCACATTAGTTATTAACAAAATAGGGAGAACCTAGAAGGCTTTGTAGTAGTTGAGCAATATCAAAACAGGTAAAAAAAACACTCTGGCCCGGAATTTCCTCAACATTTTCGGCGCAACAACGGCGTGGGAGCTGCAAACCCGGGCTTTTCCGAGCAAATCTGCGTGTAAGTGAATTACGCCAGTTTTCCACCAGAACCTTGCTAATTGCGAATTTCCTCGATCGTTTACGCTGCTCCCAAGTTATGTCTGCTGGAACCCCACTTAACTCATTAACATAGCTCCGCCCCCAAGCAAACGACCAGAGAATACGAGTTTCCTGCCTTTACACAAGTTCTGAGTGGGTGTAAATTTACACCCAAAATTTTAGGTGCAGCAGGACCCAAAGTCGTTATTTATGATGTTTTATAGCGATTTTTAAAATATTTCCTGTTTGAGACCTGCTTTGTATTATCTCCTTCTTTGGATGCTTTTTTATGGCAACACAATATGTTGCATTCAAAAGAGAAAAGCTTCCACAATTGCATTTTCTTAAATATGCTGTGCTATATATGCATAAATGATGGTTTGATGGCTTCAAATTTATAAGTTTCATAACATTAATAAGATAATGAGGGACTTAAAAAAGGAAGATGTTGCTTTCCTCAGACTGATCCCCGTTCGTTTTACGATGCTTGTTTAACGTTCTGATGTATGCTAATGAGATTCTCAGGAAATTCCGGCGCAAGTTGCCACTGGCAAGATCACGCAGAGACCAGAGTAAATTTTGGCGTAAGCTGGATCGAGGAAATTCCCGCCCACTAAAAGAAAACAAATTACTGCAGCGGATTACTTGGCTATATGGCAATTAGCTTCTATCCAACTCTACCTCGGAGGCAGCAGAAGAAATATTTAGTTAGCTTCAAACCCTTAAATAATCATGCCAGGCACGTGCACTTAAAAATAAATATAAATACGATATACAGCTCATCTGTTTTGTCCCTAATGCACCCGGTTGATGTAAATTAATTTTAACAATGGCTGGCTCCAGTACCAACATCCTGTTCTCTAATCCACAAAACATTCAACAAGTCCACTGCAGCCGTGTAAACTAACCCCTAGGATGTAACCACTTAGTTGCTGTTTATAAACTCCACAGTCAGGAGCTGCAATCCAGCTGAGTCTGGAGTCTGAAGGTCATTAGAGATGTGTACCAGTAAACACACACAAACACACACACACACACACACACACACACTCCCACACAGAGCAATCAGATTAGCAGACAAAGAGGTTGCCACGGCGACCGTTGGGACACGTGAGCTCGTCTGCGTTTAGCGTTTAATTTAAAATGTTTTCCGGCGGTTTCCTTGGAGTTGCTTGAATGGAAGGCGAGTGGATGGAGGAGCTCTGAGCTGCAGCAGGCTTTGAAACCTCTAGTGTCTGTCGGAAGCTCAGCCAATTAATGCGAGGAAGATCGAGCCAGTTACAAAGTATCTGGCAACACAGTGTTTACCAATTAGGCCTTTTTTATGATGTAAATAAATGTTGCGCATTGTGCATCAAGAACACAGAAAAGGCAGTGTGCCGCATATAAACATTTTAATTGCATTTCCGGGGTGGGGGCTGGGGGGGGGAAGAAAAGCTACAAGGTGAAACTAATCATATTTACGGGCTTGGTTTTGTCTCTTGCTGTGCTGTGTTACACCAATCTTGAATAAGGAATGCACCCTGCTAAAGAATTCTGCTAGGAACACATTGCCGTTTTATATAGAGCTGACTTGCAGCCATCTCAACTAGCAGGACAATTAGCTTGTCCCCTTGTTCCCACAGCCAAGCCAACCGCAGGAGCCAAGGCCAAACAAATTGCCCCAACCACTAAATATACACGGCCCCTCTCCCCCATCCCCTGCCCCAAAGTGGGAATGTCCATTACAACAAACCTAATGTCAAATTTGTAGGGCTCCAGAAATATAATGTAAACTCTTGAAATCTTAATTTGAAAAATATAGTAATTTGGATCAGTCCTCTATAAAAAAATATATTTTTATATTTCTTCCCTGGCAAAAAAATCCAGGGGGGATGAGGAGAAATGTTTTTACGCAGCAAGTTGTTACGATCTGGAATGCACTACCTGGAAAGAACGGAGGAAGCAGATTCATTAGTAACTTTCAAAAGGAAATTGGATATAGACTTGAAAAGGAGAAATTTGTAGGGGTATGGGGAAAGAACAGGGTAGTGGCACTAATTGGATGGCTCTTTCAAAGATGAGCCGAATGGTCTCATTCTGTGCTGTATGATTCTATGGTTCCTACAAGATCAAAAGCTTTAAATCCTGCCAATAGAAAGCACAATCAAGATATCACGCTAAAAAAGTGTGTCAGCAGAAACTTTATTATAAAAATACAAACTTGCTTGTTACACTATCAATTCACGTCTTGTTCTGTGCAGTAAAGCTATAAAAGAACAAAAACTGCATCCAGAACTGAGCTGCACGTCCCCCAATGATGGGGAGTGACTAGCATGAAGACCACATGAAGCCACAGCTGGAGTATTGTGGGCAGTTCTGGTCACCACATTACAGGAAGGACGTAATTGCTCTGGAGAGAGTGCAGAGAAGATTTACAAGGATGTTGCCAGGGCTTGAAAATTCCAGCTACGAGGAGAGACTGGATAGGCTGGGGTTGTTTTCCTTGGAGCAGAGGAGGCTGAGGGGTGACTTGATTGAGGTGTACAAAATTATGAGTGGCCTAAATAGAGTAGACAGGAAGTACCTGTATCCCCTAGCGGAGAGTTCAAGAACTAGAAGACATAGATTTAAGCTGATTGGCGGAAGGATTAGAGGGGACATGAGGAAAAACTTTTTTACCCAGAGGGTGGTGGGTGTATGGAATTCACTGCCTGAATTGGTGGTAGAGGCAGGGACCCTCAACTCTTTCAAAAAGTACCTGGACCTGCACCTAAAGTGCTGTAAGCTGCAGGGCTACGGACCGGGTGCTGGAAGGTGAGGTTAGAATGGGCACCTGGTTGTTCTTCGAGCCTGCGCGCCCACGATGGGCCGAATGGCCCACTTCTGTGCTGTATCTTTTCTATGGTTCTGCCACTGGCCTGGTTAAAATCATTCGCTGAACTTAGCAACACAAGTTGGAGTTTCTTACGTCATTCAGTGACTAATTTAACAGCAGCAGCATTTCTGCTGCACAGGAAAGCAGACAGCTATAGGATGGGAAAGTGGTGATACACAGTTTTGAGGCAAGCATGTAATCATCTCTCCAGAGAATGTCTGAATGAAAGAGAACCCTGCTGTTGTGAGTCATACAATAGCTGAACCAGGTTGTGTTGATGCTGTGCAAGTGATGCTGTGTATCCTATATTTGGGAAAGTGGCAGCCATTAATCCTGGGCTTCTGTCTAACTTCCCTCCAACATTTCATTCAACTCGCATTTATATAACAGTGTAAACAATGAGAAACATCCCAAGGTGATTCACAGAGTCGAAAGGGAAAAAAATGGACATCGAACCAAGGGTGATATTGGGAGGGGTGACCAAAAGTTGGGTTCAAAGGTGGGCTTTAAGCAGGATGCTAAAGGAGGAGAGGGATGTGGAGAGATGGAGGGGTTTAGAGAGGGAATTACAGAGTATGGGACGTGGATGGCTGAAGGCTTCCAGCCTCTTCTGCATTCACCCCTCCCTTCGCCAATGGTGGACGCACATTAGAGGCGATTGCAGTGATAGGGAGGGGCAAGGCCATGGAAGGATTTAAGCATGAAGATGGGAATTTTAAATTGGAGGCTATGGGAGACCAGGCGCCAATTAAAGTAAAGGAATTTACTGCCTTTAACCCATCCATCCAAAAGGACTTGGTGCAGGATAGGATACAGGCAGCACGGGTTTGGATGAGATGAGGTTTATGGAGGGTGGAAGATTGGAGGTCGGCAGGGTGAGTACTGGAATAGTCGAGCCTGAAGGTGACAACGGTATGGATGAGAGTTTCAGCAGCAGATGAGCTGAGGCAGGTGCGGACGTGGGCGATGTTACAGAGGCGCAAATAGGCAGTCGTTATGACAGAGAGAATATGGGGTCAGGTATGGGTACGGTAATGTAGTGGTCATGTTACTGGGCTAGTAATCTAGAGGCTTGGACTAATAATCCAGAGAGCATGAGTTCTTATCTCACCATGGCAGTTTGAGAAATTGAATTCAGTTAAAAAAAATCTGGAAATAAAAATCTGGTATCAGTAAAGGTGACCATGAAGCTGTCAGATTGTCATAAAAACCCAATTGGTTCACTAATGTCCTTTAGGGAAGGAAACCCACCATCCTTACCCAATCTGGTCAGGCCTATATGTGACTCCAGTCCCACACCAACGTGGTTAACCCTTAACTGCCCTCTGATGTGGCCTAGCAAGCTACTTAGCTGTATCTCCACATTCCCAGGGCATTTAGTGATGCCCTGAATAAAAAAAAAGGTCAGATCAGGGCCGAATAGGACGTTGAGGTTGCAAACAGTCCCGTGGAGAGGGATGGAGTCAGTGGCAAATTTGCGGTGTGGGCTGAAGACAATGGTTATATCCTTCCCAATGTTTAGCTGGAGGAAATATTTTCGCTCATCCAAGACTGGATATCATAGGCAGCGGAGGGGTCGACAGAGGTGGTGGAGAGGTAGAGCTGGGTGTTATTAGCGTACATGTGGAAGCTGACCCCATGTCTACGGATGATGTCACCAAGATGATGGTAGCATGTGGATGAGGAGGAGGAGAGGGCCAAGAATGGATCTTTGAGGCACTTCCAATGTGGGAAGAGAAGCCATTGGCAGAGAGCCTCTGAACTGGACAGTGGAGGAGAGGGTTGATACAGAGAAATTATTTTCTCTGGTGGAGGAAACTTAAAATCCTATAGCACCCTGCTTAAAACCCATCATAAAAAACAGGCACAATCTTAAAATTAGAGCTAGGCTATTTAGGAGTGAAATCAGGAAGCACTTTTTCACACAAAGGGTAGTGGAAATCTCAGACTCTCTCCGCCAAAAAGCTGTGGATACCTGGCCAACTAAAATTTTCAAGACTGAGATTGATACATTTTTGTTTGGTAAGAGTATCAAGGGATATGAATCAAAAGCGGGTAAATAGAATTGAGGTACAGATTAACCATGATCTGATTGAATGGTGGAACAGGCTTGAGGCGGATGACTGGTCTACTCCTGTTTCTATGTTCCTATTTATAAAAACTTTTGCTGTTACCTTTGATATCCCATGCAATTTTTTTCATCTTCCCTTTTGTTCCTTTTATTAATTTCTTTATAGCCCTTTGTTGCATTTTTCCTTGCCTTTTCTTTTAGCTTGATGCTGTCTCTTATCTCATTTGTCGACCATGGTTGCTTAACTGCATGAGTGGAGCCTTTGCATTTTAAGGGGTATATACTGATATTGTATTGTACCAAATACTTTGCACCATTTGTCTGTAGATTTACCCATTAACAGTTCAGCCCAGTCTACTGTGGTCAATTTATTTCTCATCCCTTTGAAATTTGCCTCACTTAAATTTAAAACCATGGTTTGTGATTCTTTCTTCTCCCTTTCAAACCTAATATTCAATCATAGTATCATAGTAGGTACAGCACAGGAGGAGCTTTTTTTTTATTAGTTCATGGGATGTGGGCGTCGCTGGCAAGGCCAGCATTTATTGTCCATCCCTAATTGCTCTTGAGAAGGTGGTGGTGAGCCGCCTTCTTGAACCGCTGCAGTCCGTGTGGTGAAGGTTCTCCTTCAGTGCTGTTAGGTAGGGAGTTCCAAGGATTTTGACACACCGACGATGAAGGAACGGTGATATATTTCCAAGTCGGGATGGCGTGTGACTTGGGGGGGAACGTGCAGGTGGTGTTGTTGCCATGTGCCTGCTGCCCTTGTCCTTCTAGGTGGTAGAAGTCGTGGGTTTGGGAGGTGCTGTCGAAGAAGCCTTGGCGAGCTACCAATTATTCGGCCCATTGTGCCTCTTTGAAAGAGCTATCCAATTAGTCCCATTCACGTGCCCTTTCCCCATAGCCCTGTAAATTTTTTCTCTTCAAGTATCTATCCAATTTGCTTTTGAAAGTTACAATTGAACCTCCTTCCACCGCCCTTCCAATGCAGTGCATTCCCGATCATAACAACTCACTGCATAAAAAAAATGTCTTCTCATGTCACCTCTGGCTCTTTTGCCCATCACCTTAAATCTGTGTTTTCTGGTTACCATATAGGAAGGGTGGGACTGATTAGGGACAAAAAAGGAGATCCTTTGAATTAAATATATGTTTGTTTTATTGTCCAACAATATCAAGTAATTTGTAGAATCATAGAATCATAGCAAATTTACAGCACAGAAGGAGGCCAATTGGCCCATTGTGTCCGCGCCGGCCGAAAATGAGCCTCCCAGCCTAATCCCACTTTCCAGCATTTGGTCCGTAGCCCTATAGGTTACGGCACTTCAGGTGCACATTCAGGTACTTTTTAAATGAGTTGAGGGTTTCTGCCTCTACCACCCTTTCAGGCAGTGAGTTCCAGACCCCCACCACCCTCTGGGTGAAAAAATTTCTCCTCAGCTCCCCTCTAATCCTTCTGCCAATCATTTTAAATCTATGCCCCCTGGTTATTGACCTCTCTGTTAAGGGAAATAGGTCCTTCCTATCACTCTATCGAGGCCTCTCATACTTTTGTACACCTCAATTAAATCACCCCTCAGCCTCCTCTGTTCCAAAGAAAACCACCCCAGCATATCCAATCTTTCCTCACAGCTAAAATTCTCCAGTCCTGGCAACATCCTCGTAAATCTCCTCTGTACCCTCTCTTGTGCAATCACATCTTTCCTGTAATGTGGTGACCAGACCCGTAGGCAGTACTCATGCTGTGGCCTAACTAGTGCTTTATACAGTTCCAGCATAACCTCCCTGGTCTTATATTCTATGCCTCGGCTAATAAAGGAAAGTATTCCAAATGCCATCTTAACCACCTTATCTACCTGTCCTGCTACCTTCAGGGATCTGTGGACGTGCACTCCAAGGTCCCTCACTTTCTCTACACCTCTCAGTATCCTCCCATTTATTGTGTATTCCCTTGTCTTGTTTGCCCTCCCCAAATGCATTACCTCACATTTCTCTGGATTGAATTCCATTTGCCACTTTTCTGCCCACCTGACCAGTCCATTGATATCTTCCTGCAGTCTACAGCTTTCCTCCTCACTATCAACCACACAGCCAATTTTTGTATCATCTGCAAACTTCTTAATCATGCCCCCTACATTTAAGTCTAAATCATTTACACCACAAAAAGCAAGGGACCTCGTACTGAGCCTTGCGGAACCCCACTGGAAACATTCTTCCAGTCACAAAAACACCCGTCAATCATTACCCTTTGCTTCCTGCCACTGAGCCAATTTTGGATACAACTTGCCACTTTCCCTTGGATCCCATGGGCTTGTACTTTTGGACCAGTCTGCCATGTGGGACCTTGTCGAAAGCCTTGCTAAAATGCATGTAGACAACATCAAATGCATTACCCTCATTGACCCTCCTTGTTACCTTCTTAAAAAATTCAATCACGTTAGTCAGACACGACCTTCCCTTAACAAACCATGCTGACTGTCCTTGATTATTCCATGCCTTTCTAAATGACGGTTTATCCTGTCCCTCAGAATTGATTCCAATAATTTGCCCACCACCCATGTTAGACTGACTGGCCTGTAATTACTCGGTCTATCCCTCGCTCCCTTTTTAAACAACGGTACAGCGTTAGCAGTCCTCCAATTCTCCGGCACCACGCCTGTATCCAGCGAGGATTGGAAAATGATGCTCAGAGGCTCTGCTATTTCCTCCCTGGTTTCTTTTAACAGCCTGGGATACTGTTCATCTAGCCCTGGTGATTTACCTACTTTCAAAGATGCTAATCCCCTTAATACTTCCTCTCTCACTATGTTTATCCCATCCAATATTTCACAGTCCTCCTCCTTAACTACAATCTCTGCATCGTCCCCCTCTTTTGTGAAGACTGACGCCAAGTATTCATTAAGAGCCATACCCACATCTTCCGCCTCCACACATAGGATACCATATATGTATGTAATAGGCCCTACTCTTTCCTTAGTTATCCTCTTGCTCTTAATGTATTTATAAAACATCTTTGGGTTTTCCTTGATTTTACTTACCAATATTTTTTCATGCCCTCTCTTTGTTTTCCTAATTTCCTTTTTAATTTCACCCCTGCACTTTCTATACTCCTCTAGGCTTTCTGTAGTATTGAGTTCTTGGTGTCTGACATAAGCTTTCCCTTTGTGCCTCATCTTACCCTGTATGCTCCTTGACATTCAAGGGGCTCCAGAATTAGCAGAGCCACCATTTTTTTTTGTGGGAACATGTTTACTCTGAACCCCTTGAATCTCCCCTTTGAACACCTCCCACTGCTCTGACACTGATTTACCTTCAAGTAGCTGTTTCCAGTCCATTTTTGCTAAATCACTTCTCAGCTTAGTAAAATTGGCCTTTCCCCAATTGAGAACTTTAACGCGTGTTCTATCTTTGTCCTTTTTCACAACTATGCCAAAACTAACTGAATTATGATCACTACCACCAAAATGCTCTCCCCCACTGGTACTCCTTCGACCTGCCCAGCTTCATTTCCTAAAACTAAATCCAGAACTGCCCTCTCTCTTGTTGGGCTTGCTATGTACTGGCTAAAAATTTTCTCCGTAATGCAATTTAAGAATTTTGTACCCTCTAAGCCCTTCACACTGTTTGTATCCCGGTTAATATTAGGGTCGTTGAAATCCCCTACTATTACTAACCTATTGTTTTTGCACTTGTCAGAAATTTGCCTACATATTTGCTCTTCTATCTCCCTTTGACTGTTTAGGGGTCTATAGTACACCCCCAGTAGTGTGACTGCCCCTTTTTTGTTCCTTAGCTCAATCCATATGGCCTTATTTGATGATGCTTCTAACGAATCATCTCTCCTCGTAGCTGTAATTGTTTCTTTAACCAAAATTGACATCCCACCTTCCTTTTTTATCCCATTCTCTGTCTCATCTGTAAACCCTGTAACCAAGAGTGTTGAGCTGCCATTCCTGCCCCTCTTTAAGCCATGTTTCTGTAATAGCTAAGATATCATACTGCCACGTGTCTATCTGTGCCCTCAGCTCATTTGCCTTATTCACTATATTCCTTGCATTGAGGTATATACCTTTAAGTACTGCCAAACTCCTTTGTTCTTTATTTTCTAACCTTTATTTCCTCTGCCTTCCAAACTCACTTATTAATTTTCTGCCTTCCATCTCCAGTTGTGATTCTGTCCCATCTGGATCTACATTCAGGTTCCCATGCCCCTGCCAAGCTCGTTTAAACCCTCCCCAACAGCACTAGCAAATCTCCCTGCAAGGATATTGGTCCTGGCCCTGTTGAGGTGCAACCCGTCCGGCTTGTACAAGTCCCACCTCCCCCAGAACTGGTCCCAATGCCCCAGGAATCTAAAGCCCTCCCTCCTGCACCATCTCTCCAGCCATGCATTCATCTGCTCTATCTTCCTATTTCTATACTCACCAGCGCGTGGCACTGGGAGTAATCTGGAGATTACTACCTTTGAGTTTCTGCTTGTTAATCTCTTTCCTACCTCCTTAAAATCTGCCTGTAGGACCTCATCCCTCTTTCTACCTATGTCGTTGGTAATTTGAATAGCCTTCTAAAGTAACAATTCAAATTGTTATATTTTGCCATCCAAAAACTATGATTTGCTCATGATTATAAGCAAAGTTATGACTGCTTTCTGGAACATTCAAATAAAATGAATAGCAAATTATTCTCATGTATTAGAAGGCATAGAATTTTATGTAAAATAATTTAAGCTGCAACTGTATTTTTATAGCTAGGCAGCAGCTGAAATTCTGGATGTAACAGAGCTTTGCTGCGGTTCATCTATTTGATGTTGTTTCATTCTGGGAGACCTGTACTGTGCACTGACCCATCATCACATAGCAAGGATATTGATTTGAATAGTAACCAGAGGCCAGGTGAATAGCAGAGGCTGGAATATGCTTGTTGATGCGTTTGCATTATTCATCATTTTTTATTTGAGTCTGAGTGCAAGCATTACCTCTTGGATTTCAGTGTCTCCCTTCTTATATCTCCCAAAATACAACCAAGATAAATGAAATCTGCCCTGTGCTAATTGAATGCTACAGCGTTCTTCAATAGTATTTTCACTCTTTTCAAATAGTGCATTTCAAGAGAAAATTCTTTCACATCTGCCATTAGAAAGAAAAATGTAAAATATAAAAAATAAGGAAATTTAAAAAGAAAACTCAATAATAATGTACACGGATAGCATTTATTGATATTAAAGTCCCAGTTATATTATAGGTACCAAGTTACAATAATCCTGGGCTGACAGTCCCAGTTACAATACAGGTACCGGGTTATGGTAACACTGGGCTGACAGTCCCAGTTACAATACAGGTACCAGGTTATGGTAACACTGGGCTGACAGTCCCAGTTATACTACACATACCAGACTAGAGTAACACTGGGCTGACAGTCCCAGTTACAATACAGGTACCGGGTTATGGTAACACTGGGCTGACAGTCCCAGTTACAATACAGGTACCAGGTTATGGTAACACTGGGCTGACAGTCCCAGTTACAATACAGGTAACGGGTTATGGTAACACTGGGCTGACAGTCACAGTTATATGACATGTACCAGGTTATAGTAACACTCAACTGACGGAACCAGTTATACTACAGGTACCAGGTTATCATAAAACAGGGCGACAGTCTCCAGTTATACCAGTGAAAACTCATGCGCAATAGCATCCAGAAGCCAGTTAAATTCTTAAAATTAGCAACGAGCTCATTACATGACCGCCAAGTTAATTACCGCATTTGTCTCAGTTTGATTGAGGGAACTTAAAAGTTGAGTTTTGCTGCAGATTTAGATGGATGTATATCCATCTGTTTACGGCAGATCCTGTACTTACTACGGGAATACATAAATGCATGATTTAGATATGAGAATTAAAAGAATGCCTTCGGTCATGTTTATAACGTAACGGAATTTCCACTGTAATTTTCAAACTGTAAATACTTCCTAACAAAAGCTGGTAAAGAAACCCATTTAAGATCCTTGCAGGTGCCTGAGGCTGTTGCATATTCCTGATGATCCAATTTTATACCAACAGCAATGACATGATTTTTTTTGACATCTAAATGATTGAATCTCTACTTTCAGTGCATGCTGTGCCAGGTTACACAATGTGATATCTTTATGGGTTACCTCCTTATTACCAATCTCATCAAACACTGAGACTGATCGACGACAGGGCAGATTTCATGTTTAGTATTTAGCTCTTCCTTTACAAAACAATTTTTAAACAATTCAGTTAAGTTTGTCACTAATACTTATTTGGTGATTATTTGCCATGAAGATCATGAGTGAGGCGGTGGATAGCATGCCAGAGTGAGGTGGGTGGGTATATTGCTATGCTGCGTCACGTGAGTTGGGTTGGTATTATGCCATGTTTTGTCACACTGAGGTGGGTTGGTATTAATAATAAAATACTTACATTTATCATACTTTAAACAGCACAAAGCACTTCACAAACAGTAGATTACAGCATGGTTAGACAGAAAGCACAACCCCCCTACTCTTCCCCAACAATGGCTCAGCCCTAACCTAACTGTATCCACTTTTCACACCAGTCATCCTTCTGGTCTCTCTAAATGGAATTGACAGCTTAGTGCCCAAAATAAGCATTGTTCTCTACTATGTATTTGCGTCCACTAGAAACTCGTTTGAGGCAGTCATTTCACATAAGATCACATAAGGTCATTACAGCTAACAGACAAAGACTTTCATCCTATCAGTCTGGGCTGGATTCAAAGCAAGTTTCGGAGGTAACGGCAGGCATGCTAGCCACCCAGTTACCCAGTAACTTATTTTTTAAGTTACTGACACACTTTCTCATAAACATCACTAAGAGATTCATTTTACAACAACAACAACTTGCATTTATATAGTGCCTTTAACGCAGTAAAACATCCCAAGATGCTTCACAGGAGAGTTAGCAAACAAAATTTGATACAAGCCACATAAGCAGATATTAAGACAAGTGACCTAAAGCTTGGCCAAAGAGGTAGGTTTTAAGGAACGTCTGAAAGGAGGAGAGGTAGAGAGGTGGAGAGGTTTAGGGAGGGAATTACAGAGCTTTGGGCCTAGGCAGCTGAAGGCATGGCTGCCAATGGTGGAGCGATTAAAAAATCGGGGATGCGCAAGAGGCCAGAATTGGAGGAACGTAGAGATCTCGGGAGGTTGTAGGACTGGAGGAGGTTACAGAGATGGGGAGGAGTGAGGTCATGGAGGGACTTGAAAACGAGGATGAGAATTTTTAAATCGAGGCGTTCCCAGACCCAGAGCCAATGTAGGTCAACGAGGACAGGGGTGATGGGTGAACGGGACTTGGTGCGAGTTAGGATACAGGCAGCAGAGTTTTGGATGAGCTCAAGTTTATGGAGGGTAGAAGATGGGAGGCTGGCCAGGACACCATTGGAATAGCCGAGTCTACAGGTAACAAAGGCATGGATGAGGGTTTCAGCAGCAGATGAGCTGAGGCAGGGGCAGAGACGGACAATGTTACAGAGGTGGAAGTAGGCGGTCTTGGGGAGCGGATAGGTGGTTGGAAGCTCATCTCAGGGTCAAATAGGATGCAAAGGTTGCGAATGTTCTGGTTGAGCCTCAGACAGTGGCCAGGGAGAGGGATGGAGTCGGTGGCGAGGGAACGGAGTTTGTGGCGGGGCCCAAAGACAGTGGCTTCAGTCTTCCTAATATTTAGTTGGAGGAAATTTTTGCTCATCCAGTACTGGATGTCAGATAAGCAGTGTGACAAATCAAAGACAATGGAGGGGTCGAGGGAGGTCGTGGTGAGGTAGAGCTGGCTGTCGTCGGAGTAGATGTGGAACCTGATGTGTTTTCGGATGATGTTGCCGAGGGACAGCATCAGAAAGAAGAAAGACTGACTCGCATTTATATAGTGCCTTTCACGACCTCAGGACGTTCCAAAGGGCTTTACAGCCACTGAAGTACTTTTTATGAAGTGTAGCCACTGTTGTAATGTAGGAAACGTGACAGCTAATTTGCTCACAGCAAGGTCCCATAAACAGCAATGTGATAATGTCCCAATAATCTGTTGTTAGGTTTTGGTTGAGGGTTAAATATTGGCCAGCACATCATCAGAACTCCAAACAGCTGAATATATTCCATCTTATGATTGGTATAGCTTTTCACCTACCTAGACATGTATATGTTAATTCATTCTAAAAAAGAAATTCTGATTTAGTTTCTGGGGGAAAAAAAATTCCTGTTACATTTCAGCGACTCAATCAAAGTGGCCGTAAGCTGATTTTTACACCATATAGCTCTCTCCTGGCACTATATGAAGAAGAGCAGTGTGTTATTCCTGTGGCCTGGCCAACATTTCTCTCCCAATCAAGACATTGGTCATTCATTTCATTTTGTGGGACCCTGCTGTGTGCAAAATGGCTGCCATGCTTGTCTATGCAGTACGAGATCAAAAGATAAGTCAGGGAGAAATTTGGCCCATCTACGGTCCCACCATCATAGTACCTGACCCTTGAATAAAGTTTTTTTTACCACCATTATGGTGCCCAGAAGACGATTACACGTATTAATCACTCTTTCCTGACACCAATCCTGAACTTGCCTTTTACTGGTTTATACCCATGTGCCCTTGTCCTGCAGTCATGTCTGAATTTGAAAAACCTTGCAAGATTAACCTTTTTTAATTCTACTTAGTGCAATATAGGTCTCCTCTTATTTGCCTCCTTTCGAAGTTAAAGCTGTTTCTCCAACCTTTCCTCATAACACAAGGGGTCAACATATTAGCTCTTCCCTCCACCACGTCCAAGGCTTAGATATTTCCCCTGTATTCTGAATTCAGCGCCCAATGTGCAGCCTGATCACTGCACCCTGTAGCCTCAGCAACGATGGCCTCAGAGTACTGATCAACAAGATAGCTCAGAGTTCGTCTGCTGTGTTGATTGTTGCAAGGAATTGGGCATGGCCAGTGAGTGCTGAGTCTACCAATCCTAGGCTTTCAGTTTCTCCCCTGGCTTGTACCATACCAGTCATTAAAGTAACTTCCCCTTTTTTTACTTGCAATGTGCAAGACCATGCACTTAGTGTACTGAATTTCAACGGTCATAATTCTTCCCACTTGCAAATATTTTCGAGGTCCTTCTGAAGTTCCTCGGCTGCTTTATCAAACTTTACTGTCGCTCTCCTGAATTTGGCTGACTTACATTGAGTTTTTGAAATCCAGGTCATTCAAGTATATCAGAAACAATAAGGGCATTAGCACTGATCCTGGGGGCATTCTACTCAATACAACCCCTCAGCCTCACATCACTCCCCAACTAGTACCCGCTGTTTTATTTCCTCTGTCAGCCAATTTCGTATGCACATCCAGGTTTTAGAATAGGATATTCACTGCCTCAAGCTTGAGAAGGAGCCTTTCATGTGGAACTTTTTTTTTGGAAAACTAGGTTTCCTAAATCATAGGGTTCTCCAATGTTCACTTGGGATGACACTTCCTCAAAAATGTCATGAAGATCAGTGAGGCAGAGTTTGCCCCTTCTAAATCATATTGGTTGCCACTTACTAGGTTATTTTCATACAGGAGCTCATCAACTGTTTTCCCAATAATCGATTTCATTATATTGCCATTGTATATGAATTCATTAAATGAAAGAGCGTTGTAATGTCGGGAAACATGGCAGCCGCTTTGTGCACAGCAAGGTCCCACAAACAGCAATGAGAAAAGTAACCAGATAATCTGTTTTAGTGATGTTGTTTGAGGAATAGCCAGGACACCGGGAGAATTCCCCTGCTCGTCTTCAAATAGTGTTGTGGGTTCTTTTATATCCACCTGAGAGGGCAGATGTTGGTTTAACATCTCGTCTGAAAGATGGCACCTCTGACAGTACAGAACCTACTGCACTGAAGTGTCAGCCTAGATTATGTACTCAAGTCTCTGGAGTGGGACTTGAGCCCACAACCTTCTGACTCAGGTGAGAATGCTAACACTGAGCCAAGGCTAACAACTCTAATTATAATTCATTGCATTTGAGGTCTTTGAGATGTTTGTGAAAGATGTGGTAAGATGCTAAATGAATGCAAGTCTTCATTTCTTACTTTTTTCCCCGAGGAAAATGAAATATGGGGTCGGGGGAGGGGGAAGGTTCCCTCGATGCAATCTGGCCGGATTAACTTAGATGGAATCATCGGTTCCCAGTGCCCACATATATCCTGATCTTCATACATGAGTCTGTCATGAGTCTGTCTTTCCAAAGGTATTATGGGTTGCATATGGCAGATGAGAGAAACGAGATCCTGTTCTCTTTTCATTTCAGCGCTATCTCCCAATCCACACATATTATGATCATCTTTGCAGCTGTCAGGAAACAGCCCAAAATGCTCTTTTGCCATTCTGGTGGATTATGAGCGCAATTATTTAGAGCGTCCAACGCATTGGTTTTGTCGAAAACAACATTTTAATCAAAACAGATACGGAAAAAATATGGAAAATATTTCCGCATTGTTCAGCCCATTGTTAATTTCCCTCTTTTTATTGTGCCGTTCTCTTTGTTAAGCTTCTCAGCCTGTTGTAAGTGGCTGAATATTACTATCAGATAAATTGCAGGAACTGTTTGTTTCTGGTAAATAGCCAGTTTTATTTCACATTCATTATAATAACAAGTACCGATTGCTTATTGCAGCTTTCAGTACAACAAAACAACGCATTTTCACAACTCAGCTAGCACTGTTCAATAATGAAACAGATGGCTCTGATGTGCACACTGCTCCTTTTCTATGAATAAATATTTGTCGGGAAACACTTCTCCGATTTCAATTTAAATTTCTTAGACCAATTAAGCATACCTTACCAGTGAAACATAAAGGTCTCAATCTCAATGTACATAAAAAATTAAATCTGTATTAATACTAACTAGAATTAAAAGCAGAAAATGCTGGAAATATACACTGCAGGTCTATCGATATCTGAAACAAGTTAACGTTTTGAATGGGACCCTTGATTATTTTCCAGAATTTGCAGTTTTTCTTTAATAAATTGACTTTTCAATTGTAAATAATGCCAGTAAACTTTTCCAGCACCGAGATCTTTTTTATTTTGATAATTCCCAGCGCTGTATATAATGGGTAATGTCGGGCCCTGATCAAAGCAGTGCAGAGCTCAGAAACCCCCCCCCCCCACCACACATAATGAAATGTAACCGTACAAAGGTGATCAAAATGATAGCAGACACAGCTGTACACAGACTCAGAGTGAATCTGACTCCCAGAGCTGAGGGACTCCAGTCTTCAAATGCAAACAGAAAATTCTGGGAAAAACACAGCAGGTTCATCAACATCCGAAAAGAGAAAAGATAGGTTAACATTTCCGGTACAGGCGTTCTCTGGTGAGGAGTCTCTATCTGAAATATTAACCGACCTTTTATCTTTACAGCATTTTCTGGTTTTATATTAGATTTCCAGCAATTACAGTTTTTAATTTTTTTATATCTCAATTTAGAGTCCTACCTTCAACCAGCCCTTTATCAGCCAGCAGGGGGAGCCATTTCTACAGGGAGGCAGACGCTGTTGGATAGAAATTACATGACCCCTGCAAATCTGTAGCTGTTTCACAGAAACTTCAGTGGGAGTCTGCCAGAATGGCTGGAAACTAAACTGGGACCCAGAATATTGCAAAGAAGTTTCTTCAGTGGTCTAGATGCTGAGCGGATGTTTCCCCTGGCTGGAGAGTCTAGAACTAGGGGACTTTGGGGGTTAAATTGGTTAACCCTCGAACCTGGGCACGGGTATCGCGAGGCATTCGTCCTACCTGCACACCTACCTCAGCCAATAGTTAAAAACCTGTGTTGATACGAGGATTCAAGGACATTTGCATTTTCCACCAGCAGGGGGAGCCAGACTCTCTTAAAGGCAGGCTGTCTCTCTGACAGGCAGCCTGCATCTCTTAAAGGTAGCCTGTACCTGTTATTTGCAAAAAATAAGATACGGGTCTGCACGCAGATCAGGCATCGCACACGTAAAACACAGATGCAGGTCCCGTCCCTATGTTTACAAACTGTTGAGTTATGTTAAAACATTGAATAAAGATTGCGCACTTCTAAATCCCACATTCTCCAATCTTCCGATCTGAGTTTGTACCGGGCCGGCGAGAGTGCGTGCACCAAGGTTCTCTGATAATGCGCGAGAGGACTTGGTGCAAGAGGTGGACAGAAGGAGAGGCATCCTATATCTGCAGGAAGGGCAAGAGGCCCTCCAGACATAAGTTCGAGGCAGTGGGAGGCAGTAGGGGACACAGTCAATGCCAGGCACATAGCACCACAATCACGGATGAAGTGCAGGAAAAAGTTTAATGCTTTGACACGAGTGGTCAAGGTGACTGAGGTCAACTGTCAAGTGGTGTCTCCTACCAACTGCACCATGCACTACACCCCCATCACCCACATACCAACAAACTCTTTCCATCAGTACTCAACTCTTCCAATTAGATGCTTTCTCTCACCCTCACACATTACCACTGTTGCAAGCCGCACACCCACAACTCACAGGTCACACACACGGGCAGCTATTCAGCTATGACAGGCACATCACCCAGACACACTTCTCACTTTCTTGCAGGAGAAGGTGGCGCATAACAGAAGGCAGCAAGCGGCAGTGGCATTTAACCCCTCGAGCCTGTTCCGCCATTCAATTAGATCATGATTGGTCTGTGACCTAACTCCATATACCTGCCTTAGCCCCATATCCCTTAATACCCTCGGTTCACAGAAATCTATCAATCTCAGATTTAAAATTCACAATTGAGCTAGCATCGTTTACAGCTGTCGTTTACAGAAGAGAGTTCCAAACTTCTCCCACCCTTTTCATGTAGAAGTGTTTCCTACCTTCACTCCTATACGTCCTGGCTCTAAATGTTAGGCTCTGTCCCCTCATCCTAGTATTCAAGTATAGGAGCCCTCCAAAAACAGGTACAAATGCAGCCAGAAGCAATAATCCAGCAACTAACCTGTAAATTCTGCATGGTCCCTTTAAATAGTGCAGGTGGGGGGTCCTTCAGGCACTCTAAGACATGTTCAAATGATTGTGGTTAAGACAGTGCATTGAGTGGAGCGTTAAGTGCCAAAATGGTGTCTATCACTTTAAATCAACGCTGCACACTGATCAAACGCATATTCTCTCTACTTTACATGATGCCAGTGTTCGTTATCTGCGCACGCGCTTAACCCTTTACCAAGGTGGCGTACGGCACACGCACGCCTCGGGAGGCCGCAAAGTGCCGAAACAACGTGCGCTACACGGCCCAATTTAGTGCCCATAGTCTCAGGATAAGGGGTCGAACATTTAGAACTGAGATGAGGAAGA
The DNA here is from genome assembly GCF_035084215.1 of Heptranchias perlo. Classification (NCBI taxonomy): domain Eukaryota; kingdom Metazoa; phylum Chordata; class Chondrichthyes; order Hexanchiformes; family Hexanchidae; genus Heptranchias; species Heptranchias perlo. The sequence goes on along the minus strand of NC_090326.1, from coordinate 147,680,807 downwards.
ATTTCTTCACTCAGAGGGCTGTGAATCTTTGGAATTCTCTACGCTAGAGGGCAGTGGATGTTCAGTCGTTGAGTATATTCAAGACTGAAATTGATAGATTTTTGGATTCAAAGGGAATCAAGTGATATGGGGATTGGGCAGGGAAGTGGAGTTGAGGTCGAAGATCAGCCATGATCTGACTGAATGGCGGAGCAGGCTCTAGGGGCTGTAAGGCCTACTTTTGCTCCTCTCTTATGTTTCTTATGCCTACTGAGGGCAGAGCAACTGCTCACCTCAAACATAGAATCATACAACACAAAAGGAGGCCATTCGGCCCATCGTGCCTGTGCCGGCTCTTTGAAAGAGCAATCCAATTAGTTCCGCTCCCCTGCTCTTTCCTCATAGCCCTGCAAGTTTTTCTCCTTCACATATTTATCCAATTCTCTTTTTTAAGTTACTATTGAATCTGCTTCCAACACCCTTTCAGGCAGTGCATTCCAGATCATTACAACTCGCGCATAAAAAAATTCACCTCACCTTGCCACTGGTTCTTTTGCTAATTACCTTAAATCTGTTTCCTCTGGTTACCAACCTTCTGCTAGTGGAAACAGTTTCTCCTTATTTACTCTATCAAAACCCTTCATGATTTTGAACACCTCTATCAAATCTCCCCTTAACCTTCTCTGCTCTAAGGAGAACAACCCCAGCTTCTCCAGTCTCTCTGTGTAACTGAAGTCCCGCATCCCTGGTACCATTCTAGTAAATCTCTACTGCATCTTCTCTAAGGCCTTTCTAAAGCGTGGTGCCCAGAATTGGACACAATACTCCAGCTGGGGCCTAACCAGTGTTTTATAAAGGTTTAGCATAACTTCCTTTCTTTTGTCCTCTGTGCCTCTGTTTATAAAGCCTAGATCCCGTATGCTTTTTTAACAGCCTTCTCAACTTGTCCTGCCACCTTCAAAGATTTGTGTACGTACATCCCCAGGTCTCTCTGTTCCTGCATCCCCTTTAGAATTGTACCATTTAGTTTATTTAACTCTCCTCATTCTTCCTATCAAGATGCATCACTTCACATTTCTCTGCATCAAACTGCATCTGCCATGTGCCTGCCCCATCTATGTGGAAGATTGGAAAATGAGGTAGTATTCCAGATAGAATAGCTGAAGTGAGGTGTAAGGGTTTCATTTCCTCAGGTAGCACACTGCTTTATGTGTTTACATAACCTAAGTTGATTTGGTTGTGTGAAGCACTTTGGCAGAGCATGACAGCAGCAATATAAATGCAAGTTCTTTCTTTTCTTCTTAGTGGTAGTATTCAGTGGTACCACTCACACCTCAAAGTCCAAAGGTTGTGGGTTTAAGCCCTGCTACAGGCCTTAAGCACATAATCTACACTGACGCTTCAGTGCCGTACTGAAGGGGAGTTCTGTATTATTGGAGGTGCCATCTTTCGAATAGGGTGCTCCACTGAGGGCCATCCGCCTGTTCAGGTGAATATAAAAGATCCCACGGCACCACTGGAAAAAAACCAGGAAGTTGTCCCAACATTGAGCAGAATGGGCCTATATTCTCTGGAGTTTAGAAGAATGAGAGGTGATCTCATTGAAACGTATAAAATTCTTAGAGGGCTTGACAGGATAGATGTGGAGAGGCTGTTTCCCCCCTGGCTGGAGAGTCCAGAACTAGGGGGCATAGTCTCAGGATGAGGGATGGACGATTTAGGACTGAGATGAAGAGGAATTTCTTCACTCAGAGGGTGGTGAATCTTTGGAATTCTCTACCCCAGAGGGCTGTGGATGCTCAGTCATTGAGTATATTCAAGACTCAGATCAATAGATTTTTGGAATTCTAAGGGAATCAAGGGATATGGGGATCGGGTGGGAAAGTGGAGTTGAGGTGGAAGATCAGCCATGATCTTATTGAATGGTGGAGCAGGCTCGAGGGGCTGTAAGGCCTGTTCCTGTTCCCATTTCTTATGTTCTTATCCATCAACCAATGCCATCAAAACAGATTAACTGGTCATTTATTTCATTTGCTGTTGGTGGGAGCTTGCTGCGCACAGATTAGCTGCCACAATTAGCTACAAAACAACACAGACTAACTTCAGAAGTAATGATTTGGTTGTGTGAAACACTTTGGCAGAGCATGACAGCAGCTATATAAATGCAAGTTCTTTCTTTTCTTCTTAATGACATTTTGTGCCAAAGATTGTGGGGTTTACACCCTCAATGATGCACTAATAGTAGTCAGGCATCAGAAAAAGGTACTGAGTGCAGATGAGGCAATCCCAACAGGAAAGGGAGAGACGAAAAAAAAACACGGCGAGTCTTATTGCCTAATGATCAGTTTGAGTAGCGACGGCTAGACTTCTCCAATGGGAAAATGCATTTTGTGATGCAGTATTGAGCCATACAGACTGGTTCTGGATCAGGTTTGAGGTATGGTGCTTGTGAAGCCCCTCACAGTGGAACAGTTTGCTTCCCTCACCGTTTGGTCTCACACGTGACAAACGTCCACTGGGCTGGAGGGTAACCGGCACCTGCGGATCTAAACCCCCTACCTTCAGGTGAGGGGGTAAAGTAACTGGAAAAAAGGAACAGCAATGACAGAGACATGGGACACTTTTCTGTTAAGTAATGCATGGACAGAAGTAAGTACGGATAAAATAATAAGTAATGTAATAAATACAGGGGTAATAAGCCCAGAAAGGAGGAGGTCAATGCCAGGCGTTACGGACTTTTTTTTTATTCGTTCACGGGATGTGGGCGTCGCTGGCGAGGCCAGCATTTATTGCCCATCCCTAATTGCCCTCGAGAAGGTGGTGGTGAGCCGCCTTCTTGAACCGCTGCAGTCCATGTGGTCAGCATATTCAAACCGTGGGAAATTTGTACAAACCCTGTACAAATCACCACTTGTACAGATTTTCTGTCGCACCAACAGTGGCAGTAGACCACACTATCAATCCTCTCAGCCACAGCTGGTAAGCTGCCTGGGGAGCAAATAGAAAGATTCTCGTGAGACACAGTGGAAACACATGTTGCTGTCAGCCCTGAAGTCACCAGTGGAGCTGACCTGCCACAATGTTTCTTCTTGACGAAAGGAGGGAAAAACTTATTTTATTTTAATAAATTGTCGCTAATAAATCCAATAAAGAATTCAGGAGAAACTTATTTACCTAGAGAATGGTTAGAATGTGGAATTCACTACCACAAGGAGTAGTTGAGGCGAATAGCCATAGATGCATTTAAGGGGAAGCTAGATAAGTACACGAGGGAGAAAGGAATGGAAGGATAAGCAGATAGGGATAGATGAAGTATGGTGTGAGGAGACTCGTGTGGAGCATAAACACCGGCATAGACCAGTTGGGCCGAATGGCCTGTTTCTGTGCTGTAAATTCTATGTAATTTTATGTAAATTTATTTACACACATAATTATTTAAATCAATGAGATTTCAGGAGCGCTGGGAGCAACAAACTGAAGCCTAATAGGCAGACCTTCACCTTATGTAAAATGCAGGAGTGAGAAAATGTTTCAAGGGCACCTATGAAGATACAAAACGTGTTAAAGGGAGCAGATCCTTCACGTGGTGTATGGACACTGCTTAGCAGAAAACTGAAGACTCTACCAAGATAAGATAATCACTCTTTCATGTCCTTAGATAAATATTGTAAACAATTTTACAACACCAAGTTATAGTCCAACAATTTTATTTGAAATTCACAAGCTTTCGGAGGCTTCCTCCTTCCTCAGGTGAATGTGGAAATGTGGAAATGATTTCATTTCCACATTTACCTGAGGAAGGAGGAAGCCTCCGAAAGCTTGTGAATTTCAAATAAAATTGTTGGACTATAACTTGGTGTTGTAAAATTGTTTACAATTGTCAACCCCAGTCCATCACCGGCATCTCCACATCTTAAATAAATAAGCAGAGAAACAACATTCTGCTGTTGGTTGCATATAAAATATACTTAAAGCCAACACAATGCTAAAATAAAGATATTATTGAACAAGTAGAAAGGGCACTTCAGGAGAAAAGGATAAATCTACTTTAGTTGAACATATTCCAGGTTGGAATTGCACCAAATTACACATCACTGCAGTTCACAATTAAAAGGGAATAGAGAGAATTGTCACAGCCAGCAATATGATAACATAATGTCAGCTTGGCTCAGCTGGTAATATACCCACCTTGGCATCAGAAGGTTGTGGGTTCAAGTCCTAGTTCAGAATCTGAGCATGTAACCTAGGTTGACACATCAGTGCAGTACTGAGGGAGTGCTGCACTACTGGAGGTAGTATCCTTCAGATGATTGTTAAACTATGCCACATCTGCCCTGTTTCAGTGATTCAGCTGGATGTTAAATATCCCCAAGTGTGCAAACTAGCTGCCGTGTTTGCCTACAAAAACAGTCACTCCAATGCCAAAGCAATTCACTGCACGCTCTTGGACCGTTTCTGAGAGACATGATAAGCCATTAAAACAAACGTGTCCCTCTTTCATTCATAGTTATCCCCACAAGTAAAGGTGGCCAGTCTTAATGGGGTTATGGTCAGCACCATAAAGGTAGACACTTCACATGAGCTGCCATCCACCTATAATGCATTGTACTTCTGACACTTGTAACAGGCTTTCAATTGGAAAGAAAAACTGAATTGAAATCAGTACCATTGTAGTATTATTACTTTGTTTTAAAGCAAGAAAATCAGTGGGATATCACAGAATGGAGATATTGGGGCATACTTTTTATTCTCTGGTTAATAATGGGAACAAAATGTAGACCATGAGCAAACTGGTGAGGTAAATCAGTAAGTGGCTCTTCTGCCAACTTACAACTCAAGTTAGCAGGAATGACAGATGAAGAGCAAGTTACTGCTTTTCCTCTTTTCACTTGTTCACAGTATGAAACAGGTGAAAGAATGATGCCAAAAAGAATGATTATGCTTGTTTATAGCTTGTTAAATACTGTAGGGCCTTTTAAAGGCTAATCATGGTGCAGTTCGACAGGGGGATGAGAAGGATTAATATAGAAACTGAAAGTGGATCCTGAACTCCCATTCAGTTAGTCACACAAAGGAAGGGCAAGACCAGCATTATCAGTGGTAAATTTAGAGGAAATGCACCTGCAGTTCCCTTATTAACTCGACTCCCATGAGTAGCCCCAATTTAACCAGAGTCCCACTGCCAACTATGATCCAACCTAATTCTCACTGACAGCTTCCACCGAACTCGACTCCCACTGGTAGCCCCAATTTAACCAGACTCCCACTGTCAACCCTGATCCAACCTAATTCTCATTGACAGCCTCCACCCAACCCCATTCCCACTGCCAACCCTGATCCGACCTAATTCTCATTGACAGCTTCCATCCCACCTCATTCCTGGCAGCCCTGACCAGTTCCAACTCCCTTGGCAGCCTCCACCCGATCCAACTCCCACTGGCAGCTCCAAGGGTCATTTAACACTCATGCAACGTCATGTCAAGCTACAACACTGGCATCTACCCGACAATGTGGAAAATTGCCCAGGTATGTCCTGTCCACAAAAAGCTGGACAAATCCAATCCGGCCAATTACCGCCCCAGCAGTCTACTCTCAATCATCAGCAAAGTGATGGAAGGTGTCATCGACAGTGCTATCAAGCGGCACTTGCTCACCAATAACCTGCTCATCGATGCTCAGTTTGGGTTCCGCCAGGACCACTCGGCTCCAGATCTCATTACAGCCTTGGTCCAAACATGGACGAAAGAGCTGAATTCCAGAGGTGAGGAGAGAGTGACTGCTCTTGACATCAAGGCAGCATTTGACCGAGTGTGGCACCAAGGAGCCCGAGTAAAATTGAAGTCAATGGGAATCGGGGGAAAACTCTCCAGTGGTTGGAGTCATACATAGCACAAAGGAAGATGGTAGTGGTTGTTGGAGGCCAATCATCTCAGCCCCAGGACATTGCTGCAGGAGTTCCTCAGGGCAGTGTCCTAGACCCAACCATCTTCAGCTGCTTCATCAATGACCTTCCTTCCATCATAAGTGGGGATGTTCGCTGATGATTGCACAGTGTTCCGTTCCATTCACAACCCCTCAGATAATGAAGCAGTCCGAGCCCGTATGCAGCAAGGCCTGGACCACATCCAGGCTTGGGCTCATAAGTGGCAAGTAACATTCGCGCCAGACAAGTGCCAGGCAATGACCAGCTCCAACAATAGAGAATCTAACCAACGCCCCTTGACATTCAACGGCATTACCATCACTGAATCCCCCACCATCGACATCCTGGGGGTCACCATTGACCAGAAACTTAATTGGACCAGCCACATAAATACTGTGGCTACAAGAGCAGGTCAGAGGCTGGGTATTCTGCGGTGAGTGACTCATCTCCTGACTCCCCAAAGCCTTTCCACCATCTACAAGGCACAAGTCAGGAGTGTGATGGAATACTCTCCACTTGCCTGGATGAGTGCAGCTCCAACAACACTCAAGAAGCTCGACACCATCCAGGACAAAGCAGCCCACTTGTTTGGTACCCCATCCACCACCCTAAACATTCACTCCCTTCACCACCAGCGCACTGTGGCTGCAGTGTGTACCATCCACAGGATGCACTGCAGCAACTTGCCAAGGCTTCTTCGACAGCACCTCCCAAACCCGCGACCTCTACCACCTAGAAGGACAAGGGCGGCAAGAGGGTGGGAACAACACCGTCTGCATGTTCCCCTCCAAGTCACACACCATCCCGACTTGGAAATATATCGCCGTTCCTTCATCGTCGCTGGGTCCAAATCCTGGAACTCCTTTCCTAACAGCACTGTGGGAGAACCGTCACCACACGGACTGCAGTGGTTCAAGGAGGCGGCTCACCACCACCTTCTCAAGGGCAATAAATGCTGGCCATGCCAGCGACGTCCACATCCCATGAACGAATAAAATAAAAGTCTCAGTATGAGTTTTTTTTGAAACAGAGCAAAATGCTCCCCGTGATTTTTCTTTCCAGTAGCTCTTTATTACACAAGTATTAAAAAAACCAAACTGTTTTCCAAGGACAGAAATAATGATGGGCTGCAGAACAGAAGGAGCGTACAAAACAATAGCGTCCAATTCAATTAGCCATTGAATCCTTATGGAGCATCTGCTCCTAGCATTACTCACTTCAAAGACACAGAACCTTCTATGAGTATTACTTACCATATTTTGTTTTACCTGTATATCTTGTAATCGTGCAGCTAGTAGAATACACTGACAGTGGTATTACTAGAACATTTGATTCTTACAGAGTGAAGATTTGTATGTTAAAGTGTTCTTCCTCATGAATGAGTTTGCTTTCATCATATCCCCAGCAGTTCCAGATATCTTAATCTTAAAATGACTTATTTGTGGATGGGATTTCTTACCATTGTTTCACTGACAGCTGTAGCTATTGCTTCCTGCCATTAGAAAGGTCTTACCGTGGACTCCCTGATACCTCTGTAGGTAAATGCGATGTATTACTAAGTCACATAGCCCAGAAGCATCCAGGGTTCAGTTAGTCAGTCTCAGCCACAACAACATTACTGATGTGAAAATTAACCTCAGTACTTTAAGGTGAAGGAAGGCACAAAATCTGTAATCAGGGTTCCGACTCCTGATTGCTGTGCAGTGACCCCATCAGAGAAAAAGACTTTATGGAAAATCCTTAAGATTTACTGTAATAAGTGTACAGAAAAATGATAGAACAATTCAATTACAACGTTAGAGAATTAACATAATCCCTGCCACCTGCATGAAAAAAGAACATTTTCTGAGCAAATGCAGTAAGACTGGGAATGTAGAATACAACAGGATTAATATTTGAATATTTGGCTGATTTCTGGTACCTGTGTTGTATTCGAACAGTGTTATCATCATTCAAGTAAGGTAACTGATCTACTTTTCCAAGAGAGGCACAACAATGAAAATTCGAAGAAGAGCAGGGGAGTTCTCCCCAGTGTCCCGGACAATACTTATCCCTCAACCAACACCTAAGAACAGATTATCTGGTCATTACCACATTGCTGTTCGTGGGACCTTCCGCGCAATTTGACTGCCGCGTGGCCTACATTACAACAGTGGCTACACTTTAAAAGTACTTCATTGGCTGTAAAGTGCTTTGGGACGTCCTGAGGTCATGAAAGGCGCTATATAAATACAAGTTGCTAATGACAGCGAAATGGCAGAAATATTGAATAGCTATTTTGCCTCAATACTTACCAGGAGAAGAGAGCAAAAAAGATATAAAAAACATTTAAGATAGAAAAGGGGGAGATAATTGATAAACTAATCAAACGGATAAGACTTCTGGTCCGGGTGGATTGCATCCATGAATATTAAAAGTTAGGGAAGAGATAGCAGAGGCACTGTTACATATATATAAAAATTCATTAGGAAAGAGAATAGTGCCAGAGGACTGGCAGTCAGCTAATGTTAACCTCATATTTAAACAGGGAGATAAAACAAGTTCAGGGAACTGCAGACCAATTAGCTTAACGTTGGTGGTAGGAAAGATAATGGGGCAGAACTTGCTCCCGAAATAACAGAGGAGCTCAACAGCACTCTCCGTTTTTAATGGTGAATTGAAGGAGCAAGTTCCCGGGCTTGCACACGTGCACTAAAACGCAGAAATCGTGAACATGTTCCTAATGGTTCACCGGCGATTTGACAGCTTTGAATTAATGGGCCATCACCTGCTGCAATCAATGAAATCATTGAAAAATCGCAAACTTGCTCATCTGTTCAGCTGGAAAGTAATTAATTACGCCACCAAACAGGTACGCTTAAAAATACCAGGTCTAAATTAAGTTTTAAAAGTTCAGTTAGTCTTAATGACTGCCAAACAACTAAAAATTAAATTTTTAAAATGTGGAGTCTCTTATTACTCCTTATTTTAATAGTTTTTGGTCATTTAAAAAAAAAAAAAATATTTTTATTTTTCCATTCTGTCTCTAATTTAATTCAATTATTTCTTTGGCTTTTTATAAAAAAGATTTTAATTTTTTATTTACCATGACATCCAGAGTACTAACTTTAAATGAATGATGTCTGCTTGCCTGCTTGAGCAATGCAGCCTGAATCCGTGGGCGTGACTTCTCTTCCTGACAGATTTTGTGGGTGCGTCTTCTATTCTCACAGACTGTTCCATGTGTGTCAGCTCATGCTGCTCAGAGGCTGAGTTGATAGTGCACAATTTTTTTAAAGCCCAAAATAAAGCAAGTTGACGCCACTGAGCCCGCAGTAAGTACTTCCCTTAATTTAATTCGCATGGGGTTGCGGCGAGTGCGCGAGATCTGGCCCGATGGACTCCTTACTCAAAGATGTAATAGAAAAACATGTCAGCATGGATTTCAGAAGGGAAAGTCATGCCTGACCAACCTTACTGAATTCTTTGAAGAAGTAACAAAAGGGTAGACAAGCGTAATGCAGTAGATGTAATATATTTGGGTTTTCAAAAGGCCTTTGATAACGTACCACTTTGTAGACTCATGACTAAGGTTACAGCATGTAGAATCAGGGGACAGGTAGCAGAATGGATAGCAAGTTGGCTACAAAACAGAAAAGAGAGAGTAGGGGTTAAGGGTAGCTACTCAGACTTTCAAAAGGTGGGAAGTGGTGTTCAACAGTGATTGTTGCTGGGACCATTGTTGATCACAATTTACATTAACGATCTGGATTTGGGAAACAATTTCAAAATTTGCAGATGACACCAAATTGGGGGCGTGTAGTTAATACAAAGAAGGCATGTGTCAAAATGCAAGAAGACATTAATAAACTTGCAGAATGGGAGTGTAATTGGCAAATGAATTTCAATATATAGATAAGTGTGAGGTGGTACATTTTGGTAGGAATAATAAGGAGGCCACATACTGCTTGAATAATAAGAGTCTGAATGGGATAGAGGAGCAAAGGAATCTAGGGGTACAGATACACAAATTACTAAAAGCAGCAACGCAGCTTAATAAGGCCATTAAAAAGGTAAATCAAGCACTGGGGTTCATTTCTAGAGGGATAGAATTGAAAAGCAAAGAAGTTATGTGATTGCTTCAGTGTTTTATTGGACACAACACTTTTAAGAAACCTCAGTCACCCGCTCGAATTAGTGGAAATTATATTACTGTATGCAAATTAGAGACAAGTGAGACATGAATTGCTGACACATTGAGCAAAGTCCTAAAACTAACAGTTTCAAAATGCTTAAGCAATGCCAAAGTTCAGGCATGCGTTAATCTACAAAATAGAATATTTAATTAGATATTGAATTTGAGCACCCATGTAATATAGAGCCTTTGGGGATTAAAGTGACGATTAATCCAATTAAATTTTGCTGTTGAAAGCACATTATCATTTTAAACTAAAACTTATTAAAAGCGGGAAGCTTTAAAGAAAAAGAATTTCACAGAAGATGAGCTGACCTGATTCGAAGAGTACTGTAGCTCTTTAGCCTTGGCAGGAAGTGAAAGAGAGCTGATCTTACAGAAGTATACATGATAGTAAATGGCACAGATAAGATTAATTCCGAGCACTATTTCAAGGCGTGTCAATATACAAATAGGTTTAAACTGCTGATAGGAAAGTTAGGACAGATGTCAGGAAGGACTTAATGCAAAGAGTCATCAACAATTTGAATGGTCTTCCTAACAGATGCAAAATTAGATAATTAGATGCCATTATGGAGAAAATGTAGTTATTTTGTTGCTGGTTAGATCAGCTAAGGTGGGCCAATGACACCCCTCATCTGTATCTATCTTAATATTCGATGCATCAAAATCGGGAATATAAGGGGGGATTTTCCAAGCTTGTGTTACCAGAGGGAGTCTCGCCTGTGGGTGGCGGATGTCAGGCACACCGCTCACAATTAGATCATCCATGCTTGGGATTTCCTGATGCGCGCAGCTGGTGGCCTTAAAGGCTCCCCCAAAACTGAGTCAGTAGCCAGACTCAATTTTGGGATATAATAAAAGGCTAGGTCAGGCCAGGGTCAGTGTTGCATAGAATTTTACAGCATAGAAACAGGCCATTCAGTCCAACAGGTGCCAATGTTTATGTTCCACATGAGCCTCCTCCCACCTTGCTTCATCTGACCCTATCAACATATTCTTCTATTCCTTGCTCCCTCATGTACTTATCTAGCTTCCCCTTAAATGCACCTATGCTATTCGCCTCAGCCACGCCTTGTGGCAGTGAGTTCCACATTTTCAACACTTTCTGAAGTTTCTCCTGATTTCCGCTTCTCTGCTTTTGAATTCTATTCCACTAGAAATGAACCCCATTGCTTTGTTTGCACGTCTTACGGCTTTGTTAATCTGTTTTGCTACATTTAATGATTTGTGAATCTATACCCCTAGATCCTTTTGTGCAACTACCCCATTTAGACTCTTCGGGGGTGATTTTAAACCCCAAGAACGGGTGGGTTAGGGGAGGGTGGGAGTTGAAAATAGTTGTTTTTTTGTGTCGCAACCACAAAATTTTCGGACTTTGCGTTACCAGTGGGAAGCCTGTACTTTTACGCGCCGACGTTAAACCCGAAAATAAAGCCAGGTTGCAGTCACGACCCAAAAAACAACTATTTTCAACACCCCCCCGCCCCCAACCCACCCATTCTTGGGGTTTAAAATCACCCCCTTATTTTCCAAGTGCTAGCTGCGATGCTCCCTACAGTCCAATAGCCTGCTGACAAGGGCCGCATGTGAAGAATGGCTACTTAGGCAAGGCACCAGAGGATGGCCAAGGAACCATACTCCACTGCAAGGCACCTTCAGAAAAAGAGAGGAGAAATTTGGAGATGGGGAAAATCTTTTTTTATAAAAGCAAAAATTAAGTCAGGGAGTTTCATGGTTTTAAGACAGTCAAGTATCTAATTAAGCACCTCTTGTTTAGTCAAACTCGAGCACACAGCTTTGTTAAGTCAGCTCCAGCTCGATGTGTCATGTATCTTTAGGCGTGCACATAGATCCACATCCGAGGTCAGGCACGTCATTTTTGAAAAAACACCAGTGAGACACTTAGGAAGTTTCTTCAAATCTGCTGAAGCATTCCTAATTAATTGATGTTACAAGACTGGGCAGCGAATAGGTAAAAGAAAGAGAAATACTTACATTTATAGGACCCTTCATTACTTTGTTGTAATATCTCAAAACATTTCACAAAATGAATTACTTTTGGAGTGCAGTGACCATTGGTAAATACAGCAGCTCCTCTGCTCCAGCGATGTCCCAAAAACAGCAATGAGATAAATAACCAGTTAATCTCTTTTTGATGATGTCAGTTGAGGGTGGATTACTGGCCACAACACCAGGATAACTCACTGCCCTTTGAATAAAGCCAAGGGATCTTTAATGTCCACCTGGGTAACAAAAGGTAGCCAAAGCCTTGGTTTAACGTCTCTTCTGAAGGACAACACTATTGATAATACGGCTCTCCCTCGGTACTACGTCAGAGTGCCGGCTTACGTCATGTGCTCAAGCCCTGCTGTGGAAGTAGACATGGGCGAGCGAGAGCTCCATAAGACAAATGGCCCTCAGCTGCTTCCAAAGTGCAGAAGAACCAAATAAAAAAAAAATCATACATGGTCATTTTCTAACCTTTCTTTTCATTAAAACAAAAGCAAAATACTGCAGATGCTGGGAATCTGAAATAAAAACAGATAATGCTGAAAATACTCAGCAGATCAAGCAGCATCTGTGCAGAGAGAAACAGGTCGATTTTGTCCCATTATCACCCTCCTTGCCTTGCACCATCATCCCTATTGTCATATAATCACTCCTGCCGTCATAAGGATACGATTTGATGGTCATATGGGAGTGGAAAGGTAAGATGTGTGGGACTGTTGGTGAATGGGGGGTGTCCTTCAGGTTACTGGTATCTCTCATTAATAATCTGATCACGCAGAGCCCTGGCAGACAGGGTCTCTCTACCTTGTTGCCTCCCTGCCTCTTCCTCCACTTCTTCCTCCTCCTCCTCTTCCGTTCCCTCCTCCGTCTCTTCCTCTGGCTCAGGTTATCACCGAATAGGCGGTGGCAAGGGCTGTCCCCTCATAATGGCGAGGTTGTGCAGCAAGCAGCATACAACGACAAATCTTGATAGCCACTCAGCTGAGTACTGCAGGGCTCCTCCAGAGTGGTCCAGGCAGCGGAAGTGTTGCTTGAGGATGCCTATGGTGTGCTCGAAGATGTTCCGTGTGGCATCATGGCTCTCGTTGTATGCCTGCTCTGCACGTGTGCGTGCGTTGTGGGCTGGAGTCATCAGCCATTTCATAAGGGGATAGCCCTTGTCACCCAGTAGCCAGCCTTTGACTTGTCATGCTGGTTGAAATATAGGTGGCACATTGGACTGCCACAGAATGAAGGTGTCCTGACTGCTGCCAGGATAGCGGGCATTGACCTGCATGGTGCGCTGTGTGTGGTCGCACACCAGCTGCACATTGAGAGAGTGGAATCCCCTTCTGTTCATGAATACGGCTGAGTTCAGATGTGGAGCAACATGGGGAAGCCTGCAATGTGAGCAAACCTTCGTGCTTGCTCATGCTGCTTGTCTGTTCAAGAGGGAATGTGATGAATCTGCTTCTGAGTGCGTACAGAGCCTCCATAACCTCCCTTATACAGCAGCGCACTGCAAACCGCGAGGTGTTGCTTATATCGCCAGCAGCAGCCTGAAAGGAACCGTACAAAATTAAGCGCTACGTTTACCTTCACATCCACAGGCAATGCTGTTCTTGCCCTGCTCTGAGGCAGCAGTTGACAAATCTCAGTCACGACCTTCTTCGTGAACCGCAGCCATCGGATGCACTGGTCGTCGCTGAAGTTGAGGTAGGAGAATTGGTCCCTGAAGGCCACTGTTGGATATGGCCTCCTGCTGAATGCCCTGCACCTCCTCCTCCTCCTCCTTCTTCTAGCAGCTTGTCCTGCTCTGCATGGCCTCTCTGCATGCCCCCAGTCATGTTCAATTCCCAGAGGAAGCCCTAGCAGTCCACCCATGTCTGGAAGCAACGTTGTTCAGCACACTATTTTAAACGCCACTAACAGCATTGCACGACCACACAGACCACCCACTATATAATATTGCAACTTTCTCCAAGTATAGGAAACTTCCAGAAACACGTACAGTTGTACTAGCAGCCAGAATAACTTATCCAGCAATTAATCTGTAACTCCTGCATGATTCTTTTAAATAGCGCTGGTCGGGGGTGGGGGGTGTCCTTCATGCCATTTAAGTCCTGTTCAGTTGTGGGAGGTTGGGACAGTGCGTTGGTTGGAACGGGGAGTTCGAAAATGGCACCGGCTGCTTCAAATCAGCGTTGCACACTGATCTAAGTCATAATCTCCCTACTTTACATGCTGCCGGCGTTCGTTGGGTGAACCACCTTTACCAAGATGGCAACTTGCGCATGTCACGCCGGACGAGCGCATCTCAGATGCCATTTTCACGGCTGAGAAGTCCGCGTAGCGCCTACACAACGGGAGCTACGCGGCCCAATTTAGCCCTCAAAATATTTTGAGGTAACATTTGAATCTATTACAGACACATCAACCTGCAACTTTGCTCAGTGAATCCTTTCAACTCTCACCAATAGCACTTGATAGAATTATACAGCACAGAAGGAGGCCATTTAGTCCATCTTGCCTGTGCCGGCTCTTTGTAAAAGCTATCCAATTAGTCCCACTCTCCTTAGCTCTCTCCCTATAGCCGTCATGTATAATTTTTTTATGTTGCAGATAATTCTTTTGATTGGATAGGCCTGTGTATAATCAGAAGGATCCAATTCCTAATAATATTCATATTTTAAATGAAAGTTAATGATTAACAAAGCTCATCTCATCTAAGTTTTTTAAAAAAATGTTAAATATGTTTCACATTGCCTTCGGCGACAATTTGCCAAAGTCGAGCTGGATTAAACGGGCTGCGTTCTTGCCTCGTTATTGTCTGTTGAAATGCTGAGTGTGGGTACGCCCAATTCCTTTGTTGCAGGCCCATGTCGTCACTGAAACCAAATTATTGAAGCTGGTCGGAATTTTACACAACATCTGGGTGATGGAGTTGGGATTCGGGGCGGGGGGGGGGGGAGCTTTCGTTCAGGCATAAAGTGATGGAATGAATATAGACGTATGTTTTCTTTTGTTTCCTAAGGAAAGGTATCAAAAAGAGATCCCTATTTGCATACGGGGCTGTCACGTTGCATTAGTGCCTCTGATAATAGAAATTCAGCCATTGATGCATGAAGCCCCCTTCTTGATGAGAAATAAGGCTGCTCCTTCAAAGAATACACATCAGTAGGAAATAATTATTGTACAATTCGCTTTTAAGGAACAATGAAAAGAACAAAAAAAACTAAAGGTAACATTCGCAGCTGTTAATAGATCGTTTTTTGGGCAAAGTTTGTTTTTTTAAAGAAAGAATTATTTTAAGTTCTCCAATTGAAATTAAGTATTTATAAATCACACACAATTCAAAAATACACATTTTTTAGTTTTGGCAATAAGTCCTAAATGTCATAATTCCTTGCTTAGTTTGCAAAGTTATGTTAATACGGTTAGGCAGTCAGTCTAATACACAAAGGAGTTTGGTCAGGAAACTGTAGAGCCTGTCCGATTCCAGGAGAACAACATCAAGTATTTACATGGGTGTGTAGGGGTGGAGGTGGGGGTGGGAGGAAAGGTCGTGCGGTGATTAGTTGGTGAAAAGCGTTATGGATTTCCAAATCTTTACCTTTCAGCATTGCACCAATAAAACTCCAACAGCTCTTTAAACATTGATTTAAACTTTAAAAATGGAAACTCAGGGATTAGGAAGTGAAACCAAAATTTGCTATGAATCTACAACAAAAGTTAGCACCTGAAGGAGAAGGAGAGGAACATATGAATACAAGAACATACAGACCGGAAAAGATGATTGAAGATGGCCCCTAAGCTCTAATATACCATCCCGCATTGTCTCTCTAACATCCCTTAATCCCGCCTTTTGCCAAAATAATCATCGAGCTCCCTCTTGAATTTGCCAGCACTATCTGCTGCCACTGAATCCTTCGGCAGTCTGTCCCATACCTTCATCATCCAATATGTTAAGTTAGATAGGTTAAAGCTCCAAGTCGGACCCTTCCATGACTGCTTATTCACCTTCTATGGATTTCCAGCGCCTTCTATACTTATTTCAGTTTCCCAGTGTTTGCAGTTTTTAAATCTCTTCTCTCAAAGTCACTTTGCAGATGAACCAATTGCTCTACTTCCTTGTGTATGTTGACGTTTCTCTATTTCAGAGAGGTCTGCGGCCTCTCTGGATAAGAGTGCCTGGTGTGTGCCAATTAGTGTTGAATTAGGAACAATTTTATGCTGTAGGCCTAGGCCCGCTAGGAACTGAGTTGAGACTAATTGTTTTTAAAGTGCCTGCATATCTTACCAAAACACAGAATCACATGATTTTCTTTTGCCAAAGTCGATTTTCTTTGACGTGCAAAAAGGTCACTAATTAAACATCTGGCACAACATAGATCTTGCAAATATTTTCAAAACTTTGCTAAGTAAAAACTAAATTAAAAAAAACCTGACAGTAATAACATAACATGGCAACTGTGTAGAACGTTAATTGCTTCTGAAACTCAATTAACTAGTGTAGCAGGCTATTCAATAATAGTGTAGTGCCAGGAGATTTCATTGTAATGGACGATACTGTGGGTTAGCTATACTACAAAACAGCACACAATTGCTGAACATATCCAGGAAACATACTTCTGTAAATTAGAATGTATCATATATAATGCCTACAGGATACTCACCCTTCCAGAAAATTATTTATTATCGTACAACATGCACAGAAGTATCACCCCTTTGTAAATCAAGATGTATTATACTGTTTGTAAGAAAGAACTTGCATTTATATAGTGCCTTTCATGACCTCAGAACGTCCCAAAGCGCTTTATAGCCAATGAAGCACTTTTGAAGTGAAGTCAGCGTTGTAATGTAGGAAACGCGCAGCCAATTTGTGCACAGCAGGGTCCCACAAACAGCAATGCATAGGAGTGTTACTCCTTTTTTAGTAAGCAAATCTGTACTGCAGGAGTATCCTCCCATAAAACAGGATTACTGCATTATAAAGCACTGTGTCAAGGTTATTTACAATGATTGGGATTTCTGATGGGCAGCGCTGAGTATTGAGACCTTGCTCTCTATCGGTTTACTCTGTCTTCCTCCAAATGTTTCCTCACCCTCTGGCAGCTAATTCCCCTGCCGTCTCTCTCTTTCATTTTATTTTAGACGATAATTCCTCCTCTCCACTCCATAGATATGCAATGACTTGATTTGCTGTGCATGTGAACTTCTACTTTCCCGTTTGCTTTGCTCAACCACACGGTTCAAAAAAAAATTAAAGTTGGGAATTGAAGTTGCAACCTGCTCTTCCTTCAGCGAGTTCTTGACTTTAATTATGTTTCTCCATTTAACTTCCTGACCATACTTCATTATTTTTCTTCAGCAAACTCCCACAATGTGCTAGAAAAAAATTCAGCTAGGGAGCGGACCTTTTTTTGTTGACCAAGGCCTCACCTCTCCCTATCTCCTCCAGCCCTACAACCCCCCGAGATCTCTGCGCTCCTCCAATTCTTGTCTCTTGCACATCCCCGATTTCCAACACCCCATCATTGGCAGCTATGCTTTCAGCTGCCTAGGCCCTAAGTTTAGAAATTCCCTTCCTAAACCTCTTCGCCTCTCTACCTCTCCTCCTTTATGACGCTCCTTAAAACCGACCTCTTTGACCAAGCTTTTGGTCATCTATCCTAATTTCTCTTTATGTGACTCAGTGTCAAACTTTTGTTTGATAACGCTCCTGTGAAGTGCCTTATATAGCGCCTTTACTACGTCACAGCAAGCAGTTAGGAAGGCGAAAGGTATGTTGGCCTTCATTGCTAGAAGATTTGAGTACAGGAGTATTGTGTGCAGTTTTGGTCTCCTTATCTGAGGAAGGATGTCCTTGCCATGGAGGGAGTGCAACGAAGATTTACCAGACTGATTCCTGGGATGGCGGGACTGACGTATGAGGAGAGATTGGGTCGACTTTTTTTTTATTCGTTCATGGGATGTGGGCGTCGCTGGCGAGGCCAGCATTTATTGCCCATCCCTAATTGCCCTCGAGAAGGTGGTGGTGAGCCGCCTTCTTGAACCGCTGCAGTCCGTGTGGTGACGGTTCTCCCACAGTGCTGTTAGGAAGGGAGTTCCAGGATTTTGACCCAGCGACAATGAAGGAACGGCGATATATTTCCAAGTCGGGATGGTGTGTGACTTGGAGGGGAACGTGCAGGTGGTGTTGTTCCCATGTGCCTGCTGCTCTTGTCCTTCTAGGTGGTAGAGGTCGCGGGTTTGGGAGGTGCTGTCGAAGAAGCCTTGGCGAGTTGCTGCAGTGCATCCTGTGGATGGTACACACTGCAGCCACAGTGCGCTGGTGGTGAAGGGAGTGAATGTTTAGGGTGGTGGATGGGGTGCCAATCAAGCGGGCTGCTTTATCTTGGATGGTGTCGAGCTTCTTGAGTGTTGACTAGGCCTATATTCACTAGAGTTTAGAAGAATGAGAGGTGATCTCATCGAAACATATAAAATTCTAACAGGACTAGACAGACTAGATGCAGGGAGGATGTTCCCGATGGCTGGGATGTCCAGAACCAGGGGTCACAGTCTCAGGATACGGGGTATGCCATTTAGAACCGAGATGAGGAGAAATTTCTTCACTCAGAGGGTGGTGAACCTGTGGAATTCTCTACCACAGAAGGCAGTGGAGGCCAAGTCATTAGATGTATTCAAGAAGGAGATAGATATATTTCTTAATTTCTTAATGCTAAAGGGATCAAGGGATATGGAGAAAAAGCGGGAACAGGGTACTGAGTTAGACGATCAGCCATGATAATTTTGAATGGTGGAGCAGGCCCGAAGGGCTGAATGGCCTAATCTTGCTCCTATTTTCTATGTTTCTATGTTTTAAAAGCGCTTTTTAAATGCAAGTTGTTGTTGTGATCACTATCCAATGACCCTGCTGGAATATACACATGCAAGCGTTAGGTAAGGATAGCCCTTGGCTCAGCTGTGACCCATACGGTCCAACAGCCCACCAACACTCACTGTTCAGGCTCACACATGAAGAACGTGTGAGGGACCAGGGGGCTGCCTGCAAGTGGAACTGTACCACAGTGCAAGTCAGACTATTCGAAAAGAACGGGGCAAAAAAGCCCCATGAGTTGTACTGATGGATTAATGAGCTCCCTTTTGTTAACAGAGCATAAAAGTATGCAAGAAAAATGTAATTAAACACAGAACCTATGATTATGGATGGGCTTGAAAGTAACCTTAGTAAAGTTTTACGTCAGTATTTGATTTTGGCAATTCTCAAACGAAGCTAACATATCGTGGAATCATAGAATCGTTACAGCACAGAGGGAGGCCATTTGGCCCATCGAGCCTTTGTCGGCTCTTTGTAAGAGCAATCCAGTTAGTCCCATTCCCCCGCTTTTTTCCTGTAGCCCTGCAAATTTTTTCTCTTCAAATATTTATCCAATTCCTCTTTGAAAGTCATGATTGAATCTGCCTCCACCACCCCTTGAGGCAATGCAGTCCAGATCATAACTACTCACTGCGTAAAAAAGTTTTTCCTCATGTTGCCTTTGGTTCCTTTGCCGATCACCTTAAATCTGTGTCCTCTGGTTCTCGACCCTTCCGTCAATGGGAACAGTTTCTCTTTATTTACCTTATCTAAACCCGCCATGATTTTGAACACTTCTATCAAATCTCCTCTCAATCTTTTCTGCTCTAAGGTGAACAACTCCAGCTTCTCCAGTCTATCCACGTAACTCAAGTCCCTCATCCCTGGAATCAGTCTAGTAAATCTTTCTGCACCCTCTCTAAGGCCTTCACATCTTTCCTAAAGTGCGGTGCCCAGAATTGGACACAATACTCCAGTTATAGACGGACCAGCGTTTTATAAAGCTCCAACATAATTTCCTTGCTTTTGTACTCTATGCCTCTATTTATAAAGCCCAGGATCCCGTATGTTTTTTTAACTGCTTTCTCAACCTGTCCTGCCACTTTCAAAAATTTGTACCCCCAGGTCTCTCTGTTCCCCTTTAGAATTGTACCATTTAGTTTATATTGCCTCTTCTCATTCTTCCTGCCAAAATGTATCACTTCGTACTTCTCTGCGTTAAATTTCATCTGCCATGTGTTCGCTCATTCCACCAGCCTGTCTATGTTCTCTGGAAGTCTATTACTATCCTCCTCACTGTTTACTACATGTCCAAGTTTTGTGTCATCTGCAAATTTTGAACTTGTGCCCTGTACACCCAAGTCCAAGTCATTAATATATATTAATATATATCAAACCTATGTAATCTAGTGGAGCAGAAACAGAGGAAGCAACTGTTATTTTGCTGACATAATTGTGGCTGCAATGTTTTTGAGTCTATGTTAGCTGACCAGCGGCCTATATAGCACAGGGAGTCTAGAGACATCAAGGCCTCTAGAGAAGGATAGAGGTGATGAGATCACTGGAACAGGATAAAAGGAGAGACCAAAGGAAACAATTTGTGGCCAACGAGATATAGGGCTCAATTTTGAAATGGTGGCGGGTTGGCAGCAACGGGGGGGGGGGGCGGGGGGGGTGGGGGGGCAAGGTGTGCATGGCAAACCTGGATAAAAGAAACTTACCATTTCCAACGTGATCACAATGTAATTGATGGTGATTAAAGTTCTTTCCGGGTTTCGTGCCCAGCAGCCCCTGATTGACACGCTGCCTGCTGATACAGGAGCTGCAACACCAAGGTGGGGGGGGGGGGGGGTGGGGGGAAGAGAGAGAGCGAGACGTCATCTGGTGCTGGATCAGAAGATCGGGGGGAGGGGGGACAGTGGAAGATAGAGGAAAAGAGGGGAAGATCGGAGGGAGAGGGGAAGATCGGGGGTGGGGGGAGAGAAGATCGGTAGGGGGAGAGAAGATCGGGGGGAGAGGGGAAGATCAGGGGGGAGAGGGGAAGATCAGGGGGGAGAGTGGAAGATCGGGGGGACATCGGGGGGAGAGGAGAAGATCGGGGGACATCAGGGGGAGAGGGGAAGATCAGGAGGACATCAGTGGGGGAAGAGGGGGAGATCGGAGAGGGTCATCGGGGGCTGAGAGGGACATCGGAGAGGGAGACATCGGACATCGGAGCAGAGTGAAAGCATAGGTTGATTTTGTGTTTTAACTTTGTGTAATGGTTTTTTATTTAATTTATTTAGTTTATTTTTGCCTGATCCGGTCCTTCACGCCTGGTTAATCGGAAAGCCGCCCAGATAAGTTAAAAATCATTCTAACTACCCAATATGTCACAAGTAAAGTGCTTTAAGTACCTCAATGAGGTACATTTGGTTCTTTAACTATCATCCCGCCGGCTTTAATTGCCAGCGGGACTTCCAGATTCGGGACGCCCGCGCGCACACAGGTGGGTCCGTGGGGAACTTGGAAGTTGGCGGGTTGGAGCCGGCTTCCGAGCCCACTCTGTATTTTTGCAATTTTCGCACCCCGCCCCCAACGTACCCACAATTTAAGTTTAAAATTGAGCCCATAGTGAAAGGGGATACAATGAGAGAGGGAAAGAAATATCTTCAAAATGAAAGCTAGGGAAATAAACTAATGAAAAGAAAGAATGCACAGTAAGACAGGAAAACAAATAAAAGGGACACAAAACAGCACAAAAAGAAAAAAGATAATCAGAGAAATGAGAAACAAAGCAGCAGAAAAACAGATGAGAGAGCAACAGAGAGAAAATACATCTCCTGCAAACGGCGATAAAATTGAGGGACTGATCCAATTCAACTTCAGGGCATGCAATGGTAGGCAATGTAAAAAATTGATTTTTTTTTTTTGACTGCTAAATTCATATTTCTTCTCCAGAAGCCATCACACAAGGGCTTAGCTTAGCTTCCTAATGTGTGTGGAGATTGGCGGATGCAGAATATAAGAATACGGGTGGGAGGGGGAATTCCTCCTATTGATAATTTCACCAAAAAGGCCGGCATGTGTACACTGCTGGAAATCCTATTTTGCACTAACGCTGTCTCATTTTTTTCTCGCTAAATTGACAGGAGGAATTTCACCCTTTAGAATAGAAGAGTGTAAGCGAGAATGTAAGAAGAGGAGGAATGTGAGTGTGAATCGGGTCTTGGTGCGGTCTGGTGTGACACTAATTTCCAATAAAACAAGCTACGTGCTGCGGTATCCTAGCTCTAATCAACTTTTCGTTGATGCTCAAAAAAATAAATACGTTTCAGAAGGGAAAACAAAACCTTGTGTTTTGCTTACAGGTTCGATTGGGATCGTTCGGCTGGGAAATGTCGCTGTTGTCTTAATGTGTCAAATCTTATCAAATGTTGGGTTCTGAAGTTTTAGGACGTACCCAGTAGATCAAGATCGCAAAGGCACGAGATCAGTAACAAACAAAAAAAAAATGCAAGAAGATAAAGCCCATTACTCCTCTCTAAACTGCCAGGTAATTACATTTGGCATTTTGACAAGTGTTTGCTACAGTGAAGGTCAAAGCTATCAACGTTCACAATCTATGCTAATCAGCTCAGCTGGCGAGGCGCTCAGCAGCCAATGTTTTCGTAATTAGAAGATCTGCGCGCGAGTTTTCTCTGCAGTTTTTGCACACTATGTAAATGAAGCAATAACGTGAGCTAATTTCATTTGTCACAGGTTGCTTAGCCATTACTTAATAGATGCTCCACTGGCACCAGCGTACAGCAAAATCTACGTTTCACAGAGCTCTGCCAAGACATGTGACTTGGTCACCTTATGTGGCTCGAGGTACAGCCCCCCACTCACTCACTCACCCACCCACCCATTCTGCTGGCTTCCCGCTCCCTCGATTCTGATGGCAGTGCTGTAACATCAAAGTGCCTCCATCGGCACAGGGGACCCCACCTCAAGACACGGTGTTGCTTCCCCAATAGCACTGGCGGTGCAGCACAACATGAATGGCTGCTGCTGGGCAATCCCCTCTCCACCCACTCACCACTGGCGCCCTGCCCTGTCTGAAATGGTGCTGGCTCCGGCTCTGCTCCCTGCTCCCTGCTCCCACAGCTCGGTCAAGCAGCACACCAGTGAGAGTTGCCCAGTCGTGTGAGGTGGCCCGCAGAGGGCTGTTTCTCTTCTTTAGTACGAATACAATAAAATACGATATCAAATTAAATCTGTGGCATACACCGCTCTTATCTTGTGTCTGGCACCAAATGAGATTCTAAATACAACATTTGGAATGTAACCGCAGACTAATGACTTTTAAAAGGACCATTACTGAAATGGGCTATTTTTCACTGCAGCCTGATGCAGATGCCTGGATTTATGTACCCACCGCCTTGTTTTTATTAAAACAATAAGACTGTGCTCCAAAGGACCTATTTTATAATCCACTGAAAGAAAGTAATAAATCACGGGATCTGTCACTCCCATTTGTAAGAAGTGTACCAAAATATTTCTACATATATCAGTTCTCTAGCTGATTGAGAATGAACTTGAGAAAGACAGATGATAATAATTGGCTCAGACTAATATATCTTCCCCCAGCTTCGGTGCTCGCACACACATATGCACACACCGGCCTGGAGTTTCCACTTTGGGCGCAATCGGCATTTGGACCCATTTTAGGTCGAGTTTCCGCTAAAATGCATTGACATAATCACAAACATAAAATCTTTTATTTTTATTCGTTCACGGGATGTGGGCATCGCTGGCGAGGCCGGCATTTATTGCCCATCCCTAATTGCCCTCGAGAAGGTGGTTGTGAGCCATGGATCAGCGCAATTTGGCAGCTTAACAGAGCGTAATCGTTTAATTATTTTTGCAATCAAAAATATTCATTGATGTATTTAAGAGATGTATTTAAGAGATGTATTTAATTTTATTAAAACAGCTGAAAATGGGCTTATCACAAAAAATAAGCATTTTTAATAAAGGTCTCTAGTCCTCTGCCTGTGAGTAACCTGATTTAAAATTACTGAAAATGACTCAAAAAAACTATACTGAAGCATTTCCTACTTTCATTGGTGTACACTAGTCAGTTTCTTAGTAATTTATATTTTTTACTATTTAAAAATGCTTAAACCATGTCCACTGGCACTTTTGCACCTAAGAAAGCTAGCTTAATTTTAAAACTCTCCTCGAACAGCCGCAAGCTGGTGCAATCAGTGGAAACTCACCACCACATTGTTTCGAGCTGGGGGGGGGGGGCGCGGCCACTTTTGTGGAGAGGGCCAGCTTCAGCGATATTTTATTTTAGCCAGCACAAAACATCGTGGAACCTCGACTTACGCTGGGCGCAAATTAAATTACACCCGGCGTCATTCAAAATTCCACGATGTTTTGCACTGATTCAGACGGATTGCGCTGAAAAAGCCAACTTAATCTAGCAGAAACTCTGGGCCACAACATTTAGTGAAATATAGAAGTCCATCAGAAGATTACAGGTTCTAGACATAATCCAAGTACATGCTAGCATCAAAGAACCTCGCCTAGCATTAAGAACTTTGCCTGCCACCAGTACATATTAGGAAATGGCGGGTGTGTTGCCCACACCTTTCAATCTGTGGATTTCAAAGGGACATTACATTGTTAGTATCAATTAATTGCGTAAACCAGATGTACAGAATCTAAAATCTCTTTCCCTGCCAATTTTACTCAACTCTGTGGCTAAACAAATGATAAAAATGAACCTTAGTAACAAAAACATTTTGTATGAATGAATGGATAGTTCTTCCTGGCTTGCTGATCGAGTATCCTTCACGTGCTTTGGAGGAACCAATCAGATCTCAGAACCATAAAAAAGGCAAGCTCGGGAACGACCAATATCTCAGGAGATCTATTAGTATTATACAATTCAAAAGTTGATCTCCTTGCCCCATCCCAGCAATTATCATGGCCAAGCTTCCTCTTTTGGTTCTTCAGCAACATAACAGGGAGAGGAAACTTCTTAGGTTTCCCCCCCACCCTCTCCCTGCACCTAATTTCGTATCAAGTTAAGAATGAGGAAATGACTTGCATTTATATAGCGCCTTTCACAACCTCAGGCAGTCCCAATGTGCTTTATAGCCAATAAAGTACTTTTGAAGTGTAGTCACTGTTTTAATGTAAGAAACACGGCAGCCAATTTGTGCACAGCAAGATCCTACGAGCAGTGATGAGATGAGTGACCAGATAATCTGTTTTAATGACGCTGGTTGAGGGACAAATATTAGCCAGAACACTGGGAAGAACTTCCTTGCTCTTCTTCGAAATAGTGCCATGGGATCTTTTACGTCCACATGAGAGGGCAGATAGGGCCTTGGTTTAACGTCTCATCCGAAAGATGGCATCTCCGACAGTGCAGCACTCCCTCAGTAATGCACTGGAGCATCAGCCTAGATTTTCTGCTCAGGTCTCTGGAGTGGGACTTGAACTTCTGACTCAGAGGTGGGAGTGCTACCAATTAAGCCACAGCTGACATTAACTTATGGTTCTGAATGGGGTAGAAACCCAGCAGATCTAAGTGCCTCTCCAAATTATGACTCCCCTGCCAGATTTAACCCACAATTGCACTCCTTGGACTTGCGTCATTTTTGGGCTAATATCTCTCAAATCCATTTATACTTCAATCGCACGACCGCGTGCCTTCTAAATTCCGGTCAATACGATGAATTACAGGATCTAAGATAACAAAAAAAAAATCATTAAAAAACATTGACGCAGAATCACGTGACAGAGTCATGCACCTGGATTTTATCTTGAAGCCGGAAAGAGAGCAGGGGGGCTGGGGGGGGGGGGCGGGGGGGGGGGGGTGGGGGGGGTAGGGTGCGTGCGGGGGAGTTTATCAGATGCGAAACCCAGAAGTGAAGGTAGCGGGCCGGAATCTGCGATTGCAACTTAATTGAAGCAATAAATTCTTTCTTCCGGGTTTCGCGTCTCCAAGCCGCGTAGCGGACGTACTGCGCACTCACATGATGCGATCTGAAATCCACTATTTAAAGGGCCAAAGCAAAAATGGAATTTGGAGGAGAAAGGAGGAAGTGAAGCCATGGATTCACAGACAACAAGGCCAGCACCCAGACTCACAGATGCTTCCCTTGAAGTACTGTTGGGTGCAGTGGGAACCAGGAGGGAAATAATTTACCCCAGCAATGGGAGGAAGAAACTGGTTCTGCTACCAAGAAGGTGTGGCTGCAGGTGGCTGAAGAGGTGAGCAGCAACAGCATGGTGCCCCAGTCTTGCATGCAGTGCAGGAAGCGCTTTAATTGCCTAACCAGGTCAGGAAAAGTGAATAAAGTTGCTGTTTCACCTTCATCCTGTAGTGTACAACATTCCCCCTCTCACTCTGTCTTGCCAACCGTACTCCTTCACATCACTCCTCACACAAAATTAAGTTTCAGCAGTACCCATGCTTCACTTTCTATGCATTTCCTCACCTCCCTATCTATCCATCCACCGCTGCCACTCACCCCAATCCCTGTGCATTGTGATGCATCTGTCTGATAGTCACCCTCACCCAATACACTGCATCCATCAGTCAGCTTCAGTCACTCACAGGTCTGTTCTTTCGCCCCTTGTAGGAGAAAAGAGCGCAAAACGCAAGGGAGAGGGAGAAGACTGGAGATGGCCCTCCACAAATAGTCCAGCTCACAGATGCAGAGGAGGATGCCATGGAGATTACTGGCACATCTGCATCCCTCTCAATCAGAGATGGAGAGACTGGGAACTCTCAGATGTCTGGTGACAGAATTTAAGCATAAATCAGACACATGATAACTTTATTTCATCAATGACTGACTGAACTATCAGAAGACTGAGCACGGTGATTGGCAAGATTGTTACTTTGCCTTGACTAATTCATATCGCTTTCTTTTGTCTTCCTGGGCCTTCACGTGTACAAGAAGAATCTGCGGAGATTCACGATAACGATTCCTCAGAGGACCTCACTGCTTCTGAGGGTCCACCGTCACAGGACATACAGCCATGCACCAGCGCAAATACTCGCACTTCAGTGGGTCCTGTTAGACAGTTCACCTGGTGATTCACAAGTCATAAGTGAGCACGAGCAGACACTGGTGGCAGGGGCAGCTGTGAAGAAGTCATGTCAGGAGGCGCTCTCCTCTCCAAGCTCTGTTTAACTGGACAGAGATGCTGAACCCTGGGGACCACTGTTGAGAATGAGAATGATTGAGGTACAGCTGCAACTTTGTGAGGTACTGGAAAACATGCCATGCACACTCTTCGCAATAGCGGAGAGGATGGAAGAGTCCAACTCCAACATTAGTGGATTGATGTCGCAGGTAATTGCGAGAACGTCTGTCATAGAGAGAGTGGCCACCTCCATGGCGCTTCAAGCACGGCTCTCAAATAAGTCTATGCAGGCCATGATCACGGCCGCGCACACTGTCTGCCTCTTTAAACAAGATGACAGATACCTTATCCAAGGCCTCACAACGTGCTACTGATTTGCACCAAGTTGTTCTCCAGCAGAGTGGTGGGAATGATGTGGTCCAGGAGAGGGATGATGGTGAAAGTGGACATGGAAGTGGGGACGCTATTCAGTGCACTCTCACGTCTCATCCGTTGCCCCCCCCCCAACCAGTATCTGCAATGCTGCCTCCTTTCCCGATGGTCGAGTCTGCCCCTGCACAGGTGCAGGTGGAGCAGTCTTTGGCAGGGCCCTCACGGGCTCCAAAACCCAGAGGTCATAGGCGAAAAGCATCTCAGCAGTCAGAGCAGGTATCTGAGCAACCTGCCTCTACCTCTGCTGAAGCCACAGGGGATGCACCACGTAGAAGCGGTAGGAAGCGTAAGTTCAAACAATTGTAATGGGTGTTTGAAGGAATTTTATGTTGTGAAGTTTCCTTATTTTATATTGGCACATGCAATTTATTGATTACCACCACTTCTATGTCTTGCCCATTATAGCATCTCGAGTGCAAACTCGCCCTTTCACTTGCTTCATGATGAATGTCAATACATGACGGGACCCTTTGGGTGGTTGTGCAATGGGTGTATTCGTGATTGAAGGACTCTTTTGTGCAAAGGGAGGGGGGGGGTTGTTGGTGGTGGTGGGAGCCAGCCGGAGTATTTAATGTTTCTTTTTTCCCCACTCTGACTAAGAGAACCGTTGAGATATTAGGGCATACCTGGCAGCAACATACGCGGCTGGTCTGGCGATGGGTGCCTCATCTTCATATTGCTGATCATCCTTCTCCACTTCTTCAATGTTGTCGTCATCAGAGGATGTCCCTAGAGATGTCTCCGGTGATGCACTGGAAGGATCCAGAGGCAAAGCAATTGAGGGCAGTGGTGACTTTGATAGCGACAGGCAATGTAAAGCCACCAGGTCCAGCAGGGAGCAGCTCTTCTTCAAGGAGGCTGCAGATGTCTGCGACCTGCTCAATCTGAGCCTGCGAAGGCACTGCTCCTCAGATAGGTCCAGGAACATAAGAACATAAGACATAAGAAATAGGAGCAGGAGTAGGCCAATCGGCCCCTCGAGCCTGCTCCGCCATTCAATAAGATCATGGCTGATCTGATCCTAACCTCAAATCTAAAGAACACAAGAAGTAGGAGCAGGGCCGGGCCACTCAGCCCCTGGGCCCGCTCCGTCACCCACAGGGCCTTGACCGATCTGAACTCAGCTTCATGTCCAATTTCCTGCCCGCTCCCCATAACCCCTAATTCCCTTTACTTCTAGGAAACTGTCTATTTCTGTTTTAAATTTATTTAATGATGTAGCTAAAGCCTCTCACATAGGTAGTGCTTCCTGCGACCTTAGCCCCTCTGTTGCTCCCCCCTCTGCTGTTCTCCACTCAGCTCTTCTCTCTGCTGTTCCCCAGATCTTTGTTGTGCATCTCTCTCTTGTGCACCTGCAGATCCCAACACAACACGCCATGGATGGTCACTGTCTTCCTCCTCCGATGTCCTTTCGAGTATATCCTTTGCGTCCACATTCCGGATCACGTCAGCTTGAAAGGCTCCAAAGTTTTGAAAAAGCTGTATCAACACAGCACTCTCTGCCAAACGTTTACCAGAGGGAACTGAGACACCAGCTGTAATAATTGAGCTTTTATTCAGATGGGGCAATCACAACTTTAAATACCCACATGAACTGTGGCTCAATCTCGCCTCCGTTTCACTGGTGAGGTTCACGAGCCCCGGGAAACCAACGCTGGAGACGTTAAATTTAAAGCTAAATAAAATTCAATTTAAAAAGAGATACTTAACATCTCATAAGGACATTAACTGATGTTATAATTACCCGCCCATCTGAACTAAGTAAGGTCCCGCCTCCGGTGAGTAGGTTACCCGCATGCATCCAAACACGCCTCTGTTAAACCCGGAAGTGGGTGCGTTGGAGCCGGTTTGCGGTCGCGCTCCAAAAATTAAGTATTTTAACTACCCACCCGCCCCCAACCCACCGCCCCAGCCCACCCGTTCTTGGGGGTTAAAACTCCCCCCCCCCCCCCCCACCCCCACCGGTGTCTACAGAAGACGGGGCATTAAGGTTAACACTAGGGGACACCTCACAAGTGGTTGGTGGTTAAGAGGTAGCAAAGCAACAAAATAGGAATCCAAAGCTGCAGCATCAAGTTTGAGGTCCAGCAGAACAAACAAGGCCTAGAAATTGTGAGAATGTAATTACAGCCTTGAGCAGTAGCAACACTTCCAGCATCTCACCATAATCTAGCCAATATCAGATTTGGATTTACAGACACACAGCTGAAAAGAACTATCAGCCACTCTTCTTGACAGCCTCTGTGAAGAAGTGCCTTGGGACGTTTTTCTATGTTATAGGTGTGATATAAATGTAAGTATGATTTATCCAAGTGTCCCCACTGACATTCTGCTCCCCTCCCATTGGCCTGCTGCCGCTTACCACCGGATTCCGGCGGGCAACTGACCGGGGGTGGGTGGGTGGGGGGGGGGATTCAAATGAGCCCCAGGAGTTAAAATCTCCCTGGCTTCACGCTGCCGAGGTCAGGGGAGTTTGCCACTCACCTCGGCCCCTGGCCACCCGAATTTGCACCGGGTTAAAAATCAGGGCTAAAGGTTTTCCTGAAGTAAAAACAATGCTGGTTATTATATCAAGGAAGTTTCTTGTTTAGTTAATACAGCTGCTGAGGGGAAAAATTGGCAGTAGAATTTTTTCCCCCAAATGTGTTATGAGCAATTTGATTTATTCACCACCTTCTTTCTAAGACATTTGCTCATAATCAAATTACCATCAATACTATTAATAAATTTGTATATCAACTAATCAAGGTGGAAGATATTTGAATTGAATTTGATTCACAATTGAATTTGAATACAAGCTAAAAAGACAATTAGGTCTCCTAAGGTATAGCTCACAGTGAGTTGGAGGATATACTGTTCCAGAACAATAGGGATAAATCATACTTATATTTATATCACACCTAGAACATAGAAAAACGTCCCAAGGCACTTCTTCACAGAGGCTGTCAAGAAGAGTGGCTGATAGTTCTTTTCAGCTGTTTGTCTGTAAATCCAAATCTGATATTGGTTAGATTATGGTGAGATGCTGGAAATGTTGCTACTGCTCAAGGCTGTAATTAAATTCTTTATACCATGTAGGGCACAACCTTAGGGCCACTGAGTGCGTCAAATTCCACTTTTATTACATGGATTTTTACCAGTGCTTTGGGAATTGAATTCCAAAACTCTATCCATTATTCAGTGAAAACTGTAATTTATTTTTATATATATTCATTTACCCTTTTTTTTAATCCCTTACCATTGTTTAAAAGGAGACTGTACACAGCAAGGTGGCATGCAAGATATACCAGTTGGAGGTAGGCACCATGTACCAGTATTTAGCAGTATCAAGGGTAGTATGGGATTCAGCAGCAGTGGGGATGGTCCTGGGCTTTGGTAGAACTGGGGCAAAAATCCTGGAGTTTAGCAGCACTGGATTAGGGGCTCTGGGGTAACAAATGGGGGGTGGGTCCTGTGGGCTGGTACTGTGGAGAGGCAAACTGCCCTCTGGCAGAACTGGGGATGAATGTGGGTTTGGCTCACTGGTGGAATCTTGGGGTCCGTCAACAGGGGCTGGAGGGGCAGGACAGGGGCTGGACAGCACAGGGAAGAGAGGTCTGTAAGCACTGGTTTGTAATCTTCTAAGAGATCTCTGCAAAAAAAATGAATTCAATATTTAGTGATGAGTTCTGTGTGTATCTCTATCTATGTGTCTCTCTATCACAGCTGTCACTAATTAGAATGTTTATGTTTTCTAGCTATTAAGACACGGCGGATGGTAATGAGAGCCCTTCTTTTGCATGAGAAGTTTTCAAAATTCAATAAATTCAAATTATGTTGAGGATAACACACATTCTCTGTTTGACATGCCTTCTGAAGTAAAAAAAAAGGAATAGATTTTATTTAAAAGTTCAGTTGAAAACCTGCTACAGATTGGGCTAGAAATTGTTGGAATGGCGCATCTCGCAACACGAATTGGACATTTTACCGCACTATACTTGCGCCGCAAATTGCTGGAAATGCAAATTGACAAGGGCGCAGCAATGTCAACGTCGCATCTGGGACATCATGCCCAATGGTCTATCTCCTTAACCAACAAAAGGATAAAGAAACAGAGCAAATAGAAGGATATGCTGATAGAGTTAGATGAAGTAGGATGCGTGGAGGCTCGTGAGGAGCCTAAACACCGGCATAGACTGGTTGGGCCGAATAGCCTGTTTCCGTGTTGTCATTTCTATGTAATTCTATGAATGACAGAGAAGGAAATGGGGTAAATTAGAGTCCAATTAGAGACAGAAAGAGAAATAAAGAGAGGGAAAGAGAGTGGATTATGAGAAAGAGACAAAAAAGAGTCAAAAGAAAATATGTAAATGAACAAGCAGATGAACAGGACATTGTAACTCAATTGTGTTTGGAAATTGGTGTATTGGTCCTTTGAGAAGTTATGAGTGAATGGCAGGGTAGGTGTGCAAAATGTACAAACATTCTTGAGCCATTCTTAACCAGCACGATCATGAACAGTGGAACTGCTTTCATAGGAACATAGGAATTGCTAGACAAAACGACGACCAAGATCCAGCTAGTTCACCTTCTACCATCCTGGGCATCGCGTGATACAATGATAATGGAGTTGTTGACTAATCATAGCAATCACTCTCTATCAATTAGTCTGTAACAAACCCAGTCATGAGGTGAGGAAAACCCCAGTGATGGAGAGCTTGGGGAACCATAGGTCCAAAGTCAACTATTTCCTCCCAAGCACGGTACACTTACAACGTCATGTCTCAAATTACTCATATACTGTATCCCAAAATGTTATTTTCTGAAAGAAATCTATCTAATTTGCATTTATAAGTGTCGAAGCAACTTTGCATCCTGAAAATTATTGCCTTCCAACACTAACAATTGTGTGAATGGCAAGACTGGTACAAAAATAATGCCAAGACAGATAACAAGGTTTTAAAAGTCTCTAGGAACAATTTAATATCTGCAGGAGTGAGACACCACAATTTCATTGTTCCCATTCTGGGCCTCCACGGTTGAGTGGCATGCCAGGACCATAAATCACGTCATTAACAGGGTCCTTATGGCACAAATTACCAGCCCCAAACGGCTGTGGCGAGATTAATTTGCATTTACGGTACAAATCCAGCAACTTCATGACATGCAATTTATTTCAATGGAGAGGCTCACTGCGAGGTTGCAATTTTTCCGGTTTTGTCAAGGTTAACGGCGGAGTGGCGCAAACTGTCCAGCAATTTGTGGAGAATCGGAACTCATGGCATATCTCTTCCTTGCCACAAATTGCCGGATTTTTGTGAACGAAATGCCGTGAATTCGCCATTATTTTTCCAGCAATTTCTGGGCTATTGTTTTCAAATCATTTTCAAAAAATACACAAAGTGAAATACTGTTATACACAAAGACACAGTTGACTTTTTCCACTGAAAAAAATAACAAAATGTTTAAAATGTAAATGTAAGCAAGAGCTTTGAAAGACAGCACTGTCTGCTATATTTGAAGTGATGATGTGGAGATGCTGGTGATGGACTGGGGTGGACAAATGTACGGAGTCGTACAACACTTCGTCAGGTGAGTCACCTGACGAAGGAGCAAAGCTCCGAAAGCTTGTGATTTCAAATAAAGCTGTTGGACTATAACCTGGTGTTGTACGACTCTGTATATTTGAAGTGGCCTTTTTCCTTTCTCTATCGAATACACAAATGTTCCAATAAAGTTTACCTGAATGAAGCTTCTGAAATCTACCTCCTAGCTTTTCTTCAAATAATTTTGAAAAACAACCGTACAACTATTGGTAGAAATAAGAATCATTTACATAGTTGAGCTGACTAAATGCTACTGATGCATTTGAGGAAATTGTGCAAAATGCACGTGCTCAGACCTGCAGCTTACAGAGCAACAGCTCTTGGCAAAAATATCAAATCCAAGCCCAGGCTTTTGACTATTAATTCAAGTACACAAAGAACAACTTAACGTTTAAGTTTAATCAATTTGTTGTAAAGTACGTAATTTTTGAACATCTTTTGTATGTTACAAACCTTATTTTTAATCTTCAAAATTTCAGTTACTGAGAAAAAATGATGGATTTATTTTAAAAAAAAACTGTTTTGAACAATTTGATTGGTTCACTCTATTTTATTGTAGGTTCGCCTGACTGGTCTTTCAGGATCGGTTGTTATCATACACCATCCCTAGTTTCTCACTGGTATACTCCCTATCTCTTTGGTTCTGATTATTTGCTGTTTCTACTTTGAACCAATCAATGAAACGTGACGGCGAAAGTATGATGGCAAATGTGTGATATTATAAGAAGTGTATCACAATAGGAAGTAGATGTTACACAACAGGAAGTAGGTGTTACACAACAGGAAGTGCTGCTTCATGCAAAATATTCAATATCTCACTAGCAAGTGGTGGTGGATCAGTTACCCGTTATACACTCCGTCCGATTGAAGTCAATGGAAATGAAAGTTGGACAGGGTGTATAATGGGTGACGATCCGCTGCTGCATGTTTTGCACCCTGCCGAAGTTGAATTTCACCCCACCGTGAGTTCAAAGGACACACTGCTTTATAATATTAGGGCTGTCAACAAATTGTGATGGGAAAAAAGCGACAGTGAAAATATTACAGGAAGTGTGTGCCATATGCAATACTTTTAATATATTGCTACTCAAGAGCAAGTGTACTTTTCAGCTGAAGTGGGGGTCAGAGGGCAGGAAATAATTGGACCAGGGTTGGCAGACAGGAGATTTTTAATAAGATAGAAGTAGATATATTTTTTGAAATACATTAATGACCTGGATTTGGGAATACAGGGTATAATTTCAAAGTTTGCAGACGACACGAAACTCGGAAATGTGGTAAACAATGTGAAGGATAGTAACAGACTTCAGGAGGACATAGACAGACTGGTGAAATGGGCAGACACATGGCAGATGAAATTTAATGCAGAGAAGTGCAAAGTGATACATTTTGGTAGGAAGAATGAGGAGAGGCAATATAATCAAAATATAGAATCATAGAAGTTACAACATGGAAACAGGCCCTTCGGCCCAACATGTCCATGTCGCCCAGTTTATACCACTAAGCTAGTCCCAATTGCCTGCACTTGGCCCATATCCCTCTATACCCATCTTACCCATGTAACTGTCCAAATGCTTTTTAAAAGACAAAATTGTACCCGCCTCTACTACTGCCTCTGGCAGCTCGTTCCAGACACTCACCTCCCTTTGAGTGAAAAAATTGCCCCTCTGGACCCTTTTGTATCTCTCCCCTCTCACCTTAAATCTATGCCCCCTCATTATAGACTCCCCTACCTTTGGGAAAAGATTTTGACTATCTACCTTATCTATGCCCCTCATTATTTTATAGACTTCTATAAGATCACCCCTAAACCTCCTACTCTCCAGGGAAAAAAGTCCCAGTCTGTCTAACCTCTCCCTATAAGTCAAACCATCAAGTCCCGGTAGCATCCTAGTAAATCTTTTCTGCACTCTTTCTAGTTTAATAATATCCTTTCTATAATAGGGTGACCAGAACTGTACACAGTACTCCAAGTGTGGCCTCACCAATGCCCTGTACAACTTCAACAAGACATCCCAACTCCTGCATTCAATGTTCTGACCAATGAAACCAAGCATTCTGAATGCCTTCTTCACCACCCTATCCACCTGTGACTCCACTTTCAAGGAGCTATGAACCTGTACTCCTAGATCTCTTTGTTCTATAACTCTCCCCAACGCCCTACCATTAATGGAGTAGGTCCTGGCCCGATTCGATCTACCAAAATGCATCACCTCACATTTATCTAAATTAAACTCCATCTGCCATTCATCGGCCCACTGGCCCAATTTATCAAGATCCCGTTGCAATCCTAGATAACCTTCTTCACTGTCCACAATGCCACCAATCTTGGTGTCATCTGCAAACTTACTAACCATGCCTCCTAAATTCTCATCCAAATCATTAATATAAATAACAAATAACAGCGGACCCAGCACCGATCCCTGAGGCACACCGCTGGACACAGGCATCCAGTTTGAAAAACAACCCTCTACAACCACCCTCTGTCTTCTGTCGTCAAGCCAATTTTGTATCCAATTGGCTACCTCACCTTGGATCCCATGAGATTTAACCTTATGTAACAACCTACCATGCGGTACCTTGTCAAAGGCTTTGCTGAAGTCCATGTAGATCACGTCCACTGCACAGCCCACATCTATCTTCTTGGTTACCCCTTCAAAAAACTCAATCAAATTCGTGAGACATGATTTTCCTCTCACAAAACCATGCTGACTGTTCCTAATTAGTCCCTGCCTCTCCAAATGCCTGTAGATCCTGTCCCTCAGAATACCCTCTAACAACTTACCCACTACAGATGTCAGGCTCACCGGTCTGTAGTTCCCAGGCTTTTCCCTGCCGCCCTTCTTAAACAAAGGCACAACATTTGCTACCCTCCAATCTTCAGGCACCTCACCTGTAGCTGTCGATGATTCAAATATCTCTGCTAGGGGACCCGCAATTTCCTCCCTAACCTCCCATAACGTCCTGGGATACATTTCATCAGGTCCCGGAGATTTATCTACCTTGATGCGCGTTAAGACTTCCAGCACCTCCCTCTCTGTAATATGTACACTCCTCAAGACATCACTATTTATTTCCCCAAGTTCCCTAACATCCATGCCTTTCTCAACCGTAAATACCGATGTGAAATATTCATTCAGGATCTCACCCATCTCTTGTGGTTCCGCACATAGATGACCTTGTTGATCCTTAAGAGGCCCTACTCTCTCCCTAGTTACTCTTTTGCCCTTTATGTATTTGTAGAAGCTCTTTGGATTCTCCTTTATACCCATCTCTAAGGGGGTGCAGGAACAGAGAGACCTGGGGAGTACATACACAAATCTTTGAAGGTGGCAGGACAAGTTGAGAAGGCTGTTAAAAAAGCAAATGGGATCCTTGGCTTTATTAATAGAGGCATATAGTACAAAAGCAAGGAAGTTATGCTAAACCTTTATAAAACACTGGTTGGGCCTCAGCTGGATTATTGTGTTCAATTCTGGGCACCACACCTTAGAAAGGATATCAAGGCCTTAGAAAGGGTGCAGAAGAGATTTACTAGAATGGTACCAGGGCTGAGGGACTTCAGTTATGTGGAGAGGCCGGAGAAGCTGGGGTTGTTCTCCTTACAGCAGAGAAGGTTAAGAGGAGATTTGATAGAGGTGTTCAAAATCATGAACGGTTTTGACATAGTAAATAAGGAAAAACTGTTTCCAGTGGCAGAAGGGTCGGTAACCAGAGGATACAGATTTAAGGTGATCGGTAAAAGAGCCAGGGCGACATGAGGAAACATTTTTTTATGCAGCAAGTTGTTATGATCTAGAATGCACTGCCTGAAAGGGTGGTGGAAACAGATTCAATAGTGAGTTTCAATATTTGAAGGGAAAAAATTTACAGGGCTATGGGGAAAGAGCAGGAAAGTGGGACTAATCGGACAGACCTTTCAAAGAGCCAGCACAGGCATGATGGGCTGACTGGCGTCCTTCTGTGCTGTACCATACTATTATACTATGATATTCCAGTAGATCTCCAATGGGGTTGCCATGGATAAGTTAAAGGATGCACTGTTTATCATGATAAGAAATTATACCACAAAATTTTAATTTTAATCAGTGGTATTTTTAAAGTGTCAATGTTCTGCCTCTCTCAACCTTTCCAAGAGTGAAGGAATTTTCCAGCTGTTTACTGTACCAGCAGCTCATAAAGTTGCCACGTGCTCCACTCACTGGCAATTTAAAGAGTGATTTTAATGTTCCTGCACTCCCAGCGGGGAGCTGCATTCAAAGGGAGCACGGGTCAGAGATGGAGCTACAACACCGTTAAGACCGATTCTCCAATTCGTGTTCCACTATGAGTCAGGGTCATTGAATCACCCCTTTAATTAAAACTCTAATTTATTAGACACTTGCTGACCATACAACCGGCTGCTATGGTAACCAGGTGGAAACCTATTTCAATGTTAGGCAAGCTGAGAAAGGCAGAGTACATCAGCAGTTTAAAACATGTTGCTGATTAAAATTCAGTTTGTCTCCAAGTCTCTCATTTTCTCTGTCCCTTGGTGTGAGTCTTTGATTCTGTCTCCTCTCCTCTCCTCTATGTCTCACACGGTTTCTCTCTTTCTCTCTGTATGTGTGTCTTTCAGTTTCTATCTCTTTCATTATGTCGCTTCCATTGCATTCTTGCTACACACCTTCTCTCACTTTTTCTCTGTAGAATGGCAGGGTCTGTCCCGAAACAATTTGGGCAGAGC
This sequence comes from Heptranchias perlo, assembly GCF_035084215.1. Lineage (NCBI taxonomy): Eukaryota > Metazoa > Chordata > Chondrichthyes > Hexanchiformes > Hexanchidae > Heptranchias > Heptranchias perlo. The sequence continues at coordinate 147,642,998 of NC_090326.1, read as the reverse complement.
TCACTGAGAATGTACTCCACCTTCTATGGGCCTTCTTCATTCCTGGGCTCCTATGGAAGCATAACATTTATGGAAGGCTCACAAGAGACACAAAGTTTGGGTACTTTTGGTGTTTTAAAGAGAGCATGAGGAACCCCATCCCAGAATCTGATGAGAAACTTTGTATTTCTGAGATTCTTGGAAAATGGGATCAAGAGTAAGCCAGTCATCCCCTGGAGCCTGTTCCTCCATCTATGAGATCATGGCTGATCTGTACCTCAACTCCATTTACCTGCCTTTTCTCCATATCCCTTGATACTCTCACCGGAAAAAATGTAGCGATTTCAGTCTTGAAAATTGGAATCTCAAACTTGAAAATAGGAAATTAGTGAAGATTAAAGCTGTTCCTGCATGTTTTGAAATGTTATAGTGTTACAAAAGTGCAAATTGTTTCTTTCTTCTTTCTTTGCTACCCACCTAAAGCTTTGCATATCCTTGCTCTTCTGATCGCTTTAAATACTCCTTCCCCTGTTAATGCGAATCTGCTTCTATGCAAGGTTTGGAAGGCATCAGCACCTAAAGAAAGGATCATCCAGGGTCCATGCTCGAAGAGGATGAGGGTCACTTCACTCCCAACACCTTATTCTGGTGACTGTACGGGAATCACAGCTGAGCCCCCTCCCCTAGTCTCCTGGCAGTGGGAGTGCACTTGAAAGGAGCAGCAGAATAGGTAGTCACGTTATTAAATACCACCTTGGAAGAAGTGAATAAAAAGGAAACACCATGGTGACATAACATCAGACACCTTGACCCTGATATTTCCGGGGTCATAGCAGTCGGGAAACCCAGAAGTATGGGTAACCCAGAGGTCCTGCCAAATTTAACAGCAGGACCTCATTTAAATTGTTTGTCTCTGTTTCACGGCAGCAGCCGGGGAGCGGAGGGAAGGGAGGGAGAGAGGGAAAGATGGGAAAGGCCTTGGGGAGATCGGGAAGGCCAGGGTTGGGGGGGGGGGGAGCTGGGGTTGGAGGAGATCGGAAGTCGGGGGCGGGGGGGGGGGGGGAGGTCTGGAAACCTTGGGGAGATCGAAGACATGGGGGAGATCGGAGATTGGAGGCCTTGGTGAGATCGAAGGCGTTGGGGAGATTGGAGGCCTTGGGGAGATCGGAGGTCAGAGGCCTGGGGGAAATCAGAGGCATTGGGGAGGTCAGTGGCATTGGGGAGGTCAGAGGCATTGGGGAGATCGGAAGTCAGAGGCCTTGGGGAGATCAGAAATTGGAGGTCTTGGGGAGACTGGAGGTCGGGGGCGGAGATCATGGGTCGGTGGGGAGACCGGATCACGATTGTGGCGAGAGAAGCAGGTTAACTTGGGGGGCCAGGGGAAGTATTTCTGCTCCTCTGGCCCACAAGTAATGCTGGCACTTACCTGCTAGATCCAGCTATTCTCGCCTCCGATCAGCTGCCGGGTTTCCCAGAAGTGGGCGGGTTGAGGTCGGGTTTCCGATTTTTTACATTTTATCCCCCCCACCTCTCTCCCACCCGTCCTGTGGGGGTTAAAATCCACCCCCCCCCCCCCATATTTCTCACTAAAGCACTGTTGGTGTTACATAATTGTTCTATTTGTGCATTTTGAATGTAGATGAACAGGGTAAACAAATATGTGTGTAGAAAGACCGTGTGGGAATAGGAGGACGCAGGTTTGACTGTGAGGCTTTTAAATATAATTTAAGGTGGGATGGATTAGTGATACGGTTAGAGAGAAGGAAAATGATTGCTTTGTTGTCGGGAAAGAGTTGTTAGCAGCTCAGGAGGGGGACAGATGAATCCAGTCATCGTCTATAAGGAGCTTGTGGTTGTAGTCTCTTGTCTTCCTGCAAATAAACCATCTCTAAAAAAGGAGGTATCAAACACAGCCACCACCAGTGAGGGTAAAAGACTTACAGCATTCAGTAACAAGTACTGAAGCAGTGAAGACATTTTTTAATTCAAAAAATCAGCTGGTATTTTCTTTAAAATACCAACCTGTGCCCGAAGGCATCTTAACGGCTGCTCTGGAAACAGTAGTGCCAGGTTATTATGGGAGCAGTCTGCCCCTGATCTGCACTGGGCAATAGTACAGGAATCTGTGTGCAGAGCCATCTGACATTCATTTACATTACTGTGCCCTCTTCGAGCGCAGTTAGAAGCAAACACCAGAAGAGCACTCATTTGTCACACTGCTTGTCCGACTGGATGAGCAAAAGTTTCCTCCAACTACATATTGGGAAGACCGAAGCCATTTGGTCCCCGCCACAAACTCCGTTCCATAGCCACCGACTCCATCCCTCTCCCGGGCCACTGCCTGAGGCTGAACCAGACCGTTCACAACCTTGGCGTCCTATTTGACCCTGAGATGAGCTTCCGACCACATGTCCGCTCCATCACTAAGACCGCCTACTTCCACCTCTGTAACATCGCTCGTCTCCACTCTGCCTCAGCTCATCTGCTGCTGAAACCCTCATCCATACGTTTGTTATCTCTAGACTAGACTATTCCAATGCTCTCCTGGCTGGCCTCCCATCTTCCACCCTCCATAAACTTGAGTTCATCCAAAATTCTGCTGCCCGGATCCTAACTCGCACCAAATCCCGTTCTCCCATGAGCCCTGTGTTCACTAACCTACATTGGCTCCTGGTCCAGGAATGCCTCAACTTTAAAATTCTCATCCTTGGTTTCAAATCCCTCCATGGCCTCACCCCTCCTTATCTCTGTAACCTCCTCCAGCCCAACCCTCCAAGATCTCTCCACTCCTCCTATTCTGGCCTCTTGCGCATCCCCAATTTTAATTGGAACACCATTGGCAGCTGTGCCTTCAGCTGTCTAGGCCCCAAGCTCTGGAATTCCCCCCCTAAACCTCTCCGCCTCTCTAACTCTCTCTCCTCCTTTAAGATGCTCCTCAAAACCTACCTCTTTGACCAAGCTTTTGGTCACCTGTCCTAAAATCTCCCTATGTGGCTCGGTGTCAAATTTTGTTTGATAATCGCCCCTGTGAAGCACCTTCGGACGTTTTACTAGGTTAAAGGCACTATATAAATGCAAGTTGTTGTTGTTGTTCTTGAGTCGTATGGGAAAATTGGTGCCAGTGTTATTCAGACATAGAATGGGCGTGGAGGATTAGCACTCATTTTTCTGAGGATCGCACCCACTTATCAGGCACTATTTGGGCACTAAATGCAGATAATCTTTTTTTACTAATTCTTGGGATGTTGGCATCGTTGGCAAAGCTGGCATTTATTGCCCATCCCTAGTTGCCCTTGAGAAAGTGGTGGTGGGCCTTCTTCTTGAAAGGTTGCAGTCCATAGCCCCCGAAAAGCGAAAGGGAAATAGAAGAAGAAATATGTAGGCAAATTTCTGAGTGCAAAAATAAGAGGGCAGTAATAGTAGGGGACTTCAACTACCCTAACATCAACTGGGATTCAAACAGTGTGAGGGGCACAGAGGGCGCAAAATTCTTGATCAGCGTCCAGGAGAACTTTTTTAGCTAGCACGTGACAAGCCCAACAAGAGGGGATGCAATTCTAGATTTAGTCCTGCGAAATGAAGATGGGCAAATGGATGAAGTGACAGTGGGTGACCATATTGGGGATAGTGACCACAATTCAGTTAGTTTTAGCATTATTATGGAAAAGGACAGAGCTAAATCAGGAGTAAACGTTTTAAATGGGGGAAGGCAAATTTTACAGAACTAAGAGTTGATTTGGCAGAAGTGAATTGGACACAACTTGAGGAGAAATCAGTGGCAAGCCAGTGAAATTCGATGGGTACAATGCAGACATGTCCCCTCAAAGAAAAAGGGTGGCACTGCTAAATTTAGAGCCTCCTGGTTGTCCAGAAGTATACGGGGCAAGATAAAGCAGAAAAAGAAAGCTTATGACTGTCACAGAAAACTAAATACTGCAGAAAGCCTCGAGGAGTATAGAAAGTACAGGGATAGCGTAAAAAAGGAAATAAGGAAAGCAAAGAGAGGGCATGAAAAAATATTAGCTGGTAAGATTAAAGAAAACCCAAAGATGTTTTATCAGTACATTAAGAACAAGAGGATAGCTAAGGAAAAGATGGGACCTATCAGGGATGATAAGGGTAACTTGTGTATAGAAGCAGATGATGTGGGTAGGGTTTTAAATGAATATTTTGTCTCCGTATTCACAAAGGAAAGGGATTATCCGGATGTAGCATTTAAAGAGGAGAGGTGTGAAATATTGGATAAGGTAAACATAATGAGAAAGTACTAGAGTGACTGGAATCCTTGAAAGTTGATAAGTCACCAGGTCCGGATGGATTGTTTCCTAGGCTAGTGAAGGAAACCAGGGAGGAAATAGTGGATGCTCTGAGGATCATTTTCCAATCCTCACTAGATACAGGGGAGGTACCGGGGGACTGGAAGTCTGCAAACATAGTACCATTGTTTAAAAATGGTACGAGGGAAAGGTCGAACAATTATAGGCCGGTCAATCTTACCTCAGTACTGGGCAAACTATTAGAATCAATACTGAGAGATAGGATAAACTGTCACTTGGAAAGGCATGGTTTAATCAGGGATAGTCAGCATGGATTTGTTCAGGGAAGGTCCTGCCTTACAAATCTGATTGAATTCTTTGAGGAAGTGATGAGGAGGATTGATGAGGGTAGTGCAGTGGATGTTATCTACATGGATTTTAGTAAGGCATTTGGCAAGGCCCCACATGGCAGACTGGTCAGAAAGGTAAAAGCCCATGGGATACAAGGAAATGTGGTGAATTGGATCCAAAATTGGCTCAGTAACAGGAAACAAAGGGTAAAAGTCGATGGATGTCTTTGCAAATGGAAATCTGTTTCCAATGGTGTGTCATAGGGCTCAGTGTTGGGTCCCTTGCTGTTTGTGGTACATATTAATGATTTGGACTTGAATGTAGGGGGTTTGATTTGCAAATTTGCAGACGACACAAAAATTGGCCGTGTAGTTGATAGTGAAGATGATAGCTGTAGACTCTAAGAAGATATCAGTGGGTTGGTGGAGTGGGCGGAAAAGTGGCAAATGGAGTTCAACCCGGAGAAGTGTGAGGTAATGCACTTAGGGAGGGCAAACAGTAAAAGGGAATACGCAGTAAACGGGAATATATTGAGAGGGGTAGAGGAAGTGAGAGACCTTGGATTGCATGTGCACAGGTCCCTGAAGGTGGCAGTACAAGTAGATAAGGTTGTGAAGAAGGCAGACGTTATTAGCCGAGGTATAGAATACAAAAGCAGGGATGTAATGATGGAGCTGTATAAAACGCTGGTAAGGCCTCAGCTAGAGTGTTTTGCGCAGTTCTGGTCACCACATTGCAGGAAGGACGTAATTGCTCTGGAAAGAGTGCAGAGAAGATTTACAAGAATGTTGCCAGGGCTTGAAAATTGTAGCTACGAGGAGAGAGTGGATAGGCTAGGGTTGTTTTCCTTGGAGCAGAGGAGGCTGAGGGGAGACTTGATTGAGGTTTACAAAATTATGAGGGGCCTAGATAGAGTAGACAGGAAGTACCTGTTTCCCCTAGCAGAGAGTTTAAGAATGAGAGGACATAGATTTAAGCTGATTGGCGGAAGGATTAGAGGGGAGATGAGGAAAAACTTTTTTACCCAGAGGGTGGTGGATGTATGGAATTCGCTGCCCGAATTGGTGGTAGAGGCAGGGACCCTCAACTCTTTGAAAAAGTACCTGAACCTGCACCTAAAGTGCTGTAAGCTGCAGGGCTACGGACCGGGTGCTGGAAGGTGGGATTAGAATGGGCACCTGGTTGTTCTTCGAGCCGGCACAGACATGATGGGCCGAATGGCCCCCTTTTGTGCTGTATCCTTTCTATGGTTCTATGTGGTGAAGATTCTCTCACAATATTGTTAGGTAGAGAGTTGCAGGATTTTCAACCAGCGACAACGGAAGGGAGGGGAACTTGGAGGTGATGGTGCTTCCTTGCATCTGCTGCCTTTGTACCTATTGGTGGTGGAGGTCGCAAGTATGAGAGGTACTGCCAAAGATGCCTTGGAGAGTTAACCCCAAGGATATTGATGGTGGGGTACTTGGCAACAGTAATGCCACTGAATGTCAAGGTGGGTGGGGGTGTGTGGTTAGAATACCTTCTTGTCATTGCCTGACACTTGTGCGATGCAAATGTTACTTGCCAAGCCTGGATGTTGTCCAGGCCTTGTTACAGGCAGGCATTAACAGCTTCATTATTTGATGATTTGCAAATGGAGCTGAACACTGTGTAATCATCAGCAGACAATGGAGAGCTGTCTGCTGATGATTACACAGTGAAGAGTGAAGGACTTACTCTTCCTGTCCGTGGAGAAGTTCCTTACCTCTGCTCGGTACATCCTCTGATGACTTGGTAGGACATTAGTTAAGCACTATGCCATGTGGGGAATCAGGTGTCAATTTGTGTCTGGCACTGAATTTGTACATCAATGCACTATCCCATCAGGCAATCAAATTAAAGTTGAAACATTTTGTCCTTAACCCAATTTATTTGGTTTTGAATTTAAATAAAATATAAAATGGGTTAAGGGAGACAAAATGTTTCAACATAAATTTTAATTTTAAAAGACCCATTAGATTGCTTCATTACACTCAATTCTGATGAAGAACAGCTAATATTCAAGTGGGACCAAACTGCAGTTTCTTCCTCCACATCTGCTTCGTCTCTCCAGTGATCTGTGACTCAGGTCCCACCCTGCATTGCATTCCCCTGACAGCTCATGACCATCGAGTAACTATTCTCCCTCCCACCATTGACCAGCAACTTTGCTTCTTCAACTGCCTGAGCGAGTCACCACTGTCTAAAACCACCAATTGAAAAATGTCATCAACTGCGGAGTATGTGTCGTAATGATTTTTTTTTCTTGCACAGAATAAAATTCCAGCAGATCCCGGTCAATACTTTAATATTAAATCTTTTCTCGGGGACATTTCAGTTCTCCGTTCCTCTGAACTCTAATCTACCTTGCAAATTGTGAATTGAATGCACAATCGGGCAGAAGATAATAATCAGGTACATCCACCGATCAAACATCACCTTCCTCTCGGCAAGGATGCTCAGTGTGATGCTGCATTCCTACTCAATGCCACACTTCTCACCTCCTCTCTGTTCTACAGGCATTGCATGATACTCTATCGGGGCACCAGAAACAGATAAGCTATAGCAAGGAAACCAATTTTGTCCCCCCTTCTCTTTTTAGATTTTGTTCAAGTCACAAGCTACTGTGGAGAAACTTCATTACCAAACCATACAATCCTCCTGCACAGCACTGGCCGAAGGCTCAGGATTCTGTGCATTTAAAATATAGAGGGATATATTATAAAAGGAATTATTCACCTTGGAATATAAATGCAGAAGCTGTCTCCTTTCTTGTTGCTTCCAGTAAGTACTAAACGTGGTCCCTGTGGCAAAAAAAACTGAACATTGTTCAAAGCAAATGTATGAAATAGGGAAGACAGTTCCAGCTTGACAGTTGTCAGGATGCAAGAGCCATTGTGACTGCCTTGATTTCCCTGACTGCTCCGATGGTAATAAAATCTGAAAGCGAAAAATTCACGCGCACCGTAGGAAATGAAACCACAGCTTGGGATCATACACTGAAGATTAAAATACATCTGTGTTGGTACTAAGGGCAAACATTAACTTAGAATTCAATCTAATCTGTCCAAATATCACAAGTAACTGAATAGCACGTGGAAAGGCCTGTGCTCTAAGTCTTCATGGAACCAGAAGGAACAAGTGATTCCAGGTGCATTTCATGTGCAAATGTATACCACGGTGAACATGTTTTTTAAAATATTATTTGTTCATGGGATGTGGGTGACGCTGGCAAGGCTGTATTTATTGCCCACCCCTAGCTGCTCTGGGAAAGTGCTTGTGGGCCATCTCCTTGAACTGCAGTTATTGTGCTGATGGGGCTCCCACAGTGCTGGTTAGTTAACACGCGCTCGGTTTCATCTTAAATTTGACGTACATTTAGAATTTCGCTAACCATGTAGATTCCACTGCATCACCAGGGTCCATCTTACACTATCCGACAGTACCAGAATTCCCAGATAGTGGGCTCTTTTCAAATGTCCTGATTCTCTTCCAAGTATGAATTTCAGCTTTTTTATTACTGTAATAACTAATATTCACATAGAGGGTGACCCACATATAATACAACTCCCCAAAATTACATCCAATCCCCTCTCCCACCAAAACATTACAAAGTTTCTATCCATCAAAATCCTCGCAGTTGTATCTGCTAGTTTGCACAAACACATTCTCTCCACGTTCCTTTTCATTTCATCCAGAAACAAGGGAAGCATTCACGATCTGGAGGCAGTGCAATAAGAGCCCGGAGGCTGATGCCTGGTGTCCTGAGTTATGAGGAAAGACTGGGGACACTTGTTTTTTGCACACTAGAAAGGAGGTGTCTGAGAGATGATCTTATAAAGGTATATAAGTTTGTTAAAGAAAATTAAACCCCAACTATTACTTTAAATTAGATTGTGGGAATTTAACAAGGGGACACAGGTTCAAATCAATAAAAGGAACTTTAGAACCGATATCAGGGAATTCTTCACACAGAGTGATCAATGTGGGGAATAGACTTCCAGTTAAAGTAGTGGAGGTGAAAAGCCTGGAATTATTTAAGAAACAATTGAATGCTGCAGGAACCTAGGGATCTTCCTGGATGGATCAATTTAAATGGGGCAAATGACTTTCCTCATCCGTAATTATCTTGTGATCCCAAACACGGACGTCATTTCTAGTGTTACAGATGAGAAAATTAGGTAATTAAAATTCCTTCAAATGATATGTAGGAATCAGGTATATTTTGTTCTGCTGTATAACTAGTTCAGGAATTGTTTGTAAATGACAACATTTGACAAGAATTCCTCTGCTTACTACCTGTAGCAATATCGTCAGAATTCTCCAAAAATTTCCTCTGTTCAGTATTTCAACTGAAATGAAGGGCTCGATTTTAGGGTCGGGTTACCTGCGGGTTTCCAGCGGGGGGGCCCCGAAAATCCCGATCTCCGATCACGTGACCGGATTCGGACGAAATCCCGGCCACTTCCGGGTACCGCGCTGACGTGCGGGGCTGCGCGCGCAAGCCCCGCTGGTGGGAATCCCGCAGGCAATTAAAGCCAGCGGGGTTCCACTTGAGAGCACTTAACTTGCTCGTTGTGGTCAGTTAATGAGCTGAAGCAGCTGTCAAAAGAGGAAGTGTGGGATTTTAGGTTCAAGGCAGTCAGTTTCCAACACTGGGGGAAACAGGACCCTTCAAACCAGGCGTGTTGCAGCCAGCAGCCTGTGGCAGGTGCCAAGGTGCGCTCCACGGGGGAGAGCCCTCACCCACGCAGGAGGCCACCGCGTCACATAGGGCAACCCCTGCCCCCCACCACCCCCCGGCCAAGCCAGAGGACAGACCGACACGAAACCGCAGCCCCAGTCCGAGGACCCACACACCTACCCTGCACAACCCCTCAGACCAACACCTGCCAGTTGGGTGGTGTGTGGACACCCTCGGAGGACGAAGAGCAATACCAGCCCCAGCAGCCTCGCAGTCCACGCCGTCCGCCGCAGAGACGTGGCTCCCCCCAACACGGTGTGGTTGCACGCCCACCTGCACAGCAGGAGGGAGGGCTACCGCAGAGAGAGACGCGTCGCAGAGGGCACTACCCTCGCCACAGGGTCCACAGACCGAGGCGCAGCTCCCCGGACCTCTCCGAGCAGCAGTGCACAGGGAGGCGCAGATTCGCTCGACATGTAGTCATGGAGATCTGCAGCCTCTTTCATGCCGAGCTGCTCCTGGCTGGCCCCAGCACCAACTGCTTACCTGTCGCTGGCAAAGTCACCACTGTCCTCCACACCTTCTCCTCCGCATCCTTCCAGGGTGCAGCCGGCTACACCGCCGATGTCTCTCAGTCGTCTGCGCGGACGAGCCCTGCAAATACACCTGCACCTACTCTGCAGTAACACGATGGGTGGCATCAGTGGTGGGTCCTCATAGTGATACCCAGGAGCGGGCATTATTGGACACAATGGACAGGATTCGCGGAGACATGGCAGTGGTGGTGTCAATATAATGTGTGCTGTTTGTGGCTCTGAAATTCAATATGGGTAACACCCATGACAAACCCTCAGACACCCTTGTGCACCCCCTTCATGCTGACGAGACGTTTGCCTTACCCTGCCTACTGCACATATGTGATGCATGCCCTGTGGCTGCAGCACAGGTGGTGGCAGGTTGAGTGAGGCTGGCCATGAGGGAGATGCACGAGAGGGTGAGTATGGGATGGAGCCATGAGATTGTATGAGGATTGGGTCGCGTGTTAGTGGCAGGGTGAGTACTGGCGAGGTGAGTAGGTGGAGGTAAGATGAGGATGGGGTGTGAGTGGGCATGAAGGGTGATGTGACAGAATAGTGTTGGCGGTGCCGAAGGAGATTTGGGGTGGGGGCAGTGTTGTGGCAGACGGAGTGTAGGGGAAAGACTTCGTGTTCTCACTGTGGCTGACCTACTGCGGTCATTGCAGCGCCTCCTGCACTGTATGCAGGTGAGCCATATGTTGGTGGCGCAGGTGACCCCCTCTGCCACCTCGAGCCAGGCCTTCTTGGTGGCAGAGGCAGGCCGCTTCCTCCCGCCGGCCGGGGGGAAGATCTGTGTCCTCCCCCTCCTCCTCACCCCATCTGATGATACCTGGGGTGAGGCATCATTAAACTGGGAGCAGCCTTCCCCCTGGGCTGCTCCATGCTGCAATTTGTCCCATTGGTTGCAGCATCTGTCAGTGGAGGACTGCCCCTTTAACTAGAGAGCCTCCAGCTGACAGATCGTACTGCGCATGCGCAGCCCGACCGACGCGCAGGCCAGCGCCGTGGACCCCGGAGGAGCAGGTAATTGGATCCTATTAGTGGATTGCCTGCTACGATCGCGTGGGCAACCCACTAATTTCGCCGTTCGCGTTTTCGACGCTCCCGGAGGACCACCCGCTGGGAACCCGCAGGCCTGCTAAATTCGAGCCCGAAGTGTCTAGCCTAGATTATGTGCTCAAGTCAGTGGAGTGAGGCTTGAGCCCCTGACCTCTGACTCTGAGGCAAAAGTGCTACCACTGAGCCAAAACAAAAAGTGAAAGTGGTAAGTTTAAGGTGTGCTTAGCCTTGGTGGATTATTTTTGTATCAGCATAAGAAAGCAGTGAGGCCACAAGCAGATTCAGATAAGCTTGTAAATATATTCAGTGGTCAAGTAACTTATAGCTGTGACTTGTCGGCTGATTTGTTTGATCTAAACCATAAGAGCAATTACGCTGTTCTAAGCAAAAGTTCAAAGAAACCTAAAGGCCAGTTGGTGGAGAAAGGATTAGGTCACCTAAATCTGCACTAAGGAATTAGAGCTTAGCAAAAATGATTGCAAATGTGGACCTAGCAAGGATCCTCAAAGAATAAAGCCATAGCTAGCCAGAAAAACTCGCAATTCTTTTTACTTGGAACTAGCAGAGGGAGTTTTGGCTAAACTGCCAACCAACCAAATCATGGAGTATAATGCATTGGTTGAATACTTGAGCAGAAAAACAGCATGTTTCCTCCATAATTTCAAGGTGGTTAACCTGTTATTCAGGTCAAAGGTGTGCTACTTATATTCAGACAGGTGAATTTAGGGCTGGTTATGGAACCAAGGACCTTTGAGTCTACAGTGCTATGAGTGCCATTGATATTGAAACCCAGTGGTTTGTAATGAAGAACTGACATCATTTAGCAAATCACAACTTGATTTCTACGTACAAACCAAAGTAGAGCTAAGGACATCTTTCCAATGGAACTTAGAGACTTGAGCTATATAAATGAAATAAACATGGACAATTTTAGAAGCATCTGGATATATTTGAGAAGAATGGCGATCATTTGGGACAGGCAGAACCTAACAACCTGTTGTCATAAATTAATCAATAGATAGGTTAATAAATCAGGACTGTCTTTGGTAAAGCTCATTTGGAAATGAATGTGAACACAATGCTCCAATATTCAATTACCACCATCCAGGACATTAAGAGAAAGCACCTTTGTGGTACATAAGTGTGATTAGCTAAGTTATAAGGCATTTTTATCTGACCAGATTGTAGCCTATGACAAATATGCAATCTCCTGCCATCGGCTGCATTTGGAAATGTGAACAGCCTGACTTACCTTGTTCCAGACACAGGGGAGACCCACTTATGCTCAAGTGCAGTGAATTGCCGTTGGATTCGGTGGCTCCACCTCTGACCAGAATTTCACAAAGTTGTTAGATGAGGAAATACACAGGGGGAGAGCAGCAGCAGGAAGCCGGTACACAAGGTTAGAATATTACCAGGAAGCCAGTACACAGGGATAGAATATTACCAGGAAGCCAGTACACAGGGATAGAATATTACCAGGAAGCCAGTACACAGGGATAGAATATTACCAGGAAGCCAGTACACAGGGACATACTATATCATTTCCATACTTAAAAAGGGTACAACAGTCTCCTGACAACCCCAACTAATCTGATTATTCCATCCAAGGCAGCAAATGTCTACTCCATGTACCTTATTGCTGATTCCCCAAATAGTAACACCCTCCAATTTCTGATATTAAGATTGTCATTTTGGTTTTTCAACGAAATTTTGATGCATTCCAATGCTCTACATAAACCTTTTTGGACACGAGGCTAAAATTATTGATGGAATACACGAGAACACTTTACACACAACCCATACAGCTTCAGGTCAGGCTGTAATGCCAAGGGATAGATTTTCCACTTGCTGCCTGGGCATAAAACTGGCGCTGTAGATCCGCCATCTATTATAGAAACCGCCCAACTTTCATTTCCACTGAAATCAAAGCAAATGAGGATCGGGTGGTTTCTATAATGGGCGGCTGATCCGCAATTAATAATAATTAGGCTGGGCAGCTCATTTTCAGCTGGCATGGACACGATGGTCCAAATGGCCTCCTTCCGTGCGATAAATTTTCTATGATACTATGACTCAATGCCGATTTTACACCTGGGCGGTTAAGTTGAATATCTAACCCATAATATCAACTTCAACACATCACTTTGGGGCTTGTGACCAGGTATGCATCTCCTCTAGTATTCAGCTTACTGGGAATAATGCTCAATATTTTCTGGATTGCACATTCTGATGATGCACACAGTATCAATCAGAACCTATGGCAGTCATGTGACATCACAACGCCACAAGGCCCAACTCATTACTGCCACCTCTCAAGGTTGCCAAGGTCTACTGTTGTGAGCAGGATAAAATAAATGTGACATTAAGGTGAAGGCAGCGCCTTTATATCGAAGAAAAATATTTTTTAAAGGGTTCAGAGAAAGAGCAGTGAAATTGGGTCAACTCTGGTGAAGGAGCTAGCACTGGAACAGGAATAGACATGGACCATTTTTCTATTAAAGCTTTTATTAATCTGAGAAAAGGTAAAGTGAGGTAGATGATGCAGCCTTGGTTATACAGTGACGCCAAGAATATCATGGTGGTCATCTTTGTCTCTGGCTTGAATTGGTTCAGTTGTATGTTTGATGTTCCTGCTGTTTCTTTTACCGTGTGCAATTCTTAGAACTTTTATACCTTTACACCGCCCTGGTCTCACTATAAACCTGTGCAGTGCTTCTTTTTGAAACTACTCAGGAAAAAAGAAATCTTCAGTCTTTTAGAAAGTCCATTTGTAGCATGGATTTCAAAAACCTTCTGATAACTGTTCATAGCTGATAATATCATGGGAAGTCCAACATCAATTATTATCTTGTTCCACGCAACCCATCCCCCACCCACTTAAATGGACTTTTTCCAGGAAAACATTTAGTTCCCTGACCACTAGATTTCAGCTTCAGATAGGTGCTATTCATTCAAACCCCACTGTCAGTATTTACTAGTGAGGTAAATTCCATCTCTCTTCCTATCTTTAATGACCTTATTTTCTGCTAATATTTCTTCATGTCCTTTTTTATTTTTCAGTAACTGTGATGCACAGAGAGAGTCCCTTTCACTATTCCACACCATGTCCACACCTCTTAATTTAAATCCATCTCCTCTACAAACAATGAAGTCACCGGTCGCCTTAATTGACTCTGTGATGTTACACTTCAATTTCCCATCTGTGCCACTATCCTCTCAACTGTCTCTTTTATTAAATGTCAATTTCCTTGTGTGTGTGTGGGGGGGGGTGGGGTCGGGGGAGTGGGGAGAGGGGTGGTAGGGTTTTTTTGTCACTTCTATATACAAAGTAAAAGCAATATTCCTACCTGCTACGTTCACTACGTCAGCCGTTGACACGTTTTGACCATTGATATTGACTTGGAAGGTCACAGCTGGTCCCACAATACTGGAAGATAATTAAAAACGATGACTGGCTTTAGAGTGGATTCCACACATGTGCAACGGGCAGATTCATTTTTCTACAGAAATTAAGTGGAAGAAACAAAAGACTGCACCAAATCTAAACAACTCAGCCACTTTTACGATGATGATCATTTTAAATCCAAACCTGCTCTTACTTCATTAGGTGCAGGTGGAGACACAAATAAGTATTTCAGTTAACTTTAATCTATTATTCACCTAAACATTCCCCTCACCCCGATCCATTTTGGTCCTTTTGTTTCCCCCCCCACCCCCCCATCTCTCCTGAAGGCACTGTCTCAGGCTGGGGCACAATTCCAGACCAGACAGTCTGGTACCTTGCCATTCTTCTTGTGTGAGTCTGGGCAGTGAGTGAAGGAGGGCTCCTGGTCAAACCTGATCCTATCCTCACTGGGGACCCAGATACATGGACTTCCCAGCAGAAGTCACTGGATAGTGATGAGGAGCAAGAACCACGGCCGATTGTGCCTATTCCTAGCCCAGAGCACCAAGGCCTTTGACGCATCATTAAGAATATTTTCTCTTACACGTTGAAGGCCAGAGATAACTTGTATACCTGGAATATTTTTATTGTCAACAATAGGGAGGTACAGTTCTATACAAAATAAACCATAATCCAATAAGACCATAAATGAATTTATTTAGAGCATTCTTCTGCAATTTATTTAGAACATTCGAAAATTGCCCATGGTCAGTTGATGAATATAACTGTTTTATATACAAGATGGTGACAGAGTTGGGGAGAGACACCTCAAAAATGCAATCCACAGAGTGACAGAGACTGCAACTACAGCTGATCTAGCGAATGATCTCATACAGGCCTACTTCTGTTCCTGTATTCCTAAGTGAATGGGAATAGCTGGTATGGCAATTTGCAATGGTAAATGTTGACAGAAAAGCATGACCAAAAATCCTTACAACAGGAAGTAAGGTTTGTGGACAGAAAGTGTACGCTGTACAGAATATTTTTTAGTAATATATAGATTAAAGGATTTCCTATGGCTTTGTTCAGGGTAGGTTGCATGCTATGATGCTTTATAACAACAACAACTTGCATTTATATTGCACCTTTAACGTAGTAAGATACATCCCAAGGTGCTTCACAAGAATGGTTATCAAACAAAGTATGACACCGAGCCACATGAGAAGATATTAGGACAGGTGACCAAAAGCTTGGTCAAAGAGGTGGGTTTTAAGGAGCTTCTTAAAGGAGGAGAGAGTGGTAGAGAGGTTAAGGGAGGGAATTCCAGAGCTTAGGGCCTAGGCAGCTGAAGGCACGGCCGCCAAAGGTGGAGCAAAGAAAATCGGGGATGTGCAAGAAGACAGAATTAGTGGAGAGCAGAGATCTCGGAGGGTTGTAGGGCTGGAAGAGGTTACAGAGATAGGGAACGGCGAGGCTATGGAGGGATTTGAAAACAAGGATGAGAATTTTAAAATCGAGGCGTTGCCAGACTGGGAGCCAATGTAGGTCAGGTAGTACAGGAGTGATGGGTGAACGGGACTTGGTGCGAGTTAGGATACCGGCAGCAGAGTTTTGGATGAGCTCATGTTTACGGAGGGTGCAATATGGGAGGCCGGCCAGGAGAGCGTTGGAGTAGTTGAGTCTAAAGGTAACAAAGGCATGGATGAGGGTTTCAGCAGCAGATGAGCTGAGGCAGGGGCGGAGTATTACATCGTGTAATGCAGAATGTATTACTCTGCTGTTAAGGTGAAGTTGTATTTAAGCAGGCCACAAAATCTGATCGCTGTTAGTAAAAGCCTGAAGTCACTCAGAATTTAACTGTTCTTTGGTGGAGGAAGTTGGCAGGTTCGAAGGCTGCAATTTCCAGCTCTAGGTCAGCAAATAAACCCAGCCTTTTTTATGTACTTTTGGCACTTTAACGTGTGACCTCTCAGGTATTGTGTGCTGAAAACTTTTCTCTAGATATAGATGGCTGAGAAAATCTGCATTGAATTAAATGATAGCTGTGATGTGGGCATGTGTTCTGAGATTACACTATCTGGTATGACGTTACTTTTAATTAAGGTATTAATCATCAGATGTACTGTTTAAGTGGCCCAGTGAACATTTGGTGGAAGAGCAGTTTTCGGGTGCCGTTCACTTGCGGTGGAGGGGAAACACGGCTGAGGGGGCTAGTTGCTGTCTGCTTATTTTAGTTGCAATATCAGTCCAGCAAGTCATAGTAAGTCTGAGAAACAGCCTCAGGACACAGTGGATTCAAACATTTTCAAATACAAAACAAAAACGAGAATGTGGACGCAGTATCAGGAACATTCCAAAAGGATGAATGAAAAGTTGAAGATTACTGGGTCTAAGCAGCACTGTTGAAAAGCCTGGGAAAGGGCAACTTTGCTGCTCACTCAGCTGTAGGAATGATGTCATTGAGTGAGAAGAAAAGACGGAGTGGTATTGGGGGGTGGGGGGCAAGATACCTTTACCTACACACCCTGAAATGGAGTATAGAATCATAGAAAGTTATGGCACAGAAAGGAGGCCATTCGGCCCATCGTGTCCGTGCCGGCTGAAAAAGAGCTATCCAGCATAATCCCACTTTCCAGCACTTGGTCCGTAGCCCTGTAGGATACAGCACTTCAAGTGCTCATCCAAGTACTTTTTAAATGAGTTGAGGGTTTCTGCCTCTACCACCCTTTCAGGCAGTGAGTTCTAGACCCCCACCACCCTCTGAGTGAAAAAATTTCTCCTCAGCTCCCCTCTAATCCTTTTACCAATTACTTTAAATCTATGCCCCCTGGTCACTGACCCCTCTGCTAAGGAAAATAGGTCCTCCCTATCCAGTCTATTTAGGCCCCTCATAATTTTGTACACCTCAATTAAATCTCCCCTCAGCCTCCTCTGTTCCAATGAAAACAACCCCAGCCTATCCAATCTTTCCCCATAGCTAAAATTCTCCAGTCCTGGCAATATCTTCGTAAATCTCCTCTGCACCCTCTCTAGTGCAATCACATCTTTCCTGTAATGTGGTGACCAGAACTGTACGCAGTACTCAAGCTGTGGCCTAACTAGTGTTTTATATATTTCAAGCATAACCTCCCTGCTCTCATAGTCTATGCCTTGGCTAATAAAGAAAAGTATCCCATATGCCTTTTTAATCACCTTATCTGTCCTGCTACCTTCAGGGATCTGTGGACATGCACTCCAAGGTCCCTCACTTCCTCCACACCTCTCAGTATCCTCCCATTTATTGTGTATTCCCTTGCCTTGTTTGCTCTCCCCAAATGCATTAC
Source organism: Heptranchias perlo (assembly GCF_035084215.1). Taxonomy (NCBI): domain Eukaryota; kingdom Metazoa; phylum Chordata; class Chondrichthyes; order Hexanchiformes; family Hexanchidae; genus Heptranchias; species Heptranchias perlo. Next base: position 147,625,362 of record NC_090326.1, on the reverse strand, counting down.
CTCACTTCTCCGGATCGAATTCCATTTGCCACTTTTCTGCCCACCCGACCAATCCATTGATATCTTCCTGCAGTCTACAGCTTTCCTCCTCACTATCAACCACATGGCCAATTTTTGTATCATTAGCAAACTTCTTAATCATGCCCCTTACATTTAGGTCTAAATCATTACTGAGGAGACAAGGTAGCCTAGTTGTTAAGGTACTAGCAACAGAGAGGTCCTGAGTTCAAATCACAACTTAGCAAATGATGCTATCACTACCCAGTTTAGCCTACATTTGACTCCAGTCCCACACTATGTGGCTGACTCTTAATGTCCTCAGGGCAACGAGGGACAGGCAATAAATACTGACTTGCTGGAGTCGCTCACATCCCTAGTGAGAAAAGAAAAGCCTGGTTATTGTAAATAAAGATCAGTTTGCCAATTTCAGCAGAATGTATAGTGGCAGTGACTCCAGCTAATAATTTCCACGACAGCATCAAGCGTTCCTCCACTTACACAGTGAAGACCAGATGCAAGGCCTGGGCAGAGCTCCACAATAACCTCTTTTATTTCTTTGAGCACTGAGAACAGAGCTGTCCAAGATTCAAACAGCAGAAGTCATCTGAGAAAGAAAGATAAGCACAAATGGAAACTGGGTTTCATGGGCTGGATAGCCAGGGCTCAGAGCAGCTTGGGACACCCTCCGTTTAAGTGAATTAAACTATCAGCTGATAGTGGAAGCAATTTCCAACATCTCATTTTAATTCTGCACACATTTCTTCAGTGTGAAAGCTCGCTTTGGTTTAGAGAGCTTGCTTACTTGTTGATTACGTTTGTTGGTTTGTATTTCATTAGCATGCTCCACAACACCACAGCTGACTTCTTTCAGCTGCAGTGTTGAAAAGTACTCTGCTGATGTAACGCGGACGTTGTGTTGGATCTAAACAAGCAATCCCTTTCTTAAGACCACAGAAAATATTGTTTTCAATCTTAACTTCAAGCAATGAGAAAATGCCAAAAAAAAAAGTTGCAAGATCACTTGGGACAATAGCCCGGATGAGTGACTACATTTTGCTGGCAAATAACCCATTCACTTAAATGAGCTTTTCCCCATCACATTCCCTTAAAAGACAACGGAAAAGGAAGCAAAGACCTGCTCCAAAGTTATCATCTCCTTGAGCACAGCGTAAGAAGTGCCTGAATGTGCGGAATACTAAGCACTGGAACCTTGAGACAATGTGAAGTAACACTGATGAAAATTGAAGAGGTGAGGTGGGGTGATCAGAGACAAGGAGAATAATGATTAAACACATCAAAGTTCATCTCGAGAAAAAGTTAAATACACATCCTCGGGCCTGATCATAATGAAAGCTGTGAAGAGCACTGGTTGTAATAAGTGATGCCAATTTTATAGCAATTAACAGTGCAGTCTGTAGCACATAGATTCTGATAGTAATGATACAATACTTTAGAATGGGCGCAGCAGTGTAAAACCCTTTTCTCTAACCCCCAGCCATGGGTTTATTATTGTACAGCAGTATCGTCACAGTGTAGAAATGGGCCTAATGTGACACCAAAGGAAACCTTTGGGGTTTTTTCCTAACTGTCTGTCAGTGGGTTGACTTGAAGCCATTAGGCTCACAGTGGAACCCACCCTTTGTATCCACCCCTTTGTATATTCATAAACTGAAGTTTACAGCCGCACCATTGCTGCGGACTTCTGGCCAGCACCCAGGCTGAGTTAATTAGGGGTCACCCTGGATCTCAATTTAGATGCGGTGTTTACCAAAGCCTCATGTGGAAAGACTTGCATTTATATAATCACTTCATATGTCTCTCATAAATCTTGCAAAGCACTTCACACACAACTAATTACTTTGAAGGACAGTGACTGTTGTTATGTAGCAAATCTATTGCAAATGCTTACTCTTTAGTAACATAGAATCATATAACACAGAAAGGGGCCATTCGGCCCATCTGTGCCAGCTCACTTAAAGATCTACCAATTAGTCCCACTCCCCTGCTCTTTCCTCATAGCTCTGCAAATGTTTCCCTTTTAGGTATATATCCAATTCCGTTTTGAAAGTTACTATTGAATCTGCTTCCACCATCCTTTCAAGCAGTGCATTCCAGATCATAACAAATCGCTGAGTAAAAAAATTCTCCTCATCTTCCCCCCGGTTCTTTTGCCAATTATCTTAAATCTGTGTCCTCTGGTTACTGACCCTCCTGCCTAGTGGAACCAGTTTCTCCCTATCTACTCTAACAAAACCCCTCATAATTTTGAACACCTCTATTAAATCACCCCTTAACCTTCTTTGCCTCAAGTGAGATCATGTGGAAAAATGTGTCTGTCATTTGGATCAGCTGGAGGATCTCCCAATGTAGGGACTAACACTGCCTCAACCTAACGACATTTAGACAAAAAAAACAGAAAGGCTGAAAATCTGAAATAAAAACAAGATACTGGGAATACACAGCAGGTCTATCATCATCTGCAGCTCTGACGAAGGGTCTCAATCTGAAACAAATGTGTCTTTCCTCTCTTCAGATGCTGATGATCCTGTTGTGTAATTCCAGCATTTTCTGAACAATGTTTAAATACCTACGCTACTGCTGACCTTTGTGTGAATAATGCTCTTGGATGTGTCACTGTGCAAACAGCGGGAAAAGGCTTCTAATACCACAGGGATAAAGGAAATCCAAGCAACAATTATTGAAGGTGTTTTGACCTGAAATAGCACTATACCATGTTGCAAGCAACAATTGATATATTAATATTACATAAAATAAGTGAAGGGCAATAATGCTTCTACTGGACCTTAGAAGTCCAGTAGAATGGCAATTATTTCCTATAAAACCATTTCCTGTATAGCTGCTCCCAGAGTATGGAAGTCACAGTTATAGAAACTGCACATTAAAACGTCTGCTATCTCCATTTCCCAGAATTAAAGGTTTGGGATTTACAACTTACACTTGTACCACACCTTTAATATAAGAAAACATCCTAAAATGCTCGCTATATCTTCATGAATGTATTTGCCATCTTGTTACACATAGTGAGCAGGGCTGTGTTGAATAATGAAGGTCTATTTGTAGTGGATTATTTCTGAAATCGTCACTTGTTTGACTCCTAATATCTCGCAATTCATCACTTGAAACATAAGTGTGAAAGCCCAGTGGTGGGAGCCTATTAAACTGTCCTCCCTCGCACTACTGCTTTCTACCAGTTATAATTATTTCATCTTCGTTACAAAAAGCCTGAAGACTTCTTGAGGATTACTGTTATCATAATTACAATAATCAATAAAAAGAATACTGAATTTTTTTTCGACCTCTCATGAAATGTACAGCAGCCTAGTCCACTTCTGCACTGAACTTACTGACTAACACATAACAGTAAAACAATCTGGGAGTGTGCAGTGACCTGCTTTGCTAGTAAGTCCCCATAGAATAAAGCAATTCTGCTGGTCCAATGTTTTTTTTTATAAAAACTTAAATAAAAATCACAAAATCAATCCTCGGGCAGTATAAGAAAGACAGACATAAGGACTCAGTGTTATGGAAAAATAAACCACCAGACACAGGCTTTTGAGCTAAGTAGGCCTGTCTGGCAATGTAGTATATCTTTCTGGAAGCCATTGTACCTGGATATTGTGAATATTCTACGTAACTACCAAAAGTTCAGCAATACATCATGCCACTTCCACGATAGATGTTAGAAATTTTTTTTAAAAGTACTAAAACTGAATGTTGACATGAAATCAGCAGATTTCAAACAAGATCGTGCAACTCAGCAGTAAATTAATTCTATTAAAGCACATTTTAGTTCTCATTTAAAAATATTGCTATCCTCTGCAAAGGCAGGTTGCACAAATCTAACAGCCCTAAGCTTCTTTGGGGCACTTTTCTTGTAAAACAAGCTAATTTATTTAAAAGAAAACATTGCGTTATGCATGAATTACAGAGAATTCCACAGAATGTACAGCACAGAAACAGGCTCAAAAGGTCCATGCAAGCGTTTATGCTCCACATGACCCTCCTCCCATCCCTCTTCGTCTAACCCTATCAGCATAACCTTCTATTCCTTTCTCCCTCAGGTGTTTATCTAGCTTCCCCTTAAATGCAACAATGCTAGTCACGTCAGCTACTCCTTGTGGTAGCAAGTTCCACATTCTAACCACTCTCTGGGTGAAGAAGTTTCTCCTGAATTCCCTATTGGATTTATTAGTGACTACCTTATATTTATGGCCCCTAGTTTTATTTTTTTTTAAATGCAATATTTTTTACACTAAATTGGAACTTCTGTTTGAGCTGTGGAATCCAGTTGACTACTATGTCTAAACTGAAATCTCCTGATAAAGGGGGAATGCATAGCAGACTGGAAAGCACCAACCACATCTGGGCACAGACTCTGCAGCATCAGTGCACTGGAGCTTCAACATGTTTTCAGTGTAACTATACCCCCTAGTGGAATACATCAATTCAGCACCATGCCATCTTGGTAGTTGACTTTGAAATTGATCCACAAACGACATTAAAAATATTTTTTTTTAGTTTCCATTAAATTTACAAAAAATCATGTTGCTTAAAAAAAGTTTCAATATTTGGATTCACTTAGTGAAATGTTCTGCCTCTGCTCCAAATCAATTCAATAAAACATTACCAAGTGACAAATACTGCATATTTTTGGGACTTAGCATGTACTATTTACCACCACAAATCAATTTAATGTAACACTAGTTAGTATTTAGGGGACAGTCAAGAAGCAGGAGAGAAGGGAGATGAGTAATTGAGAGATGGAGGAAGTAATGAGGCAGTGAGTATTTGAGGAAAGTGTAATAATGGAGAGTTGATTGTGAATATGTAAAGTGGGATACTAAGAATTTGGGATCGCTGGGGAACAAAAGACATTGATGAACAGAAGTTGGGAAAAAATCCATAATCTATTTATTTTTATATATATATTTAGTGTGTTTCCTGTGACATTGCTCATACTGACCCTTCTGATGCCCCCTGATCTTTCTATCTCTCTCACTGCGTGTTGTCTCCTCTCTATCTGTCCTATTGTTTCCTGCATTTCCCTTTTTTGTGCTCAGTCTCTGTCTCTCTTGGTCCCTGATCTCCTCTGTCCCTTAATCTGTCTACATCATCTTCCTCGTGCTCCAATATTACCCTCTCTCTTCTTTGTCTTTCTTTATTCCAACCTTTGTCTGTGTGTCTCTCTCTCTCTCTCTCTCCTTCCCCCCACCACAAAGAGGACAGAAGAAACATTAGGAGAGGTGAGACACTTCAACAGGGCTCAACATTTGGGTGGGAGAGCAGGACCAAGAAACGGAGGGAACAGCAGGAGGTGGCACAAAGGTGAAAGAATAAATGAAAATAAATAGATATCAACAACTGTTAAAAAATGAATGAAAGAGATAGAGAAAATGAAAAGGAAAGCTTACCTGCACTAAAAAGTAAAAAAATATGGTGATAGAATTGGGAGAGAGATAAAGTCCCTCACAAGTGACTGTTAGCTAAAGTTGAAGCTCATGGAACTGAGGGCAAATTATTGACCTGGTTAGGAAATTGGCTGAGCGGCAGGAGACAGATTAGGGATAATGGGCAGGTACTCAAATTGGCAGCATGTGACTAGTGGTGTCCCACAGGGATCTGTGTTGGGGCCTCAACTATTCACCGTATTTATTAAGGACTTAGATGACGGGATAGAGAGCCACAGATCCATGTTTGCCAATGACACAAAGACAGGCAGCATTGTAAGCAGTGTAGCCGGAAGCATAATATTAGAGAGAGATATTAAAGATTAAGTGAATGGGCAAAACTGTGGCAAATGGTTTTCAATGTAGGCAAGTATGAGGTCATCCACTTTGGACCTAAAAAGGATAGATCAGAGTGCTTCCTAAATAGTGAAAAACTCAAAACAGTGGAAGTCCAAAGAGACTTAGGGGTCCATGTACATATATCATTAAAATGTCATGGACAGGTACAGAAAATAATCAACAAGGCAAATGGAATGCTGGTTTTTATATCTATAGGAGTAGAATACAAGGGGGTAGAAGTTATGCTACAGCTATACATATCCCTGGTTAGATCACATCTGGAGTACTGTGTTCAGTTCTGGGCACCGCACCTTAGGAAGGATATATTAGCCTTGGAGGGAGTACAGCATAGATTTACTAGAATGATACCTGGACTCCAAGGGTTAAATTACGAGGAAAGATTACACAAATTAGGGTTGTATTCCATGGAATTTAGAAGATTAAGGGGTGATTTGATCCAAGTTTTCAAGATATTAAGGGGAACTGATAGGGTAGATAGAGAGGAACTATTTCTGCTGGTTGAGTACCTGCCCATCATCCCTACTACTGTCGAAGGTACCGTTTTTCCTATGAGACATTAAACCGGGGCCCCGTCTGCCCTCTCAGGGGACTAGGGGACATAGCCTAAAAATTAGAGCCAGGACTTTCAGGAGCGAAGTTAGGAAACACTTCTACACGCAAAGGGTGGTAGAAGTTTTGAACTCTCTTCCGCAAACGGCAGTTGATGCTAGCTCAATTGTTAAAGTCGGAGATTGATAGATTTTTGTTAACCAATGATATTAAGGGATATGGGGCTAAGGCAGGGATATGGAGTTAGGTCACAGATCAGCCATGATCTCATTGAATGGTGGAACAGGCTCGAAGGGCTAAATGGCCTACTCCTGTTCCTTTGTTCCTAAAGCCTAGAACTACAGCATTATAGCAACTGTTTACATATGATTTCAATTGTAAATGTTTACATAAGCATTGTCAATGTTAAGTGTTGATATAAAAGCATGACAAAAGATAATGAAAACGAAAAGCGCATTCATACACAAGATTTTTAGCAACATATATAGATCACAAGGTGACTGATACTACTGGACATGTCCTATTTACTTTCTCAAATCATATTTTGACGTAAAGGGGTTCAAATTACGCTGTCTGACATAAGTAACAAATGTGCTAATGTGTATCTATGAAGTTCCTTTATCCGCGATTTTAAAAAGTAAAATGAAAAACTACAGATCCTGGAAATCTGAAATAAAAACAAAAAATGCTAGAAATGAACAGCAGGTCAATCAGTCCCTAAAAAAAAGACTGGCTAACATTTCAGGTGGAATCTTTCATTTGTGCTGATTCCCAATAGATGTAAAGAAAGCACTTTTCACCTCAGGACGTCCGAAAACGTTTTACAGCTAATGAAGTGTAGTCACTGTTGTAATACAGGAAATGCGGCAGCCAATTTGCGCATAGCAAGGTCCCACAAACAGCAACGTGATAATGACCAGATCATCTGTTTTTAATGCTGTTGGTCGACGGATAAATATTGGCTAGTACACCAGGAGAACTCCCCTGCTCTTCTTCAAATAGTGTCATGGGATCTTTTATGTCCACCTGAGAGGGCAGACGGGGCCCCGGTTTAAAGTCTCATAGGAAAAACGGTACCTCCGACAGTGCAGCACTCCCTAGCCTATGTGCTCAAGTCTGGGACATGAACCCACAAGCATCTGACTCAGGATGTAAACCTCATCTTTTCTCTCAGAGACTGTGCATTGTTTTTATTTCTCAAAGACATACATTTTCCAACTGAAATGCCTTGAGGGAACAGAAGAAAAGAAATGGCTGCTTTGAATGTAGATCACTCATAAGAACAGCCTACACTGAATTTAAGCCCCTCTTGGGGCTGATTTTGCACAGGCCTATTCTCCTGCTTTCTCCTCAAACTAATCCTACTCTTTTTTTTAACCCCAAAAGGTGATGTTTTGGGACAATATTTCAGCGGTGGCTCAGTAGAGACATAAAGCATAGATTTTGAACTGGGGTACCTGGGCTCAAGGAGGATCGTAAGGTTATCATATTTCTGTCTGTCACCAGATTTCAGCAATCTTTTTGTATTTGTTGATTGATTAGCACAGTTGTTTTTTTGTGCTTGTATTCTCATAGTAAGTGTCTGTTGCAATGATCGTATGGTGTCCCTTTGGGTAGTGGACACTGTCTTTCAGTTAGGACGAGGGGGCCCCGAGTGTGTTAATCTTTGCAGAACGGCTCTCACAAAAAAAGATTTGAAAAACACTTGCACGAAGCAACCTGTACTATATAAAAGAATAAGACGTTCAGAAAGCACAGACATATATATGGAGACGATTATAACCTAATCCACCCATCGGGAAACTGACGGGATCGGATGCAATGCTGATTTTACACCCCACCCGATTTTAATCTCCGCTAAAGTCAATGGAGTGTAATATTGGTTGGGATGTAAAACCGACGTTCCACCCGATCCCGTGGGTTTCCCACCCAGTGAGTTAAGTTAAAATTACCCCATGTATTGCAATTACATAAACGGTGTAGTGTCTTGCTCTGAAACTGTCCACAACAGCATAATCTGCCAGTAACTTTCCATATCAGAATCAGCCATGGCTCAGTTGGTAGCATTCTTGCCTCTGAGTTAGAAGTTTGTGGGTTCAAGTCCCACTCCTAAGACAAAATCCAGGCTAATACTCCAAAACAGTGCTGAGGGAGTACTGCACTGTCGGAGGTGCCATCTTTCGGATGAGACATTAAACCAAGGCCCCGTCTGCCTTCTCGGATGGATGTAAAAGATCCCATGGCATTATTTTTGAAGAAGAGCAGGGGGAGTTATCCCCAGTGTCCTGGTCAATACTTATCCCTCAACTAACACCACTAAAAAAACAGATTATCTGGTCAATATCACATTGCTGTTTGTGAGACCTTGCTGTGCGCAAATTGGCTGCCATGTTTCCTACATTACAACAGTGACTATACTTCAAAAGTACTTAATTGATTGTAAAGCGCTTTGGGATGTCCTGAGGTTGTGAAAGGTGCTATATAAATGAAAGTCTTTCTTTCTTTCTATATTCTTTGGAGCTGGGATCTAGCTTTGTGCAGCGTCTTGCTTCCAGCCAGCAGTACGTTGATCCTTCATTACTGAAGGACACAGTACTGCTAATGTTAACAACAGAATGGACGATCAAACCATCAAATCAAAGTGTCAGAGGCGTTGGATTTACAGCCAGCTTACCCTGTTGCAAGGTATTGCTCGCTAAAGAAGATGAATATGCCCCACCGTAGTGGCCTGTTATAAATTAGAATTTATAACTAAGAAGTGATAAATGAGAAAAGCGGCATCAAGCTATATATTCCTTGTCTTGCTGTTATGCTGCCTGTTTTATGTAACACACATATACACAGGCTGTAGTAGCTTACAAGGCATTAACATATCAGAATGATCACAAAGGTATGTGAAGATGAGGGAAAGCATTTGATCCATCTAACTCATCCTTCCGTAGAAACCTGTGATCTCCCCTCATGAGATCAAACTGCCTCTTCAATGACTCCAGAGTTTTTGCCTCCACTGCCCAACCCTGAATAGTATTCCAGATATTAATCGTTCATTGTGTGAAGAAGCACGTCAGTCCTGAACTTTCCTTTTACCCAGCATCGTTGGTGGCAGAGCCTTTACTCCCTAAAACCACACTACCTCTCTCTCTTTCCTCTTTAAAAACCTATCAAAACCCAAGATTTTGGTCGGCCCTCTTCATCCCTTCTTCCCTGGGATAGCATCCATTTTCCAGACACTTATCTGTGGAGCACTTTATGGTGTTCTTTATATTAAAGTTTTTAAAAATAAATTTTCAGGATGCTGGCGTCTCTGGCAAAGCCCATGAAAAGATGTTGTGCCTTATTCTTGAACCGTTGCAGTCCATGTGGTGAAGGTGCTCCCAAAGTGCTGTTAGGTAGAGAGTTCTAGAATTTGACCCGGCAACGATGAAGGAACGGCGATATATTTCCAAGTAAGGATGGTGTGTGACTTGGAGAAGAACTTGGAGGTGATGGTGTTCCCATGCACCTGCTGCCCTTGTCTTTCTAGGTGGCGGTGATAATGAGTCCAGGGAGGTGCTGCTGAAGAAGCCTTGGCAGCCTGCTGCAGTGCATCCAGTGGATGGGGTGCCGATCAAGCGGACTGCTTTGTCCTGCATAGTGTCGAGCTTCCTGAGTGCTGTTGCTTTAGCACCCCTCCAGGCAAGTGGAGACTTTTTATCACACTCCTGATAGTATTGCCATTGAATGTCAAGGGAAAGTGGTTGGACTCTCTTGTTGGAGATAGTCATTGCCTGGCACATGTGTGGCCCAAATGTTACTTGCCACTAATCTGCCCACATCTGGATGTTGTCCAGGTCTTGCTGCATGCAGGCACTGACTGCTTCATTATCTGAGGAACTGTGAATGGAACGGAACATCCTGCAATCATCAACGGACAGCCCCATTTCTGACCTTATGAGAGGTCATTGATGAAGCCGCTGAAGATATGTCTAGGATGTTGCCCTGAGGAACTCCTGCAGTGATGCCCTGGGGCTGAGATGATTGGCCTCCAACAAAGACAACCATCATCCTGTGTGCCAAATATGACTACATCCACTGGAGAGTTTTTCTCCTGATCCCCATTTACTTCAATTTTACTAGGGCTCCCTGGTGCCACACTCGGTCGATTGCTGCCCTGATGTCAAAGGCAATCACTCTCACCTCACCTCTGGAATTCAGGTCAAGTCCCTGCTTGGACCAAGGCTGTAATGAAGTCCAGCTAAGGTTCCCGGTGCAAGCCCAAACTGAGCATCAGTGATCAGGTTATTGGTGAGTAAGTGCCGCTTGATAGCACTGTTGATGACTCCTTCCATCATTTTGCAGATGATTGGGCTAATAGAGCAGTAATTGACCAGGTTGAATTTTTGTGAACAGGACATACACGGGCAATTTTCCAATTTGTCAGGTATAGCAGTGTTGTAGCTGTAATGGAACAGCTTCGTTAAGGGTCTTCAGCACTACAGCTAGGATGTTGTCAGGGCCTATAGTTTTTGCTGTGTCCAGCGCATTCAGCCATTTCTTAATGTCACATGGAGTCAGTTGAATTGGCTGAAGACCTGGCATCTGTGATGGTGGGGACCATCCACTTAGCACTTCTGGCTAGAGATGGTTGCAAACACTTCAGCCTTGTTTTTTACACCGACGTTCTGGGCTCTGGCATCGTTGAGGATGGGGATGCTCATGGAGCCTCCTCTGTTGCTTAATTGTCCACCACCATTTACAACAGGATGTGGAAAGGCTGCATGGCTTTGATCTGATCCATTGGTTGTGGGATTACTTAGCTCTGTCTGTAGCATGCTGCTTTTGCTATTTGGCATGCATGTAGGGGGGCAAACAAGGCAAGAGAGTACACAATAAATGGGAGGATACTGAAAGGTGTAGAGGAAGTGAGGGACCTTGGAGTGCATGTCCACAGATCCCTGAAGGTAGCAGTACAGGTAGATAAAGTGGTTAAGAAGGCATATGGAATACTTTCCTTTATTAGCCGAGGCATAGAATATAAGAGTAGGGAGGTTATGCTGGAATTGTATAAAACACTGGTTAGGCCACAGCTTGAGTACTGTGTAGAGTTCTGGTCACCAAATTACAGGAAGGATGTAATTGCACTAGAGAGGGTACAGAGGAGATTTACGAGGATGTTGACAGGACTGGAGAATTTTAGTTATGAGGTAAGATTGGATAGGCTGGGGTTGTTCTCTTTGGAACAGAGGAGGCTGAGGGGTGATTTAATTGAGGTGTACAAAATTATGAGAGGCTTAGATAGAGTGGATAGGAAGGACCTATTTCCCTTAGCAGAGAGGTCAATAAGCAGGGGGCATAGATTTAAAGTAATTGATAGAAGGATTAGAGGGGAGCTGAGGAAAAATATTTTCAACCAGAGGGTGCCGGGGTCTGGAACTCACTGCCTGAAAGGGTGGTAGAGTCAGAAACCCTCAACACATTTTAAGAAGTACCGGGATGTGCACCTGAAGTGCCGTGACCTACAAGGCTGTGGACCAAGTGCTGGAAAGTGGGATTAGGCTGGGTGGCTCATTTTCATCCGGCGCAGACACAATGGGCCGAATGGCCTCCTTCTGTGCCGTAAATTTTCTATGATTCTAGTCCTGTATTGTAGCTTCACCACATTGGCATTTAATTTTCAGGTAGGCCTGGTGCTGCTCCTGGTATGCTGTTCTTTTTTTAAAATTCGTTCATGTGCTAGGTATGACTCCAGCCACTGGAAAGTTTTCCCCCTGATTCCCATTGACTTCAATTTTACTAGGGCTCCTTGGTGCCACACTCAGTCAAATGCTGCCTTGATGTCAAGGGCAGTCACTCTCACCTCACCTCTGGAATTCAGCTCTTTTGTCCATGTTTGGACCGAGACTGTAATGAGATCTGGCGCCGGGTGGTCCTGGCGGAACCCAAACTGAGCATCGGTGAGAGGGTTATTGGTGAGTAAGTGCCACTTGATAGCACTGTTGACGACATCTTCCATCACTTTGTTAACGGACTGAAAACAGAGAGTAGGGATGAATGGGTCATTTTCAGGTTGGCAGGTTGTAACTAGTGGGTGCCGCAAGGATCAGTGCTTGGGCCTCAGCTATTTACAATCCATATTAATGACTGGGATACATTAAACTCGGTCCCTTCATCTGAGATTGCTGACGATACAAAGCTTGGTGGGAAAGTAAGCTGTGAGGAGGACACAAAGGGCTCAATTTTGAAATGGTGGCAGGTTGGCAACGGGGAGAGGTGAAGGTGCGTGTGGCAAACCCGAATAAACAAAAGTTACCATTTTCGATGCGATCGCATCGTAATTGATGGTGATTAAAGTGCTCTCCGGGTTTCGCGCTGGGCAGTCAGCCTGATTGACAGGCTTGCTGCTGTCAGGAGCTGCGACGCGAGGAGGGGGAGAGAAAGAGATAGAGTGAGACACCATCCGGCACTGGAATGGAAGATCAGGGGGCGGGGAAAGAGTGGATAAATTGGGTGGGGGGGGGAAGAGTGGAAGATTGGGGGGGAGGAGAGGGGAACATCGGTGAGGGGAGATCAGGGGGACATTGGGAGGTGGAAGAGGGGGAGATCAGAGAGACATCGGTGGGGGGTGAAGAGCGGGAGATCGGAGAGAGAGACATCGGACAACGGAGCAGGGTGGAAAGGTAGGTTGATTTTGTGTTTTAACTTCGTGCAATAGTTTTTTATGTAATTTATTTTGTTTCTTTTTGCCTGATCCGGCCCTTCACACCTGGTTTCACCAGGCATGAATCAGAAGCCATGGGAAAGCCGCCCAGGTAAGTTAAAAATTGGCTTTAATTGCCGGCGGGACTTCCAGATTCGGGACACCCGCGTGCACACAGGTGCATCTGTGGGGAACTCGGAAGTCAGCGGGTTGGTGCCGGGCTCCAAACCCGAACGAGATTTCCCCGATTTTCGGAGCATCCCCCGCCCCCAACACACCCGCAATTTCCCAGGAAAATTGAGCCCAAAGAGTCTGCAAAGGGTTAGGTGAGTGGGCAAGAAGATGGCAGGAGTATAACCTGGGGAAATGTGAGGTTATTCACTTTGGTAGGAAGAATAGAAAAACAGAATATTTTTTAAATGGTAAGAAACTATTAAATGTTGGTATTCAGAGAGATCTGGGTGTCCTCGTACAAGAAACACAAAAAGTTAGCATGCAGGTACAGCAAGCAATTAGGAAGGTAAATGGCATGTTGGCCTTTATTGCAAGGGGGTTGGAGTACAAGAGTAAGGAAGTCTTACTACACGTGTACAGGGCTTTGGTGAGACCTCGCCTGGAGTACTGTGTACAGTTTTGATCTCCTTATCTAAGGAAGGATATACTTGTCTTAGAGGCGGTGCAATGAAGGTTCACTTGATTAATTCTGGGAATGAGAGGGTTGTCCTATGAGGAGAGGTTAAGTAGAATGGACCTATACTCTCTGGAGTTTAGAAGAATGAGAGGTGATCTCATTGAAACATGTAAGATTCTGAGGGTGCTTGGCAGGGTAGATGCTGAGAGGTTGTTTCCCCTGGCTGGAGAGTCTAGAACTCGGGGATATAGTCTCAGGATAAGGGGTCGGTCATTTAAGATTGAGAGGAGGAGGAATTTCTTCACTGAGGGTTGTGAATCTTTGGAATTCTCTACCCCAGAGGGCTGTGGAGGCTGAGTAGTTGAATATGTTCAAGGCTGAGATAGATAGATTTTTGGGCTCTAAGGGAATCAAGGGATATGGGGATCAGACAGGAACGTGGAGTTGAGGTTGAAGATTAGCCATGATCTTATTGAATGGCGGAGCAGGCTCAAGGGGCCTATTCATGCTCCTATTTCTTATGTTCTTACAAGGACTGTGCAGCAGTCACTCCTACCAATGCTGTCATGGAAATACGCATCTGCGAGAGGTAGATTGGTGAGGCCGATGTCAAGTAGGTTATTCCCTTGTGTTGGTTCTCTTATCACTTGCCGCAATCCCCAGTCTGGCAGCTATGTCCTTGAGGATTTGGCCAGCTCGGTCAGAAGTGTTACTACCGAGCCACACTTGGAGATGGACATTGAAGTACCCCACCCAGAGTATATTACGTGCCCTTGCTACCCTCTGTGTTTCCTCCACGTTGTGTTCAACATGGAGGAGTGTTGATTTATCAGCTGAGGGAGGGTAATAGGTGATAATCAGCAGGAGGTTTCCTTACCCATGTGTGACCTGGAGCCAGGAGACTTCATGAGTCCAGAGTCAATGTAGAGGATTCCCAGGGCTACCCCACTGACTGTTTACCACAGTGCCCTCACCTCTGGTGGGAAAGGACATACCCAAGGATGGTGATGGAGGATTCTGGAACGTTGGCTGATAGGTATGATTCTGTGAGTATGACTATGTCAGGATGTTGCTTGACTAGTCTGTGGGGTAGCTCTCCCATCTTTGGCACCAGCTCCGAGATGTTAGTAAGGAGGTCTTTGCAGGGTCGACTGGGCGGATCGTGTCCCTGATTCGATGCCTTGGTCCCAGCCAAGTGGTCCATCCAGTTTCATTCTTGTGCTGTATAAACGCTGTATACACTCTTACTGTTATTTACTTCTGTCCCGTCGTCCTGTGGTCGCAGGTCAACTTAAATTATCGAAGGTTTAAACTGCGAGCGTGACAACCTCAAGGCTCATCAACAACACCTGAGACACCCCTAGATGGACCCTGTCCTTGGTGCATGTGTTATCGTCAATACATAGTGAAGTTAGTGGAAACAGTTTTAGTTTATATTCATTCAGCTTTGTTTTGCCCGAGGCGGGTGACATGGTATTTCAGTGGCGTGTGGAAGGCTCCAGCAAGTGAATTCTATGATTTATACACAAGTGCTGCAGCACCATGAACTGAAGTACAGTTCTACTGTACAATGTGGTTTGACATGAAATGCTATTTTATTGCATTCTGCAGCAGAGCAGGGTACCCTTTTAAATACAGATTACTGACGAAAGGTTGACACTCGAAAAGCTAACCTCTTTTCCCCTCACAGGTGCCGATGGACCGACATGTATTTGCAGCTTTTTGTTTTTAATTTCAGATTTTCCGACATCTGCAGTTTTTTTTGTTTCATTTATACCATTTCATATATTATATATACATCCACACACAGTCAAAGTCACTAATACAAGCAAATGAGTGCAACACGTCAATAAATGCAAGGCTTGCCTCCTTATACAGTCAGTAATGCTTCAAATGTATTGCTAAATGCAAATCTAGATATATAGAACTTTTTTGTCTCTTTTAACCTACTGCATGTCACTCTACAGATTAACTTTAGTCCTATAATGCCTAAATTCAATAGTTTCAATAAGGATAGGAAAACATTAAACTAATTGCAATCTTTGTTTGCCCTGCTCCATTGCAACATTTGATACCTTTCAACAAACATATTATTTGATTTTATTTTTAAATCAGTCAAATTAAAATTTAGAGAACTATGTACTCACTGCACAAATCTAACACTGGGCAATGGCTGCACGCCCAGAACAATTCAAGTAAATTAAAGACGATAGCCTATTATTTTTTGATAAAACTGTCAGCCATTAGCCCCGAGCAGGAATCTCCTCCTCACCACCAGCCAGCAAGGATAGCAAATACTTCCCTTCTGGCATGTAGTTCTCAATTCACACCCTTTCTGGCCAGCAAGTATTGCGATACTGGACCAAATGGTACAATACTGACAATCAGTGGCTGACACTTAAGACAGTCAATTTAATTTTTATATCATTTCCTTCTGGTTTTCAAAAGCAGTCTCCTGCAGTTCTCCAAGCAACAGTTTGAAACTAAAGAGTGGCAATTTTTAAAATTATGTTTGCCCAAATTTAAAGATTAAAATCATTAAATTAAAAATGCCACATTAAAATATGTACAGCATGTTTACATTGTAAGTTTCTTTTATATAAATGGAATTTTTGCAGCCCGGTGGAGAAATATTTTGTGGCTCTGAGTCAATGCCGCTGATTCATTTGGGTGGAGCCTTGTGAGAGAATCTGGCCAAGCACACGGCAGTCACACAAAGCTCCATTACAAAATCACCTTATGTCTAAAATTGGAGCCAGTTCCAGCTACAAGTTTTTCTTTTAAAATATAGAAACAAGCAAAAACCGAACCTGGATAAATTAGCTCTAAATCATTCAAATATTAATTTTTGCAGCTAATTTGCTGTGCAGTTGAGAGAGCCAAAGTGACTTGGGGTCTCACTCAATGCCGTGTTGCCTCTAATCTTCAATATGTCATTCAGGAAATCCGCACACCACCCCTCCCAATTACTTACTTCAAAACATCCAGCCACCTGTTGAAAATGTGTAGAAGCACAAGGGATGCCCATTTCTTTTAGCCATTTTTAAGTTGAAATTTAATGTGATATTAGTGACAGAAACATGAATGTATTTGTATGAATTTCTGGTGTATGGTATAACAGGAAGTGTAGCAACATGGATAGAAAGTTGGTTGATAGATAAGAAACAAAGAGCTCGGGTAAACGGCTGTTGCTCGGACTGGAGAAAGGTTCAATTGGTGTCCTACAGGGGTCAGCGCTGGGTCCACTTTCGTATAGAAATTAGGACTTGGCTATAGAGAACACAATCTTGAAACTCGCTGACAACACAAAAGTACGAAACCTGGCAAATATTGAGAAGGACTGTAGAAAAGATAGACAGGTTAGCAGAATTGACAGATGTAATTTAACGTAATCTAATCGCCACCTCTCTCCTCTTTTAAGACGCTCCTTAAAACCTACCTGTTTGACCAAGCTTTTGTGATCACCTGTTGTGATTTCTCCTTTTTTGGCTCCTGTGAAGTGCCTTGGGTTGTTTTACTACGTTAAAGGTGCTATATAAATGCAAGTTGTTGTAACAACAGTGGCAGTCCCACTCAGCTGGACAACAATGGAGAGGCATTGGAGGAGGATAGCACGGTCAACCATGTCAAAGGCTGCAGAGAGGTCATGAAGGATGAGGAGGGATTGTGCACCACCATCACAGCCACAGAGGATGTCGTTTGTGACTCTGATTTACAGATGGTCAAGGCTCTCATTCTGGTCTGTTTATTAACAAAATTGATTACTACGCTGTATTCTGTCTACAGAAGCATTGCCTGGCATATGAAGTATGATGTATTCTAAAGCCAACAATAATGCCTTGACTGAACTTATCAATGCTCCCTTGAAGCTCATGAAAGATCATGCTATGAAGCAGTAATTGCAGAAAAGAAATGATTGTGTTATATTCAACATTTTCATTACTAATTGGTATGTTCATATGTCAACGGACAGCAAAAAAGTGTAGAATAGAGAGGAATGGGAAAAAGTATCAATTCAAAACTATTATGGCTTTATTATACCAAACATTGAAATGTTATAGGAATGTCCAGTTAAAATACTATCTGAACATGTGTCTAACAGTTCCCCAGGTGTCCTCTCCAATGCAAAAAGGAGCAAAGAAAATCTTGTTTCTTTTAATTCTTCAAAAATAGTTTCTTCATAACTCCTACAAGGTTAACCAACAGCAGCGACCTGTTATCTTAAGGATGGCTCCATCCGTAGTCCATCTGACACTGTTCTTGACCTCACCGTTTCCTCCCTTCTCAACTCACCTCCCATATCTCCTCTAATGGAAGTCTGTTTCCAAGAAGCTTGATTTTCTTTCTCATGATAAATGCTTCTTTGGCAATCAACTCTCAACTTCTCCATAAAGTCCAATTTGTTCAACACTTAAACATCTCTCCCAATATATATATATATATATTTATATTGGGCCTCAGGCCTCATTTTAATGATGCGGGTGAAGCATCAAGAGCCCAAGAGGAGTCCAAGTTTGGGCCGCTGCTTTGCGTCGCACATACAGTGAATATTAGCCTGGAAATCACTGTTGTTAATATTAGCAGACAATCACTTGTGGAACTATATTCCTGACTTATAAAATGTAATCTAAATGTACCTACAAAAGAAAATGGTCGTGGCCCAATTTCTAGGCCAACAAGTTCATGCTACTTTCCTGTGTGTGTCATTTTTATGCAGGTATTATTTTAAGTGGGTTAACGCTTGTGTAAAAATAGTGTACACGAGAATGTAGTGCACAAACTCTGCCAATCAGAAGTTCTACCCCTCATATTACCAATAGGGTTGCCAACTCTGGTTGGATGTATTCCTGGAGATTTCATCACATGACCTCCAGCTTCCAACCGCCCCACCTGGTCAAACAGCCGTTTTCCGCGTCTCCACTACTTTTATAACTGTTTAAAGAAAATGAAAAAAAACCCAATTTTTTTTTAATGCTCCAATGATTTTGTTCCTGGGTTGCTCACAGCAGTGCCCCAGGAGATTAATCTTTAATTCCTGGAGACTCCAGGGCAATCCTGGGGGGGTTGGCAATCCTAATTACCAGCAAGCCACAGAAAATGGAAAGAACATATTTGCTTAAAACGAATTGCTAGATTTGATTCTCCAGACTAAAAGGCACATGTCATGTCTGGACAAGTTACTAGTCATCACTTACAGCTCACAATAAGTTGATTCTTTAATTCTTAGAAGAGATCCTGACTTTCACGCGTCAAATAAATGCACGTGAGCAATTGGTAGGGGTCCAAATGTGAGACTAGCTGCAGCTAAAACAGCAGCTGGCACATAATCGCTCAGATGTGTCAGAAACCCTCCGAGGCACAAAAAGGATTAAATGTAATTTCCTTCAAACACGTGTCTCAGCTTTTTGAAAATATCCACAAATCCTTTGAACTAGCAATGTTGGAGTAAAAAAACAGGCCGTATTGCAAACAACACTTTTCTTGTTTAACGCTGTATGGATATGGCAGGAGGCAGTGTTCAGAATAAGAAAACAATACAGGATAGATAACAGTTGGAGAGAGGGAGACACAAAAAAAAGCTATTATATTTTTGAATGCGCCAGATGCAATATGGGTAACATGATGATTAAAATGTTGCTTTGAAACTTTGACATTCAGTCAAAGTTTATTTAAAGTTGGTGGTTTGCAAATTGCAATCCCTTTGCTGTAAACAAATTCCTCTTCATAAATAATTCAATGCCCTAAATTCTCATTTGCAGTCACCCAGCAGTGTGCCATTTGTTCTGGTTTGGTGTTACATTGAACAATTTCACTGCATTACATGTAAAACGTTTTTGGCTCCAAAATTTCCCTTGGGAGGAAAATATAAAGGAGGGAGAAAAAATAATGCTGCAATGGGCTGCAGAAGCATAGCGGCTGTGAAAGGAAATATATTAAAAACCGCACACTTCTTTTGAACAGTGTGTGCCGGCCAATAACGACATCCATCCTCATTAAAGGTTTTTAAGGCCGTGTAGTAATCTTGGGGTGGGGTGGGGTGGGGGGGATGAAGTTAGAACCTGTTATGTCTTTAATCTCCCAATGTGTAATTCATTACCAAAAGAAAAAGTAACACAATTAATTAGTTTTGAAAATGTCTTGGTTTATTTCCAGGTGATAATTCGAAAGGCTGGTGTGTCGTAATTAGTCTGGCATAATGAGTCTGCTGCTAATATTCAATGTAGAAAATAAATCCAAATTCAAAAGGATAAATGGAAATCACTTCCTAGTTTTTTTTTTAAAAAGGTGCTTTTACATTGTGGCTCGGTGCAATCCGGGATCTGGAGAGGCAACTTTAACCTAACCCGCCCGTCGGGATACTGACGGGATTGGGTGCAACATTGGTTTTGCACCTCTCCTGATTTTACTTTCCATTGAAGTCAGTGAAGAGCAATATTGAGTGGGATGTAAAACCTACGTTGCACCCGATCCCGTGGGTTTCCCATTCGGTGAGTCCCTCAAGACTGCATTGCCAAAATTATTTCCCTGCGTCCTCTCCTGTGTTTACATTCAGTGCCCAATTTTCCCATATGCACATTCACAGAATCATAGAAAGGATACAGCATGGAAGGAGGCCATTCGGCCCATCAAGTCCATGCCAGCTAAATGCAGGAGCAATCCAGTTAGATCCACTCTCCTGCAAATTTGTTCCCTTCAAGTACTTATCCAGTTCCCTTTTGAAAGCCATGATTGAATCTGCCTCCACCACCACCTCCGGCAGCGTATTCCAGATCCCAACCACTCGCTGTGTGAAAAAGTTTTTCCTCATGTCACCTTTGGTTCTTTTGCCAATCACCTTAAATCTATGTCCTCTGGTTCTTGACCCTTCCGCCAATGGGAGCAGTTTCTCTCTATCTATTTTGTCTAGACCCTTCATGATTTTAAATACCTCTATCAAATCTCATCTCAACCTTCCCTGTTCCAAGGAGAACAACCCCAGCTTCTCCAGTCTATCCACCAAACTAAAGTCCTTCATCCCTGGAATCATTCCAGTAAATCTCTTCTGCACCCTCTCTAAGGCCTTCACATCTTTCCTAAAGTGCGGTGCCCAGAACTGGACACAATAATCCAGTTGTGGTCGAACCAGTGTTTTCTAAAGATTCATCATGACTTCCTTGTTTTTGTACTTTATGGGCATGATATTAAAAGAAATCTGCGGGTGCATTGGGGGCAAAGAAAATTGTGTTTATGAGGAGCGGGCAGAAATCCCGGCTCCAACACGCCTAAGAACGCGCACGCTGTTCCTGAACCCGGAAGTTCCGCCGGCAATTAAAGCTGGCGGGGCAATATTTAAAGCATCAATTCAACTAGTTAACCTCGTTTAAAAATCCAAAAATACAATTAGGTATGAAGATTTCAACGTTGCCTCAGCATGTTTCCCGTGCTGTGTGAAACACGCCATGGGGAACGAGTCGTGTTTCAGTGGCAGCCATTTGGACATTTAATTCCCTGTTCGGCAGATGGGAATAAAAGGTGAGTTATTGCAGCAGGGCACTCAGTTCTCTCAGACAAACTTTTGGCTGGGAGACCTTTGTGTTTATTCTGAAAATTCATGGTTTCAACTCAGAATTGTTCTGTTTACACATATTTACCAACTTTTCGGACCCCCTCAAACTGAAACCATCAGGATGGGGGGGTGCGATGGCTGCATCAACCAGTATATCCGAGGACGAGCAACATCACCATCCTCACTAGGCAGGGCCTGCACATCCGCCATTTGTAGCTCCACAACACAGTGCTGCGCCATAGGCACCTGCACAAGAGCAGAGAGGGCAACAACAGAGGGACCGCGTTGGAGGAGGCACTTTCCTCGTCAGAGGGTCTACAGACCGAGGCTCAGCTTCCTGGACCTCTCTGAGGAGCAGTGCATATGGAGGCTGAGAGTGAGTCGCCAGGTGGTCGCAGATATCTGCAGCCTCCTTCATGCCGAGCTGCTCCCGGCTGGGCCTGGCGGCATCTCATTACCCGTCGCAGTTAAAGTCACCACTGCCCTCAACTTCTTCACCTCTGGATCATTCCAGGGTGCCACCAGGGACATTGCCGGGGTCTCTCAGTCATCTGCACACAAGAGCATAAGACAGGTCACCAAAGGTTTGTTTCGCAGAGCCTCGCAATATGTCAACTCCCCCATAGACGACAGATGGAAAGGGCAGTGGGATTCCACTCCGTGGCTGGCTTCCCACGTGTACAGGGTGCAATCCATTGCATGCATATAGCAATCCGGGCACCTCCACACGAGCCAAGACTGTTCATCAGCAGAAAAGGGAACAACTCCATCAACGCTCAGCTCGTTTGTGACCATTGCAAAAGATTTCTTCACGTGTGTGCCAGATTCCCTGGCAGCAGCCACGATTCATTCATTCTGAGGGAATCCAATGTCCCGGGCCTCTTCCACGCACCGAACACCCTTAAGGGCTGGCTCCTCGGGGACAAGGAAAACCCCCTGCACATGTGACTCATAACACGACAGCCACATCGCCACCAGGTCTATAATTGAACATGCGATAGGGCTGCTCAAGATGCGATTTCGGTGCCTCGATCGTTCTGGGGGAGCGCTTCAATACGCACCAGTGACACTGGGTCGCATTATAGTCGTGTGTTGTGTCCTGCACAACATGGCACATCAGAGAGAGGTACCGGTTGAGGAGGCCCCATGACCTCATCCACCATCCACATCTGCCATCCACATCGAGGAGCAGCAGGAGGAGGAGGAGGAGGAGGGCGAACCCACAGGCAGAGCAGTGGCTCACCTGGCTGCTCATGAGGCCAGGGAGTCATTCATATGAAAATGTGAGGTTATGCACTTTGGCAGGAAAAATCAGAGAGCAAGTTATTATCTTAAAGGCGAGAAACTGGAAAGTACTGCAGTACAAAGGGATCTGGGGGTCCTAGTGCATGAAGATCAAAAAGTTAGTTTGCAGGTGCAGCAGGTGATCAAGAAGGCCAACGGAATGTTGGCTTTTATTACTCGGGGGATAGAATATAAAAACAGGGAGGTATTGCTGCAGTTATATAAGGTATTGGTGAGACCGCACCTGGAATACTGCATACAGTTTTGGTGTCCATACTTAAGACATACTTGCTCTCGAGGAAGTACAAAGAAGGTTCACTCGGTTAATCCTGGGGATGAGGGGGCGGACATATGAGGAGAGGTTGAGTAGATTGGGACTCTACTCATTGGAGTTCAGAAGAATGAGAGGCGATCTTATTGAAACATATAAGATTGTAAAGGGGCTTGATCGGGTGGAACTAGAACTAGGGGGCATAATCTTAGAATAAGGGGCTGCTCTTTCAAAACTGAGATGAGGAGAAACTTCTTCACTCAGAGGGTAGTAGGTCTGTGGAATTTGCTGCCCCAGGAAGCTGTGGAAGCTACATTATTAAATAAATTTAAAACAGAAATAGACAGTTTCCTAGAAGTAAAGGGAATTAGGGGTTACGGGGAGCGGGCAGGAAATTGGACATGAATTTAGATTTGAGATTAGGATCAGATCAGCCATGATCTTATTGAATGGCGGAGCAGGCTCGAGGGGCCAATTGGCCTACTCCTGCTCCTATTTCTTATGTTCTTATGTTCTTATATGTGAACGGTTCTCGAAAGGTCAGAAAGTGAGAAGAATCCAGTCCTCACGCCACCTGGAAAGACCAGCGCCAACACCAGCGACCTCCTCCCTGCACAAAACAGTCTTGCAACTACACATACACTCACTGTAAAGCGACCCACTGAGTGGCATCAAGTGTCGCTGTTCATGATGAAGCACATGAAAGGGCGCAATCACAAAAGCCAGTCAAGAATGGGAACGACGTGGCAGTCGTGGTGAGAATGATAACATTTAATGTGACTTTAACAGAAACCAGTCCGTCAGACACCCTTGTGCATACCCTTCGTGATCACAAATCCTTAGCCTTTCTCTTCCTACTGCATCTACGTGATGCATCCCCTGTGGCTGCAGCAGAGGCAGTGGCAGGTTGCTTATGTCTATGGCTGGACTGTTTGGATGCTTGCGGCCTACGCCCTCTGGGTTTTGGAGCCCATGAGGGCCCTCCCAAAGACTGCTCCACCTGCACCTGTGCAGGGGCAGTCTCGGCCACCTGGAGAGGAGGCAGCATTGCAGATATTGAGAGGGGGACAATGGGTGAGACGTGGGAGCGCTTTGAGTGGTGTCGTCACTTCCATGTCCCCTTTTGCCATCATCCCTCTCCTGGACCAGGTCCACATCACTCCTACCACCCTGCTGGAGAACAGTTTGGTGGACATGTACGATGCCTTGGAAGCCCAGTTGTAAAGTTT
The DNA here is from genome assembly GCF_035084215.1 of Heptranchias perlo. Lineage (NCBI taxonomy): Eukaryota > Metazoa > Chordata > Chondrichthyes > Hexanchiformes > Hexanchidae > Heptranchias > Heptranchias perlo. The sequence continues at coordinate 147,601,348 of NC_090326.1, read as the reverse complement.
CTGTCTGCCTGTTTAAGATGGCAGAATGTCGTTCACCGTGAGTCCGAACGGTCGTTGTCAGGGCCTAATTGGACTCATTTGTGAGCCATGCTTGAAGCTCAACGGAAGCTAGCCTTCCCTCCACTGCAGACATTCCCTGCGACACTATCTCAGACATTTCCGCAGTTACATGCGACACTATCTCAGACAGTTGCTCACGTCCCTGTGACACTATCTCAGAGATTCCCTCCTGTATCTATGCCACCATTTCACGAATGCAGGAGTTGGACTCCTCCATCCTCTGCGCTATTGTGGAATGTGTGCATGGCACCTGTTCTAGTACCTCGCAAACGTGCTGCTGTCCCTCAATCATTCTGCTTTTAAGGGGTGGCCGCCGGGGTTCAGCATCTGCGTCCAGCAGAGCCTGGAGAGGAGTGCACCACCGACTCAGACTCTCCACAGCTGCCCCTGCCACCAGTATCTGCTCATGCTCACTTGTGTGTGGTGACTCACCAGGTGCCAACCCAACTAACTGACTATGAGGACCCACCGAGGTGTGAGTATCTGCGCTGGTGGATGGCTCGCTAAGATGTGACGGTGCACCCTCAGAGGCCGGCAGTTACTCTGAGGAATCGCCCTCTCCCGTCACTGCGGTCGTTGAAGGGCCTGGAAGAGAACAGAGGGCAATATCACAGATGTGTAATGTTGCGATAAACACACTGAGGTGTTCAACATGCCAAGCACTGTTAATATCAATTCATGTTGTGTGTGATGAATGTTAAAGTTGTGTCACCAGACGTTTGTGGGGTGCCAGTCTCGGCGTCCCCGAAGGACAGGCACTCGAGGGTGCGGCTGATCTGCAGGGCCTCCTCCTCCTCCTCTGTGAGGACCACTATTTGTTGTGGCCCCCCTCCAGTCCTCACCCTCTCGTGTGCATTTTGCGTTCTCTTCTCCTAGAAGGGTAGAAAGTACAGACGTGTGAGTGAGTGAGGGTGAAGTGGTCAGCCGATGAATGCATTGGTTTGGGTGAGGTTGACCATGAAAGAGGTACATCAGAGGGTGAGTATCAGAGAGAGACATCTCATTGGATCAGGATTTGGCTGAGTGGTAGTGGTGGGGTCACAAATGGGGAGGTGAGGAAGTGCTCAGGAAGTGAAGGTAAATTGAGGATGATCCTTAAGTGGGTGTGAGGAGTGATATGATGGAGTAGTCTTGGCAGTGCAGAATGAGTTGGGTGGGGGGATGATGTGCACCACAGAATGCAGGAGAATCAGTAACTGTACTCACTTTTTCTCACCTAGTTCGGTCATTGAAACGCTTCCTGCACTGGACCCAGGTGCGGGATATGTTGCTGCTGCTGGTGACCTCCTCTGCCACCTCGAGCCAGGCCTTCTGGGTGGCAGAGGCAGGGCACTTCCTCCTGTCGGCCGGGTAAAATAGCTCCCTCCTCTTCCTCACCCCGGCCAGTAGCACCTGAAGTGAGGCATCACTGAATCTTGGAGCAGCCTTGCCCCTGTGCTGCTCCATTGGGACTTCTTGCTCTTTGCTCCAGCAAAATCCAATGGAGCAATGGCCCTTTCAATCCAGACGCTCCAGCTGACAGCAGGTCATGCGGGTGTGCAGTCCGCCCACTGCACAGCTTTCAGACGGCAAACCCGGAAACAAGATTAATGGCCACCGATTAAGATGCGATCGCGTGGGAAACAGTAAATTTTTATCAGTCGGGTTTGCCACACGCCTATTGACTCCCCCCCCACCCGCTGCCAGCCCACTGCCCTTTTAAAATCGAGCCCTAAGCCTCTATTTATAAAGCCCAGGATCCTGAATGCTTTTTTAACCACTTTTTCAACCTGCCCTGCCACTTTCAACAATTTATGCACATATACCCCCAGATCTCTCTGTTTCTGCACCCCTTTTAGAGTTGTGCCCTCCAGTTTATATTGCCTCTCCTTGTTCTTCCTACCGAAATGTATCACTTCGCATTTTTCTGCGTTCAATTTCATCTGCCACGTGTCCGCCTACGCCACCAGCCTGTCAAAATCCTCTTGAAGTCTATCACTATCCTCCTCGCTGTTACACTTCCAAGTTTTGTGTCATCTGCAAATTTTGAAATTGTGCCCTGTGCACCCAAGTCCAAGTCATTAATATATATCAAGAAAAGCAGTGATCCTAGTACCGACCCCTGGGCAACACCACTGCATTCCTACCTCCAGTCCGAAAAACAACCGTTCACCAAAACTCTCTGGTTCCTGTCACTTAGCCAATTCTGTATCCATGGTGCTACTGCTCCCTTTATTCCATGGGCTTCAATCTTAATGACAAGCCTATTATGCGGAACTTTATCAAACACCTTTTGGAAGTCCATATAGACCACATCAACTGCATTGCCCTCATCGACTGTCTCTGTTTCTATGAAGTTAGTTAATCAATCCACACTTGTCCAAGTGACTGCTAATTCTGTCCCGGATTATCGTTTCTAAAAGTTTCCCCATCGCTGAGGTTAAACTGACTGGCCTGTCGTTGCTGGGTTTATCCTTGCACCCTTTTTTGAACAAGGGTGTAACATTTGCAATTCTCCAGTCCTCTGGCACCACCCCCTGTACCTAAGGGTGATTGGACGATTATGGCCAGAACCTCCGTAATTTCCACCCTTACTTTCCTCAGCAACCTAAGATGCATCCCATCCGGACAGGGTGACTTATCTACTTTAGGTACAGCTAGCCTTTCTGGGACCTCCTCGTTATCAATTTTTAGCCCATCCAGTATCTCAACTACCTCCTCTTTTACTGAGACTCTGGCAGCATCTTCTTCTTTGGTAAAGACAGATCCAAAGTATTCATTTAGTACCTTGGCCATGCCCTCTGCCTCCATGAGTAGATCTCCTTTTTGGTCCCTGATCGGCCCCACCCCTCCTCTTACTACCCGTTTACTGTTTACATGCCTATAGAAGACTTTTGGATTCCCTTTTATATTTGCTGCCAGTCTATTCTCATACCCTCTCTTTGCCCCTTTTATTTCCTTTTTAACTTCCCCTCTGAAATTTCTATATTCAGCCTGGTTCTCACTTATGTTATCAACCTGACATCTGTCATATTCCCCTTTTTTCTGCTTCATCTTACTCTCCATCTCTTTTATCATCCAGGGAGCTCTGGCTTTTATTGCCCTACCTTTCTCCCTCGTGGGAATGTGCCTAGACTGTACCTGAACCATCTCCTCCTTAAAGACCGCCCACTGTTCAATTACAGTTTTGCCTGCCAATCTTTGATTTCAATTTACCCGGGCCACATCTGTTCTCATCCCATTGAAATTGGCCCACCTCCAATTGGATATTTTTACTTTTAAGTGGTCCATGTCCTTTTCCATAGCTATTCTAAACCTTATAATACTATGATCGCTGTTCCCTAAATGATCCCCCACTGACACTTGCTCCACTTGGCCCACCTCATTCCCTAGAACCAAGTCCAGCAATGCCTCCTTCCTTGTTGGGCCGGAAACGTACTACTCAAGAAAGTTCTCCTGAACAGACTTCAAAAATTCCTCCCCCGCTCTGCCCCTTATATTATTACTATCTCAGTCTATATTTGGATAGTTGAAGTTCCCTGTTATCACTACTCTATAGCTTTTGTACCTCTCTGTAATTTCCCTGCAAATTTGCTCCTCTATATCCTTCCCACTAGTTGGTGGCCTATAGAATAGACCCAGTAGTGTAATGGCACCTCTATTGTTTCTTAACTCTAACCAAATAGATTCTGTCCTTGACCCCTCCAGGACATCCTCTCTCTCCAGCACTGCAATATTCTCCTTAATCAATACTGCCACCCACCCGCACCCCACTCCTTTCTTCCCTTCTCTATCTTTCCTGAACACCTTGTATCCAGGAATATTTAGTACCCAATCCTGCCCTTTTTTGAGCCAGGTCTCCGTTATCGTCACAACAGCATATTCCCATGTGGCTATTTGCGCCTGCAGTTCAACAACCTTGTTTAACACGCTTTGTGCGTTTACACACATGTACTGTAAACCTATCTTAGTCATTCTTGTACTCTCTCTTAGTCTGGTCCCATCTACTACCGTACTATTTCTTGCTCTAGTGCTATCTTTCTCTCCCAATCCTGTGTTTCTCCTTTCCAATGCTACATCCTGGTGCCCACCCCACTGCCAAATTAGTTTAAACCCTCCCGCCCCACAGCACTCGCGAACCTCCCCGCGAGGACATTGGTCGCAGCTCCGTTGAGGTGCAACCCGTCTGGCCTGTAGAGGTCCCACCACCCCCAGAACTGGGGAATCTAAAGCCCTCTCTCCTGCACCATCTCTCCAGCCACGCATTCATCTGCTCTATCCTCCTATTTCTATACTCGCTAGCGTGTGGCATCGGGAGTAATCCAGAGATTGCTACCTTTTAGGTCCTGCTTCTTAATCTCTTTCCTAACTCCTTAAAATCTGCCTGCAGGACCTCATCCCTCTTTCTACCTATGTCGTTGGTATGGATATGTACCGCGACCTCTAGCTGTTCACCCTCCCCCTCCAGAATGTTCTGTAACCGCTCAGTGACATCCTTGACACTGGCACCAGGGAGGCAACATACCATCCTGGAATCACGTCTGCGGCCGCAGAAACGCCTGTCTGCTCCCCTAACTATAGAATCCCCTTATCACTATTGCTCTCTTGACCTTTCTCCTCCCCCCTGTACAGCTGAGCCACCCATGGTGCCATGGTCTTGGCTCTGGCTGCACTCCCCAGGAGAACTCTCGTTCTCACCAGTATTCAGAACTGATTCATTCATTTAAATGGACAAAAAATAGTGGAGAGCACAGTTGTAATTTCCTGATATGCATTCTTGGCAAGCAAGGCTCTCTGTCAGTGGCATGTGTTCGGAAAATCGGCTCCTAAAAAAAAAGAGACTTGCATTTATATAACGCCTTTCTCAACCTCAGGACGTCCCAAACCGCTTTACAGCCAAAGAAGTAGTCTGAAGTGTAGTCACTTTTTTTTATTCGTTCATGGGATGTGGGCGTCGCTGGCGAGCCCGGCATTTATTGCCATCCCTACTTGCCCTTGAGAAGGTGGTGGTGAGCTGCCTTCTTGAACCGCTGCAGTCCGTGTGGTGACGGTTCTCCCACTGTTAGTAGTAGAGGAAATGGGGCAGCCAATCTGCTCACAGCAAGGTCCTACAAACAATAATGAGATAAGTGAACGGATGATTTTTTTTTTTAGGTGGTTGAGGGATAAATATTGGCCAGGACACAGGTGAGAATTCTCCTACTCTTCTTCGAATAGAGTCGTGGGATCTTTTACATCCACCTGAGAGGGCAGACGGGGCTTCGGTTTAACATCTCATCTGAAAAATGGGACGTCAGACAGTGCAGTACTCCCTCAGTACTGCACTGGAGTGTCAGCTTAGATTTTGTACTCAAGTCTCTGGACTGGGACTTGAACCCACAACTTTCTGATTCAGAGGCACCACTGAGCCACTGCTGACACTGTTTGCCAGCAGCCTCCTACAGGCAACAAGGTCCACAGATGAGGTAATACTGATGGCAGATCCAGAGACCCTTAAAAAAACAGGTGACTAGTGCTGCCAAAGCGGTTTACACTGCAGGAGATTTGTGCGCTGAGAATCGGCAGCACGGCTGTAATATAACAGGGCTTTCAAAGCTTCAAAATTATGGGACCTTTGCTGATCTCGTATATAACTTCATGATAAATTTGGAAAGATTACCACCAACTGCTAAGGTCACCGTTGCAACTGGATGGGTGATTTTTGCCCCCAACGCTTATTATTCATTCACTGATGGGTGCAAGTGTGTTTGTCCATCCCTGTGATGGGTCCCGGCGTGATTGTCGGTCCCTCTGATAGGTCCCATTGTATTTATCAATCCCTTTGATTATTGTATTGTGATTGTATTTAACAATCGCTCTCAATGTCCCAGAGTGTTTGTCAATTGCTCTGATAGGCTCCAGTGTGTTCATCTATCACTCTGATAGGTCCCACCGTGTTTGTCAATCCCCCTGATAGGTCCCACCGTGTTTGTCGGTCCCTCTGACAATCCCCACTGTGTTTATCAATCCCTCTGATAGCTCGCAGAGTGTTTACCCGATCCTCTGATGGGTCCCACTGTGTTTGTCAGTCCCCCTGATGGGTCCCGGTGTGTTTGTCAGTCCCCCTGATGGGTCCCAGTGTGTTAATCCATTGCTCTGATGGGTCCCAGTGTGTTAATCCATTGCTCTGATGGGTCCCAGTGTGTTAATCCATTGCTCTGATGGATCCCAGTGTGTTAATCCATTGCTCTGATGGGTCCCAGTGTGTTAATCCATTGCTCTGATGGGCCCCAGTGTGTTAATCCATTGCTCTGATGGGTCCCAGTGTGTTAATCCATTGCTCTGATGGGCCCCAGTGTGTTAATCCATTGCTCTGATGGATCCCAGTGTGTTAATCCATTGCTCTGATGGGTCCCAGTGTGTTAATCCATTGCTCTGATGGGTCCCAGTGTGTTAATCCATTGCTCTGATGGGTCCCAGTGTGTTTGTCAGTCACACCGGTGGCTCCCACTGTGTTTATCAATTTCTTTGATAGGTCCCAGTTTATCATCATGAAATGATTGGGATGAGGGGACCAAATGTAATATTTCCAAGTTCGCTGGTGACACAAAACTAGGTGGGAATATGAGTTGTGAGGAGGATGCAAAGAGACTTCAAGGGGATATAGACAGGCTAAGTGAGTGGGCAAGAACATGGCAGATGGAATATAATGTGGAAAAATGTGAAGTTATCCACTTTGGTAGGAAAAACAGAAATACAGAGTATTTTTTAAATGGTGAGAAATGCTGATGTTCAAAGGGAACTGAGTGTCCTTGTACATGAGTCACTGAAAGCTAACATGCAGGCGCAGCAAACAATTAGGAAGGCAAATGGTACGTTGGCCTTTATTACAAGAGGATTTGAGTACAGGAGTAAAGATGTCTTCCTGCAATTATATAGGGCCTTGGTGAGACCGCACCTGGAGTATTGTGTACAATTTTGGTCTCCTTACCTAAGAAAGGATATACTTGCCATAGAAGGAGTGGAACAAAAGTTCACCAGATTGATTCCTGGGATGGTGGGATTGTCGTATGAGGAGAGATTGAGTAGATTCTGATAGAGTTTAGAAGAATGAGGTAGAAGATCAGCCATGATCTTGTTGGATGGCAGGACAGGCTCGAGGGGCTGGACAGCCTACTCCTGCTCCTTTTTCTTATGTTCTTATAATGTGCAGAATCAACTTCATATAATCACAAGCGGCACATCTCAAAATCTCAATCTATGTCTACACAATTTAACCTGATATGAAGTTACTATTCAGATTCTGATAGACTTGGTCTTTCCTCCCCTCCCCCCCCCAACTTGTCAGCCCACAATGTGATCTTTATGGGGTTGCTGCCTTAATTGCTCAAATCCAAATCAAGTAGAAGAAGCCCGCTATCTATTTTCTTTGATAAATATTAAATAGATTGCCATCCTTATGATACCTTTGAACTCTCCTGTCTCTAAATGACTGGAAACCATTACACTGTTTGAAGGCAGAACGATTTGTACTGAGTTTAATATAACATGGAGCTTTCAAAAGCAGCATAATTGATTTTAAAGCGAGGAAAGCAACTTTCAATCCCCCCACCTGTTTATCTCCTTTATTCTGAAGTGTTACCATGGTAATGGATCGCTTATGCAGTGTGTTTGAAGACAATATTATGCAAAAGAAAAAAATCATGGCTCAGTCGTTAAATGTGGTGCCTGGTATGGAACTCAGATGTACGGGGTATGAAGGTCCCACAGCTTGTAGAATCATACAGCACAGAAGGAGGCCATTCGGCCTATTGCGCCTGTGCCAGCTCTTTGAAAGAATTGTCTAATTAGTCCCACTCCGCTGCTCTTTCTCCATAGCCCTGCAAATTTTTCCTTTTCAAGTAAATACAATTTCCTTTTCAAAGTTATTATTGAATCTGCTTCCACCACCCTTTCAGGCAGTGCATTCCAGATCATTACAACTCGCTAAGTAAAAAAATTTCTCCTCATTTACCCCCTGGTTCTTTTGCCAATGATCTTATTCGATGCTCGGTCTGCGCAGATAGTCAATCACTGCCAGGTTTCCCACACTTGGAGGGAGATTTTCAGGCTGCCCACTGGGGCAGAACCACCCTCTCCCCGGCCCGAAAATGGGGGGCATGACTTACCGCCATGTTCCCACTGATGGTATGGCCGACACTATCTTTCCAGGTGCCAACTGCTGGTTGGCTGAAGCCCCCACGAGTCAGGCTGTGGGCCCTTTTAATATGCAAACTGGGGTCTTGCGACGTACGTAGGACACCATTTGCCTTTCTCGGACTCAACTAGCATGTAATGTGCACACCTGGTTTCAGCCGGCACCCCAGCCCAGAAGGTTAAGTTTTCATTTAAGTTTCATGGGGTCTGGAAGGAGCAGGAGTGCTCCTCCGAATCCCCGCGAAATATAACCTAGACCACTGCTGCATCGGTCCCTTCCCCCCACCCCCCACTCCCGAAAATGGACCTGTCCCTCAGACCTATCTTCTTGCTGTCCTGGAGGCTGGCTGGCTTGCCAGACACTGACAGGTTAGAATTACATAAAATGTACAGCACAGAAACAGGCCATTCGGCCCAATCAGGTCCATGCTGGTGTTTATGCTCCACATGAGCCTCCTCCCACCTTACTTCATCTAACCCTATCAGCATATCCTTCTATTCCTTTCTCCCGCATGAATTTATCTAGCTTTCCCTTAATGCATCTATGCTACTCGCCTCAACCATTCCCACGTGGTAGCGAGTCCCACATTCTAACCGCTCTCTGGGTAAAGAAGTTTAACTTTCGGCCCGCAGCTCACCAGTCCTATGTTAATGAGGCCCGGCCCTTAAGACGAACCACGCCTGCTGCCAGCAATATCGGACGGGCAGGCGGGCGGCCGGCGCGCTCCTCCAGCCCGCTGCCCGAACACCGCCCAGAGGGCAAATCAAACCCATCTGATCACTGTCCAGTGAGGCTTGTTGTAAAATGCATTTTGTGGAATGGTAGCAAGAAGGCTTGATTGCGATTGTCCCCACTTACAGCTCTCAAATTTACAGGTGGAGAACGCCCGCTGGGGTACACAGGTACTGGAAGACCACTGTTTCCGCCACCACCTGTGGACTGGTATCAGAGAACGAATCGCTGCCTTCAGCAAAGCGGTGGTTAAGGGAAAAAGACTAACTGAGGCCATCGAAAGTTTGATAGCTTTTCCATTTAAATATGCATCTCTTTCGCAAAAAGACCTACAGAAAATAGGAGGACAGCCTCACAAGGGGAAGAGGAGAATGTGCCACCCAGGAGCCATTTTGTTTAAAATAAACCAGATTTGCACTGGTCATAAGGTTAAGTCATGCACAACATGCTACATTCAGCTGCTCCCAGCATCACCCGTTATATTCTTCGTCCCATCAAAAGCCACTTGTGCTCATAAATCATTTTTTTGAAAAAATATATGTAACAGAATGCAGCAACTCCTAATAATCCAATTTTTAAAAAAAATTGCTCATCTTTGAATACCTAATATTTTTACCTTAAATGTATTATTAAAATGTCTCTAGAGAATAAATGTATTCAAGGTTTTCTTTTACCAACCTAAAGGCTATGATGTGATGACAATATATTCTCTCAGATGTCTTGCGTTATGAAAAAATCATGATTCCCTCCAAGGGCATTCGTTTATGTGTTGATCTCAGAGATTTCACAAAGGGTTCATTTTGTTTCTGAACTTCTCTCTGCTTCTCAAAATAATCTTGCTAATTGATATACTTGTGTATGTGTGTGTATGTGTATATATATATATATATATATATATATATACACACAAGTATATCAATTAGCAAGATTATTTTGAGAAGCAGAGAGAAATATATATATAAATATACATCCATATAAATATACATAGATTATATAATCTATGTATATCTATATGGATGTGTGTGCGCACACAAATTATAGACACATTAGTTTGTACTTGATTTGAGGAGAAAAACCTGTACTGATAATGCTCAAATTATGAGATGATGAGCTGTTAATTAGAATAGAAATTAATTCTGATAATTTCTCACCAAACGCATTTTGTTGAAAATTCCATGTGATCATATAAAATTAGTAAGGATTTATGTTGTTCTTTGAGGGACTTCAGCTCTTCAGGATTGTTACTGCTTTTTTTTTAATTGAAACTGCACAATTTTTAAGCACCAAACATTTTTTGTGATAAGGGTTGAATGAGCTGGCACAAATTCTGAAATCCAGTTTTGTGGCAATTGAGACACTAAGTGCATGTTTTTAATTTAACAAAAATGAATCAGCATAGGCCAGTTGGGCCGAATGGCCTGATTGTGTGCTGTAATTTCTATGTAATTGTTGATTTAGGCCACAGTAGCCAATTTAATGAAATTTAAATGTCCTAGGGACCAGCACAGGAACCTGCCACAGGATAAGGGCAGGGAGGAGAGTGCATGGCGGTTTCATTTATAGAATGTTTCCTGAATTCAGAGCATTCTCAGCAATACTGCAGGAGCAAGTGCTAGTGAATCATCTGTGGGCTTTCAGGTTACACACACATATACACACCTGAAGGCACCTCTAACTTCATCTCTATCCAGAAGCTGCCTGTCTCCCGTTCCCTGTCTTAAAGCTCCCTCTTTTAATTCTCTATCCCAAATACTCCCATTCTCTGACCCCAAACTCCTTTTCTCCTCTGCAACTTCATACTGCCTCGCATGTCTGAGGTCGTTGACTCATGCCTCCTCGCCCTGACTTCGGATTAGTTTCTCTTGCTTATAGCACACCTACCCATAGGATCTGAACAAAGAAAAAGCCAATCCAAGCTGGGCAGAGAAGGAATGGTGGGGGGGGGGGGGGGGGGGGGGAGGAGGGGGGGGAAGGATGGAGTGGGAGGAAACCAAAGAACGTGAGCAGCCCTGTGCCTGAACATGGACTCGTGGTCTGCAAAAATTGAAGTACCAATCCAGATTCAAACCATGGAATGCCTTTTGGGCACTCCAAACCACAAATCTGAGTACAAATTAGGGAGGCCATTTGGCCCATCTAGCTCATCCTTCTATAGCTGTTGATAATTGTTCATTGATGTGATTCAGAGCCTCTCAAGTCTTTTGTACATAATGGTCGTCATAGTAAACATGACCAAGCCTGACTCATGTACAGCCACAAATTTTCAAAATCTTTTTAAAGGCCCTCTGGCCTTATTCCATCCATCTATCAATTGAGTTTGTTTCGTCAAGTGATGAACGGAGCTTAAATCCCTACTCATTGCATCTTATATATAACATTTCTAAGATTGTCCTTGAAGTTAGTTTTATAACGCTTAATATCAGGTATTACAAATACGGAAATGTCCATGTCTTATTCCTATTTGGCTTTAATAGAATTAATGCAAATAAGGTGGCGCTATCACTTTAAATTTAATTTCCTCCTCATAGAATATTTGTAGCTGCAATGATGTATCCTGCAGTGACCTGCTGCACCCTTGGTACTTGATATTACTTTCCCCTTTGGCAAATGTATTCCCTTTGGTTGCAGTTGACTTGCCAAGTATTGTATTTCTGTGCACCCGTAACTGTTTCGTTACTGTTGAGTCTTCCCCTAAAATATTCAAATTAGGCACTCCTTCATAACAACATAATAACATAAGAAATAGGAGCAGCAGTAGGCCATTCGGCCCCTCAAGCCTCGACTGCACTGCCAATCAATAAGATCACAGCTGATCTTCTACTTGAACTCCACTTTCCCGCCCTATCCCCATATAGAATCATAGAAATTTACGGCACAGAAGGAGGCCGTTCGGCCCATCATGTCTGTGCCAGCTGAAAAGAAGCTATCATGCCTAATCCTACTTTCCAGCACTTGGTCCGTAGCCTTGTAGGTTATGGCACTTCAAGTGCATTTCCAAGTACTTTTTAAATGTGATGAGGGTTTCTGCCTCTACTACCCTTTCAGACAGTGAGTTCCAGGCCCCTACCACCATCTGGGACCCATGATCCCTTGATTCCCTTAGTGTCCAAAAATCCATCAATCTCAGTCTTGAATATAGTATATATAGAATATAGTCTATATAGAATATAATATATATCAATGGCAGAGTATCCACAGCCTTCTGGAGTAGAGAATTCCAAAGGTTCACAACCCTCTGAGTGAAGTAATTTTTCCTCCCCTTGGTCCTAAATGGCCGACCCCTTATCTTGAGACTATGATCCCTAGTTCCAGACTCTCCAGCCAGGGGAAGCAACCTCCCAGCATCTACCCTGTCAAGCCCTCTAAGAATTTTATATGTTTCAGTGAGATCACTGTGAATTGAATCCATGTGGTTTATATCAATCAATGTTAATTGCATTCAGGTGGTGCTTATCAATTGAGAACTCTCTTGTATCCATTTATAAGACATCTGATCTAGGGTGTGGTGTGGGTGTAATGTGGAGCTGTGTGAATAAAGGCTTGGAAGCAACTGAAGACTAGGCTCTAGTATTCTATCCTTCACCACCTGGCTATCCAATTTATAACAATCACCTTTCATTTTTCTAAACTCTAGAGAATAAAGGCCCATTCTACACAATTTCTCCTCATAGGTCAACCCTCCCATCCCAGGAATCAATTTAGTAAACCATTGTTGTAGCCCCTCCAAGGCAAGTACATCCTTCCTTAGGTAAGGAGGCCTAATAGTACTCCAGGTGTGGTCTCTCCAGAGCCCTGTATAATTGCAGCAAGACCTCCTTACTCTTATACTCCAACCCCCTTGCAATAAAGGCTAACGAACCATTTGCCTTCCTAATTGCTTGCTGTACCTGCAGGTTAACTTTTTGTGATTTGTGTACAAGGAAATCCAAATCCCTCTGACTACCAGCATTTCTTAGTTTCTCACCTTTTAAAAAATATTCTGTTTTTCTATTCTATATGAGAGTAAACTAGCAGGGAACATAAAAAATGACTGTAAAAGCTTCTATAAATATGTCGAGAAAAAAAGATTAGTGAAGACAAATGTAGGTCCCTTACAGTCAGAAGTGGGGGAAATTATAATGGGGAACAAAGAAATGGCAGAACAATTAAACACATACTTTGGTTCTGTCTTCACAAAGGAGGACACAATTAACCTGCCAGAAATGTTAAGGAACCAAGGATCTAGTGAAAGGGAGGAACTGAAGGAAACCAGTATTAGTAAAAAAATAGTGCTAGGGAAATTAATGGGGCTAAAGGCTGACAAATCCCCAACGCCTGATAATCTATATCCCAGAGTACTAAAGGAAATGGCCCTGGAAATAGTGGATGCATTGGTGATCATCTTCCAAAATTCTATAGACTCTGGAACTGTTCTTACAGATTGGAGGGTGGCAAATGTAACCCCACTATTTAAAAAAGGAGGGAGAGAAAAAACAGGGAATTACAGACCAGTTAGCCTGACATCAGTAGTGGAGAAAATGCTAGAGTCTATTATAAAAGATGTGATAACAGAACACGTGGAGGACATTAACGGGATTGGACAAAGTCAGCATTGGTTTATGAAAGGGAAATCATGTTTAACAAATCTACTGGAGTTTTTTGAGGAGGTAACGAGTAGAATAGATAGGGGAGAACCAGTGGATGTGGTGTATTTGGATTTTCAGAAGGCTTTTGCAAAGGTCCCACACAAGAGGTTAGTGTGCAAAATTAAAGCACATGGGATTGGGGGGAATATACTGGCATGGATTGAGAATTGGTTGACAGACAGGAAACTGAGAGTAGGAATAAACAGGTCTTTTTCCGGGTGGCAGGCAGTGACTAGTGGGGTACCGCAGGGATCAGTGCTTGGGCCCCAGCTATTCACAATATATATTAAAGATTTGGATGAGGGGACTAAATGTAACATTTCCAAGTTTGCAGACAACACAAAGCTGGGGTGGAATGTGAGCTGTGAGGAGGATGCAAAGAGGCTCCAATGTGATTTAGACAAGTTGGGTGAGTGGGCAAGAACATGGAAGATGCAGTATTACGTGGATAAATGTGAGGTTATCCACTTTGGTTGTAAAAACAGAAAGGCACATTATTATCTGAATGGTGATAGATTGGGAAAAGGGGAGGTGCAACGAGACCTGGGTGTCCTTGTACACCAGGTGCTGAAAGCGAGCATCCAGGTGCAGTCAGCAGTTAGGAAGGCAAATGGTATGTTGGCCTTCATTGCAAGAGGATTTGAGTGCAGGAGCAGGGATGTCTTACTGCAGTTATACAGGGCCTTGGTGAGACCACATCTGGAGTATTGTGTGCAGTTTTGGTCTCCTTATCTGAGGAAGGATGTCCTTGCCATGGAGGGAGTACAACAAAGGTTTACCAGACTGATTCCTGGGATGGCAGGACTGTCATATGAGGAGAGATTGGGTCGACTAGGCCTATATCCACTAAAGTTTAGAAGAATGAAAGGTGATCTCATCGAAACATATAAAATTCTAACAGGACTAGACAGACTAGATGCAGGGAGAATGTTCCCGATGGCTGGGGAGTTCAGAACCAGGGGTCACAGTCTCAGGATACAGGGTATACCATTTAGAACCGAGATGAGGAGAAATTTCTTCACTCAGGGGGTGGTGAACCTGTGGAATTCTCTACCACACAAAGCAGTGAAGGCCAAGTCATTAGATGTATTCAAGAAGGAGATAGATATATTTCTTAATGCTAAAGGGATCAAGGGATATGGGGAAAAAGCGGGAACAGGGAACTGAGTTAGAAGATCAGCCATGATCATTTTGAATGGCGGAGCAGGCCTGAAGGGTGAATGGCCTACTCTTGCTCCTATTTTCTATGTTCCATGTTTCTTCCTACCAAAGTCGATAATTTCACATTTCCCCACATTGTACTCCTTCTGCCACCTTCTCGCCCGCTCACTTAACCTGTCTATATCCCTTTGCAGACTCTTTGCATCCTCCTCACAGCTTACTTTCCCACCCACCTTTGTATCATCAGCAAACTTGGATACATTACACTCGGTCTCCTCATCTAAGTCATTGATATATATTATAAATAACTGAGGCCCAAGCACTGATTCTTGCGGCACCCCACTAGTTACAACCTGCCAATCCGAAAATGACCCGTTTATTCCTACTCTCTGTTTTCTGTCTGTTAACCGATCCTCTATCCATGCTAATATATTACCCTCAATCCCATGAGCCCTAATCTTGTGTAACAACCTTTTGTGTGGCACCTTATCGAATGCCTTTTGAAAATCCAAATGTTCAACATCTACTGGTTCCCCTTTATCTACCCTGCTAGTTACACCCTCAAAAAACTTTAATAGATTTGTCAAAGACAATTTCCCTTTCATAAATCCGTGTTGACTCTACCTAATCATATTATGATTTCCGAAGTGCCCTGTTACTATGTCCTTAATAATAGATTCCAGCATTTTCCCTATTACTGATGTCAGGCTAACTCTCCCTCCTTTCTTGAATAGCGGGGTTACATTTGCTACGTTCCAATCCATGGAGACCTTTCTAGAATCTAGGGAATTCTAGAAGGTCAAAACCAATGCCGCCACTATCTCTGCAGCCACCTCTTTTAAAACCCTAGGATGTAGGCCATCAGATTCAGGGGATTTGTTGGCTTTTAGCCCCTAATTTCTCCAGTACATTTTGTTTACTAATCTTAATTACTTTAATTTCCTCACTCTCATTAGACTCGTCCTCCAATCTACTTTTGCCAATTTGACTTGCCCAGTCTATATGAAGATTCAAGTCCCCCACAATTATTGCATCAATCCAATAGCAATTTACAATAACCCCAATGTTGGATTCACTTATGGATGTAGCAGAAGTTAATCAACAATTTATCTTTGCTATACTATGCATTTATTTAGGAGGGTGTAGGTTAAAAAAATCTGCACCAGACATGCATGATTTCAAGACTAGCAATGAGTCACCGAACAAAAAGAACTGGTCTAAAACAGGTAGTGCTTTTAAATAGATCTAGTAACAGATTATTGGATAATTGGTCCCACTTTTCCAGGAAGCGCTAGGTCTGATCCCAGAATCTTAAGAAGTGAGATGGAAATATCAGACAAGCCACTTCACAAGTATAACACTGTGACATTCTGCCACAGCAGAAAATAGAAAACTACAGTAATATTCTTAAAAGTTTCACTTAACAGGCCATTTTACAATTTCTTAAAGCTGGCATCATTATTTTGTCCTAGCAAGTGGAGTAGAAATAACAGCAAGAATACAACACTGCACATTGCCCCAAAATACAGTATGCCTGCTTTTAAAGGCTATGTTCTTCTTCTACTAAACGATTAATGATCAGTCACACTTCCCTTGCATTGAGGTATTAATATTGGTTGCCTCAGGGCTGTGAGACTGTGTATTTTTAATCCTCTGGTCTAATAGACACTTTATTGCACACATATCACACTATCTTTGATTTACTACAGAAATAAACAAGAGCTGTAGCCTTGAGAAATGTCAATCAACTTGAGTAGATAAAAGTAATCTACATCGAGACTAAGGTTGCATATGCGCTACAGCTGTGGCGTCTTGTGTGATGTGGTTTCGCTAAAGTTTTAGTGTAGATCCTGACTCGAGGGGGTGGGTGGGGCTGACCTGACTTTTGAATGAACCAGAGTGGGACTCCATTCCACATCAGTGCTACAGTTGTAGTGCAAGTGCAACCTTAGGCACAATCAAGATGCTTCAAACTCTAACAGTTGGAACAAAGATGATACATTACTGAATTAGCATGATGTGCAACTACAAAGGGTGGTCGGTCAATAGGTCTTGAGGAATTCTCAAAGTTAATCTTTCTACTTAGATGCTGTGTTAGCTTTAGCGCGTGTAGCAAACGCCTTGGGATGTTTCACAACATTAACGGTGCCATATTCATCGCTCCACCATTGGCGGCTGTGCCTTCAGCTGCCTTGGCCCTCAGCTCTGGAATTCCCTCCCTAAACCTCTCCATCTCACTACCTCTCTTTCCTCCTTTAAGACGCTCCTTAAAACCTATCTCTTTTGACCAAGCTTTTGGTCACCTGTCCTAATATTTCCTTATAATAAAAACAGAAAATGCTGGAAATACTCAGCAAATAAGGCAGCATCTGTGGAGAATGAAACAGAGTTAACGTTTCAGGTCGATGAACTTTCATCAGTACTGGAAGAAGTTGAAGATTTAACAGTTTTTAAGCAAGTATAGGGCCAGGCGGGAGTGATGGAAAGAACAAAGGGGAAGGTCTCTGATAGGATGGAGGGCAGGAATGATTAAATGACAAAAGGGATGATGGTGCAAGGCAAGGAGGGTGGTAATGGGACAGGTTAAGAAACAAAAGATGGGTCTAGAGGAGCTGTAAATGGCAACAGCAGAATCATCACCAGCACTTGCTGTGCGGAAAAATGGGAGCAGTGGTTCTGAAGCTGTTGAAATCAATGTTGAGTCCAGAAGGTTTTAAATTGCCTAATCGAAAGGTGAGGTGCTGTTCCTCAAGCTTCCGTTGAGCTTCATTGGAACAGCGTAGGAGGTTGTGGACACAGAGGTCAGAGTGGGAGTGGGACGGAGAATTAAAATGGCAAGCTACCAGAAACTCAGGGTCACACATGCAGATTGAGCGGAGGTGTTTAGCAAAGCGATCACCCAGTCTGTGTTTGGTCTCCCCAATGTAGAGGAGACCGCATCATGAGCAGCGAATACAATACACTAAATTGAAAGAAGTACAAGTAAATCACGGTTTCACCTGGAAGGAGGGCCCTAGACGGCGGGAAGAGAGGAGTTGAAAGGGCAGGTGTGTCATCTCCTGCGCTCACATGGGAAGGAGCTGTGGGAAGGAGAGCGGGTGTTGAGGGTGATGGAAGAGTGGACCAGGGTGTCGCGGAGGGAATGGTCTCTTCGGAATGCTGAAAGGGGAGGGGAGCGTAAGATGCGTTTGTGGTGCCATCGCGTTACTTCCCCTCCCCTTTCAGCATTCCGAAGAGACCCTTCCCTCCACGACACCCTGGTCCATTCTTCCATCACCCTCAACACCCGCTCTCCTTCCCACAGCACCTTCCCGTGCGAGCGCAGGAAATGCAACACCCGCCTATTCACCTCATCCCTTCCCGCCGTCCAGGGCCCCAAACACTCCTCCTTTACTTGTACTTCTTTCAATTTAGTGTACTGTATTCGCTGCTCACAATGAGGTCTCCCCTACATTGGGGAAACCAAATACAGACTGGGTGATCATTTTTCTGAACACCTCCACTCAGTCCGCAAGTGTGACCCTGACCTGCCGGTCGCTTGCCATTTTAATTCTCCGTCCCACTCCCACTCTGACCTCTCTGTCCTCGGCCTCCTACACTGTTCTAATGAAGCTCAACAGAAGCTCGAGGGACAGCACCTCATCTTTCGATTAGGCACTTTACAACCTTCTGGACTCAACACTGATTTCAATAACTTCAGATCATAACCACTGCTCCCATTTTTTCCACACAGCAAGTGCTGGTGATGATTCTGCTGTTGCCATTTACAGCTCCTCTGGACCCATCTTTTGTTTCTTTACTTGTACCATTACCAACCTCCTTGCCTTGCACCATCATCCCTTTTGTCATTTAATCACTCCTGCCCTCCACCCTATCACAGACCTTCCCTTTTGTTCTTTCCTCCCCCCCCAACCACTACCCCCGCCTGGCCCTGTACTTGCTTAAAAACTGTTAAATCTTCAACTTCTTCCAGTTCTGATGAAAGGTCATTGACCTGAAATGTTAACTCTGTTCCTTTCTCCACAGATGCTGCCTTATTTGCTGAGTGTTTCCAGCATTTTCTGGTTTTATTTCAGATTTCCAGCATCTGCACTATTTTGCTTCTAATATCTCCTTATGTGGCTCGGTGTCAAAATTTTATCTGGTAACGCTCCTGTGAAGCACCTTGGAGCGTTTTATTACATTAACAGCGCAATATAAATGCAGGTTGTTGTTTTATAAATGCAAGTTGTTGTTGATGTTACATATGTATTGATGCCAGAGTTTGGACCAGCAGATGATAATATTTTCTTTCGAGAAATCCATCAGTGTTACTATGGTGCAGTAGGCAGACACGTCCGGTATTGATCCAAATGTTCAAATTAAAGATTTAAGGAATTAAATAAGAACGTGAAAAAAAAGTCACGGAGCTATTTACCAGTAAAAGGCAACGGTGACTCTAATGTCCCAAGTTAAAGTCTTCAGGCTCAGACAAGTCCGGCCAGCTGAAAACTCAACACCATGTAAAACCCCTGCTGTTTAGTACAAGCTAAGCATGAACTGAGGGCTGCTAAAACCACACATTGCCCATGTCTTAAAAAAAACAACTAGTCACGTGAGAATATTCAGGCCTGCACAGTCGACATTTTCACAAGGTGGGGTCGGGAGCAGAAAACAAACCGTTTTGTGTCTCTGTTACATTCAACTTGGGTTAAAAGAAAATCACCCATTACAATAAAGCGCTACACTCGCCAAACAAAAGCCCTCCACAAATATAACCAATATCTCCTGCAATAAAATTATACATTCAGGATACAGTATACAAAAGGTTTATTTTAAGCAATGCTTTTGTCAAGGATGATCTTAACAAAGATGGTGTTTCATATAGCTCACATGGATCCTACGCCTTGATACATTTGAAGATATAATAAATCTATTAAAGGTGATTAGAGGTACATCACCATACTAATTTACGGCTATACTAAATTCAGTCAGTTAATACTCCAAACAGCCTTTATCAATTTGAAAAGGCTAAAGAGTACAAATGATACCTCACATTGTGGGCACTTGTGAACATCTTATTAGATATTCAGATTACAGCAACAAAGGATCGCAACATCACAAGAACTCCGCGATTTTAAGATGGGTATGAATCATCTAATACCCAAACATTTCAACATCCTCCTGAGGAAGATGCAATTTAAAAAGGCTTTTAAGAACACCAAGTGAGTGACGCACAGATATATGACAGGTCTACATTCTCATGCAAATTTATATTTGGGAAAGATTTATATTTGAGAGGCCCTGTCATACAGTCTGTGGTGCTGGGTCACCTACCCACACAATGACCTCTTTCTACGAGAGGCAAAAAAAAGGCGCACTTGCTGAAAAGCAGTAACTTTTTCGGGGGGGAATCAAGTAATTCTTTGTCGATTATATAGTGAATCATAATTCTACATTCCTGAATCTTCATCAACTGAAGCTTGTTACCAACATCAGGTCAGGTCTAAACCACACCTGCATGTGGCTGACCTGATCAAAATCAGGTGAGCTCACATTTCAGGCTCAGCTCTGACTACTTCAAAGGGGTGCTGACCTCACTCGAGTGCTGTCGGTTAATTTTTCTGCAGTCAGAAGGAAATAAATTAACTTCTTTACCTAGAGAGTGGTTAGAATGTGGAACTTGCTACCACATGGAGTAGTTGAGGCGAATAGCATAGATTCATTTAAGGGGAATAAAGATAAACACATGAGGGAGAAAGGAATAAAAAGATATGCTGATAGGGTTAGATGAAGTGGGGTGGGAGGAGGCTCAAGTGGAGCACAAACACCGGCAAAGAGCATTTGGCCCAAATGGCCTGTTTCTGTGCTGTAAATTCTAAGTATATGGACTGAATTTCCCACGACAAGCTCCTCCTATATTCAGAGAGAAACATACTGAGCTGGCTCAGTGTGTCAGCTTCAGCTTCCAGGCTCGCCCCATCCAATGTTCTTCCCTCCGGGCACATCACATCCGATTCTCAAGGAATATATGCTAAGAAGAGAAAAATATTACATTCTTCTTTGCTTCCACTCCTCTGCAAGCCTTTTGGAGGCCGCTTTGGTAGAGAGAGACCTGTTTTCTGCGTGTGCAGAATCAGTATCCAATGGGTTAACAGGAGAATGGAGGCAAAAAAAAGGCTTTGATTTATGATATAGAGTCATCATGTCTCACCTAAATATTAGAAAGTGCTTCATATCTAATAAGTCAATTTGAATTGTAGTAACTGTTGTTATGTAGGAAAACGTAGCAATCAATCTGCACACAGCAAAATCCCACAAACTGCAATGAGATGAATGGCCAGATCATTTTTTTTTTAGTGCCATTGCTTGAGGGAGGAATGTTGGCCCATACACCAAGAGCACTTCCTATTCTTCAAATAATCCCACGGGGCCATTAATATGTGTTAGAATCATTGGAACAGGCAGTCATTTCATTTTAACATTTCACAGGATCGTTGCTAATGCAGCACTCCTTTAGAACTGCACTGAAGTATCAGCCTACATCATGTGCTCAAGGCCTGGAGTGAGACTGGAACCCACGACCTCCTAACGGAAGTGAAAAAGCGAGCAACTGAACCAAGCTGACAAAAGAAAGGACAATACATGAACAGTCAGTACGCAACAGTCGGTTTGGTGTTTGCTCTCCCAAAACCCAGGTTAGATTTAAAAGTAAAAGGCAAACTACCCATACTGCACTTGAGAGAACGAATAATAAGCAGGTCACAAGAAAGGAGAGAACTGTTGCATAGATATTACACATTGTTCCACAAAAATACTCCAGTAGGTAAATCACGAATGCAAATAAATATTCAAAGTCAAATAACATTTGAAAATTAATAATATATTTGGGAAGTTCTTCTGAATTCATGAATGAAAAAAACATATTTAGTGTGAAAATAGTATAGGTTCAAGGCCATCACTATGGAATACCAAAACAATGCTGAACGATTAAATCGTAAAGCATGGCTGTATCTCCTGTAGCAGGGAAGTGAGGCTAGGCAGGTCACTTAGAAGGTTGAGGCTGCAGGCAATGTCCTGTAATCAGCTGCCTTCCTCACTTCACTGTTGGAGTTCCAGGCACTGTCCATATTACAGTTCAATCACAGGCTGCTGTTGTTATTTTCATTTGGGATTCCAAGGGCCAGGAGTCCGAAGAGCCAGCTCCTGGGGCTTATGCCGTTATATTGGCAGACCAGTAGACCTAGGTCCCACCGGGCTACAGAAAATGTACTTAACAGCGTCAAAATGGATTTAACAACATCAGCAGTGGGAGCCAGCTTAGGGATGCTCGGCTCTCAGAATGCATATTAGAAGAACAGTATAAAAACAATGACAGTTTCCGCCCCTGTTCGAGCTTCTTCCTTGACTTTCTGCTTCTTTGTGGCTCTCTAGACACAGCTCAGATGCAGTATTGAAATCTCCATTGGCACTGCCAATTTAAAGGAGGCAACTGGTTTAAGGAGACAACATGTGTTAGAGCACCTCCAGCAAGCATGTTTGCCTGCGGCTGACTATTCTCAATCCAGTTGGATGGCTAAGTGTTCCGCCAAACACTTGAGCGGAGTTTCTTTTCAGCTGTTAGTATCACTATTTTAATATACCTTTTTCGTCACAGTTCTACTGGGTGCAGCAGTGTTTCTACATTGCACAAATGATAAAGAAAGGAAGGACTTGCATTCATATAGCGCCTTTCACAATATCAGGACCTCCCACAGTGCTTTACAGCCATTGAAGCTCTTTTGAAGTGTAGTCACTGTTGTAATGTAGGACACGTGGCAGCCAATTTGCGAACAGCAAGGTCCTACAAACAGCAATGTGATAATGACCAGATAATCTTTTCTTAGTGATGTTGTGCGCAAAGTTGGATGCTGTGTTTCCGACATAACAACAGTGACTACACTTCAAAAAAGTACTTAATTGTCTTTAAAGCACTTTGGGCATCCTGCGGTCTTGAAAGGCGCTGTATAAATACAAGTCTTTCTTTCTAAATAGCACTGCTAACATTTCTTCTTCTCCTTCTTCTTGGTATCTGTGACTATATCAGGCCAGCAATATTTAGGCATGAGTGCAGTAATGGAGAAAGCAATTAATCAGAAATAACTAGGTTTCAGTACAGGTATCCCATCCACCTTGCATTGTAACTTAAAGTAAGTCTCTAATTGATCAATGTTCAATGCGAAAAGTACATCGCTCAGTATTTCCCTCCTCCTACAATCTCATTTGGTGTCATCTGACCACTACTTCTTAATTTATCTCAGCTTCTCTCCTATTCGTTTCACCATGATGCTGTCCTGCATTATGGATGTTGGCCCTTTACCTTGGACTCACAATGAAAGTTTTTTGAAAAATACAAATATTTGTAAATTTCTGATCCATTAGATCACACTGAAATTTAAAATTAACCTTTAAACATATATGTGTGTTGTGTCATTAGATTTCCTGTCACTCAAAATACATAAACACACTGCATCTGTACCTTTCAGACAAAAGCACTTATGGAATAATATCTTCCGACAGCTGGGAAATCATTAAGAAGGGTGTCGGGACAACACAAGGAGACATGTAACTGTGTACACAAGCAGATGTTCCTGGCAGCAATATTCAGGAGCTTGGAGATATAACTGATCAAAGCAGTGAATGTAGAATCAGTAACTTTTTTTTAATCCAGCAGAGACACAGCTATGGAAATGATACACCAGCTAGTTTAACATCAGCAGTAGTGAAACTACTAGAGAGTATTATGAGGGGCACAGTTCAGGATTATTTATAAAAGTGGTGATTGATTGAAACACAACAAAGATTGATGAGAAGAACACCACGGGGCTGAAATTGGTCTTCGACAGTAACGCAAAACGGGTGATAGCGAAGTTAGTAGATGACCAAGTTAGTAGATGAAGGCAATCCAGAAGATCCGACATATCTTGACTTTCAAAATATTGTCTGACTAAGCACCTCATGGGAGACTGCCAGTAATGGTCTTGGCTCATGGGAGTATGGAGGAAGCAGTGGAGATCAAAAACTGGTTCAACAATAGAAAATGGGAGAGAATTGCAAATGGACGTTATTCCAGCTGGAGATGTCACAAGCAGAGTTCCCCAGGGATTGATGCTTGGATAGATACTTGTCACAATATACATAAATGATTTAAATGAGGGAACCATAAGCAGAACTGCCTCTGACACAGATTTGTGTCAAGCTGTGTAGTGTGTTGTGAAGGCAGATATTAATTACTCAGCGGGATCTGGAACAATTTAGCAGATGATTGATTGCCGATTGGCATTAAATGCAGATAAAGTGTAAAGTAATGAATGTTGGTGTGAAGAACATTAACATCATTACAAGATGAATGGTTGTAACTCCAGGATGGAGGTGGAGGAAAAGTACTTGGTGAAGGATGCAAACCAGACTAAAGGAAGTGTTTCCAAAACAAAGGAATTGGGAGCCATGCGGAAGTCCAAAAGGTTTTTTTTTTGCTCCCGAGGGATTGTTAAGTAACAGAATATGCTGCCACACTGAACATAGGCTCTGTGAATTCTTTCAAAAGTGAGCTAAACAGATTTCTAATTCGTGAAGGCCGCAGAGGGGAGTGAGCTTGCAGTTAGGTCAAAATGATGAAGCTGAATTGAGGAATGGGAAATATGTCTGAGTACCAACCCATTAGATGAAAGAAGCTTCACGAGCCAAACGAGCATTTTGTCAGATTGATTCTAGATCCGTGTGAGCCTTCTTTATTACCGCCTCCATACACTTCACATCGCTCTTACATCCTGCAGAAGCGTTAGCAGTACATATACCCTCCCCAATCATGTAAGAGATAGAATACATACTTGACATCACTGAAAGCATTCATCTGCAGCTTCAGGAGACGTGCCAAATCTTCCATTAACTCCAGGCCTTTCTCTACACTCAGGGGGCTGTTGGGGGGAAAATACAGCATCAATAATAGAGTTCATTAATAGCTGCTGAGCTCAAGGTCCCAACTGAGCTGTCACCTTTGACCACTGGAGACTGCAAGCAGCAACACATTATCATTCCTGTCACACTGAATGGCTAATATCAAGGGAATTGGGATCAGGTGGTGCTTAAGGTATGATGAATAACCTAAATTCTCCACCAATCAAATAAACAATTATGTAAATGGAATAGTTATAAGAGATACCATACATCAATGGTCAGTCTTTGTTTATTTAAAAACTGGAACTATTTGTACTTATACTTACTAATTATTGAATTTTAATATCATGTGTGGGACTTAGCCCCATTTGAAATATTAATTCTGTAAATAAAGCTTTTGAAAAGGTTATCGCTCTGGTTTATTCAGTTGTTTTACCCCAACATTTCTTTTTTTTAAACCAGCTCCTCTTATAAGCACCTCCCCTCAATCTATTATGATCATGTCCATATAAATGAGTTTATTTAGGGATGTGTTTTGTTCAGGATGTTTATAATGCTAAACAATTCTGGCAGGGGAAGTAGGTTTTGACATTTTTGAATTTTCACAGGTTAATTGTTCCATTCTCACTTGCTGTCTATGGTTACAAGGCATGATAGGAATATAGAGTGAAGAAGTTAAGCAATGATGTGATATGAAAACCCTTTGCTAACTAATGCAAAGCAATCTCGCACATCACATCTCAAACTTAGATTTTCATAAGTGCCGATGTGGTTAAAAACATTTACTGTTCTGCAAGATTTAAAATATGAACACCACATTCCATATGATTTAAAATGCCTTATTAATATATATCGTTAGATTTTAAAATATCCATTTTAGCATCACCAGGTGTCCAAGAAATGAAACTGTGAACCTTCCAAGAGTAAATATTGTTGAGTAAGTACAATTGTTCTATTGCTAATTTGTAAAAAAGCCTACATTTCGGTTTACAAACTGGCATACATATTCTCTCAGCCTAAGAAATTGCAGCTCAGTAAGGGGCATCTCGTTTCAATTAACACACTTGCATTTTAATGCTTGAAAGTAAATAATTTCCCGGCAATTGGTATTTTTTCTTCATACGTACCATTCTGTCCTCATTGTGTTGAAATCGAGACTTACTGCACCAACTCCCACCGTAACTCATTCTATCCTAGGATCTCAAGGCTGTGGAATTCCTTACCTCCCTCATTTCTTCTATCCTCCAAGTATCAGCAGGGTTTAAAACTGATACTTTGCATCACCTAACCACTACTTCTTGATTTATCTGGGCTTCTCTCCAACTCTCTTCAAACTCGGTGATATAGTACATTACAAGCCTTGCTCCTATAAGGAGTTTGTCAATTAAAAAGAAAACACAATTTACAGTTTGTGAGCGCAGGTGAAATAATAAAATATCACAGAAGCTTTACGTAGCTCGTGAAGGAATCCTAAACTTGCACAAAGGTAAAATACTTCAGATAAGTTCAGTCATTTAGAAATTAGAAGGTTCTAGCAAAAGTAAGGAAGCAAAGAACTAGCATGCTGTACAATATCAAGCATCACTATTCTCAATTTTATGCTGGATTAAAAGGGGGCTCCAAGTGCATTGAGTTTAACAGAACTTCTACAGTAATAAGACACTTTAACGGGTCTTCAATAAACTGCCTAACAAAAACATTTCAAGAACAATTATAAAGAATGTTAAAAAGCTGCAGGAGATTTTCAAAAGATATTGGTTCAAGCTCTCTCCACTCCAGTGGATAGATAGGTACTGAGCCACATAGATATCAAATGTCCCAGGTTCAATTTCTGGTCTGTGCTGAGTTACCTGATTTCAGTCAGGACGGTGCAAGGGTTGCTACAATTGTCCTTCATGTTCCCAATGAAGGAAAAAAAGTTAACCACAGTTGCTGCTCCTGGCCACTATCTAGCAACTCGTGCTGGAAAGTTATCAGGAAAGGTCGGATTTCCCTGTGATGCCCCAAGCTGCTGAACAGCCCACGAACACGCACTGTTCAATCGTACATATGAAGAATGGTCACTTAGATGAGGCAATAGAGGGCTGCAAGCATCTGTGAAACACTTCTGCAACACCTGGCAGAAATGGCTATTCTTCATGTGTCAGGGCTTAAGCAGCAAGTCTCAGCAGTTTATTGGACTGCAAAGTCCAGCCCTGTTCTCGACCAACGTACACATATGTAAATTTGAGGAAGAGTCGCATGATATTAAAGGAAAGGAAACTGTAGTAGATTGTTCTCTCTTCCCATCCCCCAAAATCCAAGAAAGTTGAAGCTAACTGTACAAACTTCTGGGTTACAGGAAAGAACACTACAGACACCACAACAGTAGGGTTAGATTCCTACATGTACTATGTTCAGATTAGTGGTAGGAGCAATTGTATATTATAGGGAACTGTAGGTAACAGTAAGTGTTAATAGGGTATCATAAAATCATAGAATCATAGAAAATTTACGGCACAGAAGGAAGCCATTCGGCCCATCAAGTCCACGCTGGCCAAAAATGAGCCACCCAGCCTAATCCCACTTTCCAGCACTTGGTCCGTAGCCTTGTAGGTTACAGCACTTCAAATGCATATCCAAGTACTTTTTAAATGTGATGAGGGTTTCTGCCTCTATCACCCTTTCAGGTAGTGAGTTCCAGACCCCTACCATCCTCTGGGTGAAAATTTTTTTCCTCAGCTCCCCGCTAATCCTTCTACCAATCACTTTAAATCTATGCCCCCGGGTTATTGACCTCTCTGCTAAGGGAAATAGGTCCTTCCTATGAGGTGGGGAAGCAATTTAAAAAAAAAACTTAGTTTGATCTTAATCTTAATGGATTTCAATCCAAACTAGATCTTAATGCCCAGCCAATTCACACATTCTCATCTCTATGGATCATAAGGCCAAGAAATGAATTTAATTTTAACATTCACAATTTTCAAAAACAATTCAAGCAGCAGATGACAGAACTTACTAGGCGATTTGTTCTTTTGCAGCTGTCAGATATCCATTGAGGTTAGGTCTAATGGAACAGGTATACATTTTTTGAGTGGAAGTGAAAAAAAAGGAAAAATTTGCAGGCTTATGGGGAAAGACCAGGGGACTGGGACTAATTGGACAGCTCTTTCAAAGAGCAGGCACAAGCACGATGGGCCGAATGGCCTCCTGCGCTGTATGATTCTATGATTCATTCAAAGCTTGCTTCCTAAATAGTGAGTGTGACCTATTGTTTTTGTTTGTGACAGCTGAGATCCATTTCAACTTCTACAAAATCAACAATGGACTCTTCAGATGACAAAGCAGTTATCAGTCAAGTATTTTTGGATTGGAATGGACTGCATGCAGCAATAACAATTTTTTTGCATTTTACCAACATTTCTGATTCATGGAGTCCTAACGAATGTGTTAGGGTGAGAGTGTTCTTTTACATCTTAAAGGACAGAGCATAGTTTTTCTCATTTGTTCATTTTTCCCAGGGTGTTTCCTCCCTCAAACCAAATGCTTTTGAGAGAGCAGGTTCCATGCTCTCATACTTCCATCAAGGCCACTCTTGAGCCAGCCAGTAGAAGATGCACACAAACAGCCCAGTGACACAGCCCAGTGACCTGTACTATAAGATTGGCATTGCCAGCGATAATCAAGATCACCTCCTCCCTCAACATTTTCCCTGCCATCTGCTGTGGGCACTCTGCACTGCTGTCTCCTCGAGACAGTTCACTCGGGAGGCAAACAGGACAATCCTCCTGGCAGCCGCATCATGCAGCAGCATTTCCATTTCATTCGCCATCAAACTGGGCCATTTTGTCACTTAGTAACATAGGAATAGGAGTAGACCCATCGAGCCTGTTCCGCCCATTCAATTTGATCATGGCTGATCTGTATCTCAACTCCATTTATCCGCCTTGGTTCCATATCCCTTAATACCCTTACCTCACAAAAATCAATCTCAATTTTGAAATTTTCAATTGACCCCCAGCCTCAACAGCTTTTTGGGGGAGAGAGTTCCAGATTTCCACCACCCTTTGTGTGAAGAAGTGCTTCCTGACATCACCCTTGAACGGCCTAGCTCTAATTTTAAGTTTATGCCCCCATGTTCTGGATTCCCCCACCAGAGGAAATAGTTTTTCTGTATCTACCCTATCAAATGCTTTAATCATCTTAAACACCTCAATTAGAAGGATATGCTGATTGGATTAGATGAAAGAGGGAGGGAGGAGGCTTGTGAGGAGCATAAACACCAGCATGGACCTGTTGGGCCGAATGGTCTGTTTCTGTGCTATGCATTCTATGTAATTCTATGTAAGATCACCACTTAATCTTCTACACTCAAGGGAATACAAGTCCAGTCTATGCAACCTGTCCTTGTAATTTTAGCCCCAGTATCATTCTGGTGAATCTGCAATGCACCCTTTCCAAGGCCAATATTTCCTTCCTGAGGTACAGTGCCCAGAACTGAATGCAGTACTCCAGATGGGGTCTAACCAGAGCTCTATACAACTCTAACATAACTTCCACCCCTTTGTATTCCAGCACCCTTGAGATAAAGGCCAACATTCCATTAGCCTTTATATTATTTTTTGTACCTGTCCACTAGTTTGTATTGGTTTCTGTACATGGACCCCTAAATCTCCCTGCTCCTTCACAGTTCCTAGCTTCTCACCATTTAGAAAATACTCTGATCCATCTTTCTTAGGTCCAAAGTGGATGACCTCACACTTCCCCACACTGAACTCCATCTGCCACAGTATTGCCCACTCACTTAATCTATCAGTGGTCCCCTGTCCACAGAAAGTAATTTCCCATCTCCACATTTAGTGTGCCACCTAACTTAGTTGCCACATCCTTTTGAATGTTGCATACAGCCCTTTTAAGCAAGTTCTCCTTGAGCACTGCTGGCACACACAAATTCCCACCCCCATTTGAAAAGCTCCCTTAGAAGTGGGAGGACAAGTTAATAAAGCTACAAAGAAAATATGTAATCTTAAGTTTTATAAAAGGGGCGCGGAGTACAAAAGCAAACATAATGCTAAACCTGTATAAATTGTTGGTTAGGCTGCAGTTAGAATATTGTGTGCAGTTTTGTGTGCCCTACTTTTATGAAGATTGTTAAAGACAGGATGCAGAAGAGATTCGCTACGGTGACACCATGGATGAGAGTGGGTGTGAGCAGATCAGTCCCTGATTCCTCTTCAGTCCTCCTCTTCTTCCTCCTCCGAAACAAGCAGAAAGAGAATACCCAGAGATATTCCCTTCTTCTGAAGTTTGGTTGCTGCAACTGGAATTGCAGTTCCCAAAAATCCAGACACAGAAAAAGGTGAGGCCAAAACAATACAAAAAAAAGTTCAAAACTAGGGCAAAACCCAAACCAGCAACAAATGCAAGGAAAAGAAATGCAAAATAATAAAACTGCAACAATCCAAACTTCAACATATTAGCAGTCATCTTTAAACACCCAAGCTCTACAATTGCAGAATGCACCTACCCGGCAAAGCTGGTTTAAAATCAGCACTGGAGGCATTTAAAGCATTCTTGAAGAAAAACCAAGGAAAAGGCACCACCAGGTGTTCAACATAAATTATATTATTATTTGGGGCTTAATAAGACGGTTCACGTTTCACATGAGAGCCTTCAGTGCAAACAATTTTCGCAGGGCATGAAATCTTGGACAGAAGGAGGGGCACGAGGAACAGGCCAAAGGCCTACTAACCTGATTTCTCAGCCCTAATTCAAGTGGTCCTCACCTCCATCAGATGATCCACTCTAAGAAGAATGACCACATGGATGAGGCACTGGAGGATTGCTCGGTACCCATGGAATTGTACCCCTGTATGACTCACCTCTATTGAGAGAGAAAGAACAAGGAAAGGAAAAGGGAGGCAAGTCTAGGTGAACAGGATAGCATGCTTCCCGTTGTAACCTGCTGATAATCATTCGCATTTTTGATAAGCATATGATAGTCTAAATACTTACTTCTGCTGGGTCACAATATATCCGTACAGATTACTTTTGGATGATGCTACATCCAGGCGCAGGTCTCCTATCTGGGAGTTCTTCTTCTGAGGTTCCTCATACATCAGACTCCCATCAACCCATCGATCAGGATGTGCTGGCTGTTCTTCTGAGCCAAAGGTGCCACTTTCAGAGTTCCTGGTATTGGTCACTTCTCTGGCGATAGTGTTGCTTTTCACATTTTCTACCCCGACCATTTCTTTGGATGAGGAATCAGACTTTTTGACTTGGTTTTTGTGAGGGTCGATGTACAAGGAGTCAAGATCCAGAATTTCAAAAAGCCTTTTCTTGTCTTCATCGCTCTCATCCTCTGTTTTGAAAGTCTGACTCTGTGAGAAGGATTGATCAGTACAAGTCAACATTAAATCATATTGAGAATTTTGATTCCATTATCTATTTATATTCAATAG
Source organism: Heptranchias perlo (assembly GCF_035084215.1). Lineage (NCBI taxonomy): Eukaryota > Metazoa > Chordata > Chondrichthyes > Hexanchiformes > Hexanchidae > Heptranchias > Heptranchias perlo. The sequence goes on along the minus strand of NC_090326.1, from coordinate 147,570,257 downwards.
AATCGACATAGCATTCACTTAAAATTCCACATGACCGTGCCTGAAGTAAAACATCCTCAAAGTTATCACTCACTAAGTGCATTCAACTCTAATAAGTCACTTCATTATAAAAAGTGGGCGTCACAGGGTAGTGTGGCATTTAAGATGTTTGCTTCACATCCCTGTGATCAAAAGTTCACCGAACCGATTTTCGAGCTGGATACTATTACTGAATAACTTCATTTTACCATGTAGACTATACTATAAAATCTTAATCAGTTCATTAACATGATGGAAAGCTTATTTAAAGGAGAAAAGTACTTTCGTTTTCATCTTAATAGTGATGAAGTACAGTAATAAAAGCAGCACCTACGCAAAGAAATCCCATAAAGTGAAGAATCTATCATTCTCAGAATAATTACCATTTTTATTTAGCATGTTGAAGTCAGCTGCAGCAATAACCCTGAGAACAGGAAGTGATAGAAGAGTGGTGCGCACTTCATTTCCATCTGCATATTGGATTCTGAACTAACTTATCCTGTCTCAACAGCAATAAGACAAGATGGGAGAAGATTTGCTATGTGTGCAAAATGCATCAAAATCATGAACCCCTTTATAAAGAATGCATTTACAATTTTGCTACACCTACTATAGTACTGTGGCCAACAGCTGGCACATAATAGGCCAAATGGCCTCCTTCTGTGTTGTAAACTTCTATGATTTTACAGTTCGACATGAAGGAAATCTTCCTCCAATGAACGAAAAATCATGTGGCATCAATGCAGAATATTAGGTTCCATTGTTAGTGTCTTCTGTTAACGAAATAAGCTTTATGATTAAATAAACGGCTCAATTTGAGCATTTATTCAAAAATACACTGCTTTCTAGATCAGTTGGTTTTTAGTCCAACAGGGAAAGAGGCAGTGCTGGATATACTTCTACAAAATGAAGTGGGGCAATTCGGTTATGTAATGGTGAGGGAACATCTAGAAAACACCAAACATACCATAAATAGGTTTATTACAGCACTGAAAAGGAAAGGGAACAAAGATAACGGAACTTGACTAGAAAAAGCCAGTGTCAATGAAATAACAAAGAAACTAGTCCAGATATATTCACACAAGAAATAAAGGGAGTAAAAGTTGGGGTTCCTCAGATTATAGAAATGAAGATTTAAATGTTACTTAAAAAGAGGTATTTGACAAATCAAGGGTGAAAAATACAGAAGAGGATTTAAGCTGAATGTAGAAAATATATAAAAGCAAAAATGGAGATTAGAAAGGCTAAAAGGAAATATAAAAAACAGACTGGCAAGTAACAAAAAAAGGACATAGCAAAGGATTTTATATAACATAAAAAGCAAACGAATAGTTAAAGAAAGGGTTGGGCTGATCAGACATGAAAATGGAAATCTCTTTATGAAGTTTGAAAGAATGACAGAGATACCTAAATGGGTACTTTGCACCGGTTTTCACGGAAGAATGTGGTAGTGGGGCTGAAAAGGGTACAAGGGGAGGAAATGCAGCAATTAGATAGAATAACTATAGATAAGGAAGCAGTACTGAAAGAATGGTGGAAGTTAAAGAGAAAAAACCCTGAGGCTTGTGGAATGCTGAAGGAAATCAGAGATGAAATAGCAGAGAATCATAATTTTTCAAAATCTTTGTATATGGAATGGAGGACTGCAATACAATACCTCTGTTCAAAAAAGGATAAAGGGAAAAACGAGGTAACATTAGACCAGTCAGCCTAATGTCAGTAGCAGGTAAGCTTCTAAAGACCATAATCACCTAGAGAGACATGGGTTAGTTAAGGGCGGACAGTACAGATGTGTAAAAGGCAAGACATGTCTGATCTAATTAATAAAGTTCTTTGAGGAAACAATGGAGTGTATTGATAAAGAAAATGCAGTGGATGTTGTATATATGGATTGTCAAAAGGCACTTGATAAGGTGCCACACAGGTAATAAAATGGAGGCATACAGTATAAAAGGGAATATGGCAGCATAGGTAGCAATTTAGCTAAAGGACAAAAAACAGGGAGCGGTAGTTAATCAAGGGATGTAAACAATGGTATTCCTCAGGGTCAGTGTTGGAACCATTGCTTTTTGCAATGTATAAATGATGTGACCTTGAATATAGGGAGTACAATATCCAAACTTGCAGTAAACACAAAAATAGGGTGTGTGGTTAACCATGAAGAGGACTGTGAGTGACTTTTAGAAGGGCACTAAAGTGAATAGATTGGGCAGACAGATGTCAAATAAAATTTAATGAAGATAAATGTGAGGTGATACATTGTGGGAGGAAGAATAAGGAGAGAACCTATACACTACATGGCAAGGTGTGTGTGTGTGTACGTGTGTGATGGAGGGGGAACAGGGTACAATAATGAAGGTGCCTAGATTTAAAAGTAACCTCCACACAGTACGTGAACATCCTGACTTTGGAGTGGGTGGAGAAGAGAACTAAGCTGATACCAGGGACCTCGCACCTGATCTACGGGGAGAGACTAAGGAAGCTGGAAATGTTTACACGTGAGGAAAGAAGGCTCAAGGAAACATTATCAAAAGTTTCAGGATTTGAAGGGGTATAGATAACGTACAATAGCTCTGCAACCAGGGCTTACAGACTCAAGCGGAGAAGAAGGAATTGGTTGACAGAGAGGGTGGACAATATGTGTAAAATACGACCCAGGGAAACAGTGGAGGTAGATTATGTCTGTAAATTTAAGATGGATGCTGGAAAGCTTTTTGGTGAAAGAAGTAGTGGGGGGGTATAACAGATAGCTTAGTGTGGTATTTTTGAACTTTGCGACAGGTCAGATGGACTGGCTTTACTTACTATCTGATCAACTCTCCTATTCTTTAATAACCTACACAATGAGCCTTAATCCTTCACTAGATTTCTCAAAGTAAGTTTTAAAAAAAACTGCCACCGTGTTGTCACACTGCTTGTCCAATATTCACCGTTGGCCAAAATTTTCTCTAATTAAACATTGTGAAGACTGAAACCATTGTCTTCGGCCCCCGCCACAAACTCCATTCTCTAGCCACCGATTCTATCCCCCTCCCTGGTCACTGTCTCAGGCTGAACCAGATGGTTCGCAACCTGACTCTGAGCTGAGCTTCCTACCCCATATCCTCTCCATCACAAAGATCGCCTATTTCAACCTCCGTAACATCGCCTGTCTCCACCCCTGCCTCAGCTCTCTGCTGCTGACACCCTCATCCATGCCTTTCTTACCCCCAGATTCAACTATTCCAATGCTCTCTTAGCCAGCCTCCCATATTCCATCTTGAGTTCATCCAAAACTCAGCTGCCCATATCCTGACTCATACCAAGTCCCATTCACCATCACCCCTGTGCGTTCTGACCTACAATGGCACCTGGTCCACCAGCACGTCAATTTTAAAATTCTCATCCTCCAATTCAAATTGCTCCATGGCCTTGCCCCTCCCTTTCTCTGTAAGCTCCTCCAGCCTTACAACCCTCCGATAACTCTGTGTTCCTCCAACTCTGGCCTCTTGTGCATTCCCACTTCCTTCACCCCACCATTGGTGGCCGTGCTTGCAGCTGTCTGCGCCCTAAGCTCTGGAATTCCCTCCCTAAACCTCTCCTCCTTGAATAACCTCCATAAAACTTACCTCTTTGACCAAACTTTTAGTCACCCATCCTAATATCTCCTCTTTTGGCTTGTTGTCAATTTTCTTCTGATTATGCTCCTGTGAAATGCCTTGGGATGTTTTATTACGTTAAAGGCGCTATTTGTTGTTGTTGATGATTGAAGAGTATACATTTCTGGTATACTTACTGTTGCCTCTCAGTCCTCCACTGTTCCCATGTTTTATGGTGGTTGGGAGCACTTCCTTTTTTTTTAATAGAATCTGCTCTTAATCAGCAAAATAATGAAAATCCTCTCTATCGTGAATAGGGACAGTGGATTGTGAGCAACTCACCAAATAAGGAATCCTACACAAATTAAGACACAAAACACTGGAGCTATATAGCAGGTCCGTCAGCACCTGGAAAGAGAAAAGACATCTTAATTTTTTGGGTAGAAAGCCTTCTTCAGAACACTCATTTTGGTGATGGTTTTCTACCCAAAAAAAAAACTCGACTTTTCTCTTTTCAGATGTTGGTTTACCTGCTGGGTGCTTCTATATTTTCTATTTTTATTTCAGAGTTTTACACAAAATTGGGTAAATTTTCCACCGCCTTTGCCTGACGTTAGCGGAGGCGGTGACAGCCTCAATATGGGGTCGCTAGCCTTACCGTCCTGTTAACACTGATGATGCAACCGGCTCCATTTTGAAAGGGGCCTACCACCAATTGTCCAGTGCGCCTGCCTGTTCCTGGTGGTATGGAAATTGGGGTCCTATGACATTAATAGGACCCGGATTACCATTTTTTATCATCGGCTCCAATCAGTTACATTGGTGATGGACCCGAAGAGGTTTGCCAAAGGTAAGCAACAAATTATTTTTGGTTAATATTCTACAAACCTGGTCAGGGAACCTTTCATTTACTTCATCATCTTGTTTTTCTGTCAATATGAAGGGAAACATCAATTTTAGAATATTTTACTTGTAACATGTAAATCATTAAAAAAAAGATTTTTTCCCAAATATTCAAATGATGCAGTCCTCTCGCCCCCGCCCCCCCCCCCACCCCACCATGGTTTAGTGGCTAAACTGCAGCACATGGTGTGGTACTGAGGCATACAGAGCTGGGATTTCTCAGCTTCATTCTGCACTGAGTCCGCCGGGCTCCGAAATGCTGCTGGACTGCTCTGCTAGTATAATTGCAGGGAGCACCTGCCAGTATCCTCCACTCCTGACCTTGTCGAGGTATCTAGGGTCAGGGAGAGGTCACCTAATTTAACTTATCCAAATGAACACCCAAGCGTCCAACACATGCAGAAACCCATCATTAGAGTCTCCAGACCAAGCTACTAAGAAATCCACAAGAGTAGAGTTTCCATTTGAGAGACTCCCATCAACCTTTAAGAGGATCTTGGAGCTAGAGTACACACTCCAGGCACAATCCAAGATTTAGCCATGTATTTCTGTAGCTTCCAATGTCATGAGGGGTACAGGCCTTTTATTAAAAAAAATCCATGAAAGCAACATAACAGAGCGTCCCCTGAGCTTTATAATATTCTGTGATCTCATGAAAAGCTACAACTGGTCAACACATTCCTCATGAGATCAAAATCCAGCCTGTTCCTTTTTAATTATACCAAGAGCTTCCTCAAATATACATGTTGCAATGGCCCAAAAAAAGCACCTTGTTTCCATTGATATCAGTGGAATCTTTCGGCCTCACTGGGAACCCCTTATCTGTGGATAGATATCATAACTGTTCACTGGAACACTATGGGTATGTATACATCAGACAGAATCCATGTAGTGCCTATGTAATACTAATCCCCAGCCTCAGAAGCAACAAAAATCATCTTATATGTACAGTCAGTATATTGTTACAGTGTGTATATGTGTGCGCTGTTCACTATAATTGTACAAATGCTATCAACTGTTCTGATGAATGCAAGTTTGTTGTTTACTTCAGTGATGGAATGTTCTGGTTAATAATGATGTGGAGATGCCGGTGATGGACTGGGGTTGACAATTGTAAACAATTTTACAACACCAAGTTATAGTCCAGCAATTTTATTTTAAATTCACAAGCTTTTGGAGGCTTCCTCCTTCCTCAGGTGAACGATGTGAAAAACCTGAGGAAGGAGGAAGCCTCCAAAAGCTTGTGAATTTAAAATAAAATTGCTGGACTATAACTTGGTGTTGTAAAATTGTTTACAACTGGTTAATAATGGCCAGGTTTTGCTATCAAAATAACAGTGAGACTAATGGCGCTTGCCCTTATTTATGCATAAATGGTACAGCAACTTCAGGTAAAGGGGCAGATGCGCGGTTAAATGCGAATATCCAAAAGCTGCTGTCCAAGTTGAGCCACTCCACCGTTACCTTCGCGAAAATGGCATTTTACTGTCTGCCTCCCCATTGAAATGCATTGAATGGCGTGAAGTTGCTGTATTTGCACGGTAGATATGAACTAAACCCGCCGCAGATAATTAAGGCTAGTAATTACAAGCATAAGTACCCATTTAACGATGTGATAAGTGACTGCCAATCAAACTCTCTGGCACCAAAAATTAACTATTATAAGTGTGGAGTCTCATTCCTTCAGGTTGTGAATTGTTTTAGGTGATTTTAAAAATGTCAAATTTTAAATTTTTACATTTTTTTCTTACTTTTCCTTTCTATTTTTTTTCTCTCTTAATCCAATCTTTCTTTCCTTCTCTTTATGTGCCTGATTTGACATTGAATTCACCCCCTTTAATTCACCCTCCTTCTCAGTCCTTCCGCTGTTTATTTTCCAATCCTTAAATCTCATTGGTTAAGGAGATACCCTGTTGGTTGCCCTGTTCACTCGGGTGCAAGATGCCCTGTTTCCCTCACTGCGCCGTTATCAGCTCGCACTTTCAGCAACTTTGTGGGCAAAAATGTTTTGAGCTGAAGGGTGCGGGGGGCAGGTCTAACTAACGGCAGAGGCAGTTAGATGCCCTGCTACAACAAAATCTGGCCCAATAGTTCAAAGCTTCTTTTTATTCTAGAGCACCAGTTAAACGACACTTGTGAAGGTTATTGCTTATGGCGGAATGTACAAGCTTTTGTCTTGTGGGCCATTTAAGTGCCTTGGGGGCTACATAATAAGTTTAAGTCCCTGTTCCCATTAATTTGCATACATCTCAAGTTGCTGATACTAACAGATCTTGATGTCCTGATTTAGGATTCATCCTTAAAC